>NC_090449.1:1050186667-1050510626 GCF_031143425.1 Pleurodeles waltl | reverse complement strand
TCCCTGTTGCAATCTTGTTGCTTCAGTCAATACTCCCACTGCCATGTGGGGGTTGTCGGTAACATGATGTCCATCACTGTTCTGATGCAGTTCCACCAGAACTTGACCCTTCCGCTTGCAAGAGGAAAATGAGAGACCCTGATGGGTAAAAGTCTATTGGGCCACTCGTGATGGGGCGTGATGGAGGGTGCAATTAAAAGGGCATACTTGGGCAGAGGATAATTGCCCTGGAGGTTGCAGATGCCACTGTTGTTCTGATTCTAACCTGCTGGCCCTGTCGTTGGAGGTTCTGCATTCTAAAGTTGAGCTCCTAGTAAAGAACTCTCTGGAAACTATCAACTCTGGATTATCTACAATTGAAGGGGTATTGTGTGTCTGGGAGACTCTCTTCCTCTGGGCCTGAAAAATGAATAAGCTATTATCTGTTTCTGGAGCTATCACACCTCTTCATGACCAAGTGGGATGTGCATGGAGGCAGAAAGGGTAGTTTTGGGGCAGTTCACCAATCCTAAAACTTCTTTAGTAGCGTGAAGCCCCTGCCCCCACAAGAAATGACCCACCTATCCCTCCAATAACTTTCAGGTGCAAAATCCCACCACTAACTTTTCTCTTCCACAAGAAAGGTCTGGTTCTATGAGACTGGATAGACCCGTATTGTCAACCATAGACTTCGGGTACCTCCAAACAGACTAAACTTGGCTCCAAAAGATACATTGTTATTCTGGTGAATGTACCACCACTGAATCGTGGGGCCTCTGTAAGTGCCAAGAAGTTAATTAAGAAGGTTGTACACAGGTGCCACGGGCACGTTGGTGGTGATAGTTTTTATCTAACCAGATTAATATGGCGTGATGAGTTTATTGATTTGGTGGTACATAAAACCTGTAAGAGGGATTGTGTTGTGATCAATTTAGATAAACGAAGACTGCAGGTAGACTGCTTTCGCAGCTCTCATGCACCCATAATGTCCAGTTGCCTCTAAGGGTGCAGCCTCTTGGGTTTTTCTAACTGCCCCACACACAGTTTGCCCCAAGCAGTGTGCATCCATCATGCATCACCTCCACAACTTGCTGCCGTGATTGCAGCAAGTTTTAATGTTCCTACCTCAAATACCTTCGAGCCACTAAGTTCTCTGAGAAATAATGATTGACTGGCTAATACTGCCCCGAATGCTGTTAATGCCCTAGTATTTGATGGAGGCGGTGTTACATAGAATCCAGTTTGGTTTCCAACACACTGAAGATTTTATGCAGGAATATTGCTGGTTTAGGCACTTAGGAAAGATATCATTCATAGCTAAATTTATTTCAGTTTTAACATTATTTGCTTTCAGGAAACATGGCCTGTGTTTTGGGAAACACCCGGAACAACGACTCCGAAACCACAAAGTAGTGAAAAACGAAAGCAAAACAACGCTTTCGTTTTCCACGACTTCCTGGTTTTGGTACCTTAACCACGCATGTCTGAACCACGTACATGCGTGGTTAAAGTACAGAAGAAGGGAGTCGATGTGGTGAAGGAGGAGGTAAGTTGAGCTGGGTCTGGGGCTGTTTGGGGGGGTGGGGGCCTCGGGGTGATTAGGGTTTAGGGACGAGGGGGGGTCAGGGTTTAGGTTTAAGGGGTGGGTTGGGGTGTTTAGGTTTTAGGGGCAGGGGTGGGGACTCAGGGTATTTTTAGTTTTCAGGGTGGGGTGGGGGCTGGGGGTGATTAGGGTTTAGGGGTGGGGAGGGGGGTCAGGGTATCGGTTTAAGGGGTGGGTTGGGGGTTTGGGTGGTTTTAGGTTTTAGGGGAGGAGGTTGGGGTTCTGGTAATTTTGGGGGTGGGGGGTTGGGGTAGTTGTGGGGATGGGGGGGTCGCAGTAATTTTTGGGGGTGGAGGTTGGGGAGAAGCATGCTGGCACCGCGCATGCTGATTGCTCATGCCTTTACAAGGAATGCGTTTACAACGGTAAAATCGTAAACGCATTTGTGGTAAAGGCATTAGTGGTTAGAACGAGGTCGCTGTTCTGACCTCGTTATTGAGCCACGGGTGCTTCAAGCACCCGTGGTTCCGACGTATAACCATGTGTTTTTTGTGAAAGAGATTAGCTGATTTTTTTCTCCAGCTAGTCCCGCTACCTCAGGTAAAGCTAAAGGCGTCGTAATTATGCTGGTTTTGCTGAAACTTAATTGTAATTTATCCTTGCTTGATTCTGTCTTCTCCTTTTATTAGATGTGCTACTGAGCTTAAGTGGCGGTTCCTCGCGGTGAGCAGATGGAAATTATTTCTTCACCATGAGGGAGATTACAGACAGATTCTGTTGGCCAATCCGCCTAACAGCAAAATATAAATGTTAACAATGCGATCCCAAAAGATGGTGTTGACTCTGCGTTCAATGTCTCCTTCTAACTATATAGTTACTTTATACACCCTAGCAGGCATGGTGACACGCATGTCCGCAGTCTCAACTTGTAAGGAGTCCTCAGTTGCTTTCACCTCCAGATGCTCTTGAAGATCCCGGCGAACTATTGTGACCACTGCTGCACTGTCTAGCAGTGCTAGTGCCCACTTTCTGTTCTTCAGTAAAGCCCTCTTCCTGAGTGGCGTGTTGTGAGCAGAGGAGCACAGCCTCCCACACACACACACACACACTACTGTGCAGAAAGTGTCAAAACTAAAATGGTACCATTTTATTTTTGACCCTTCCTGCCAGAAACTAGATTGCAAGGGCTGGGTTGGGCCAGTGCGTCACTGCTGCCAATGATCGGCAGCAGTGAGGAGTTGTCACTTCAGTTTGAAGTGCGCATGTTGGTTTAGCCAGCTATCTTGCTGTGGTCAAAATGACATGCACAATTCAAACCTCTCCAACCCGGCAGTCTTGGACAACTGGGCTGGACAGCAGGTACTGGCTTACAGTGCCCTTTGGAGCATGGAGCTGGCCCGCTTCAGCCAATCAAGACACTTTTTTCATGCTGCTTAACAGCATAAAAACAGCATCTTCCTTGGATGAGGGAGTTGGCTGTGGGCTTCGCGCTCGGAGGATGTGCTGCAAAGGGGACATGTTTAGGACCATCAGTAGGTAAGTTATTATTTTATATTTATATTAGTGTGTATGTGTTGCGTGTTGTGTGTTGTGTTTTGGTATGTGTTTTTAGCCCCTGCGTTGTAATTTGCCACCAACCACCACTGCTAAGTTTCTCCAAGAGTGATAGGCTCTTGTTGCTTAATTTCTGTAATTCAACCGCTATTCATCAGAGAATTTGCTAGCTTTAGGTGCCTTCTTATAGCGTCTTAGAGAATTTTTGTTTTCCCTCCGTTGCTCCTCTTGGGCAACTTTAGTTTACATCTGTGGGAGAAATGGGGCTGTGCACATGGGGTTTGCTGCGATACGAAATTTGGAGGTACCCATCATATGTATCATTCCGCTCAAGGAGAATTGCTGAATACAATTTCGAATGAATTTAATTTGTTTTTCTCCTTGAATGAGGTAGGCTCAGATCCTTCCCAATACAGATCTCCTATCTTTATTGAGAGAGGGTCATCAACGGTTAATGATTATGTACTTATTTTGGCTCCTCTTGTCCCCTCAGTACAGCAATTTATGGAGTGGACTTAGTGATCATAACCCCATAAGCCTCCATTGTGCTGGGTGAAGATTGAGGCAAAGACAAATGGCTCCATGCATCCTATACAGCCACCAACAATATAGCACCAACCAGTGCTTAATTTGTAAAAAACCATAAGTGCCAGGGCCCTCATGAGGCCGCTGCAGCTTGCACCACCCATTGCTGCTGGCGGCACAGCCAATGACAGTACCTACACAACTAATAACCATCACACCACTACAAGTGTGACAATTCAGACTGTTCAAGGCCCCAAAGGTATAAGAATGGCTTGGGTGGCAGGTATTAGTTGTTTTTAATGTATATGAATGAAATAAACAAATGTAGTTCCCCTCATCTCTAAATTACACAAAGAGTGCCACCATGTGGCAGCTATCATGAGTGCCAGTGTTGTCAATTAAGTGTGGTTGATGAGCACTGGAAACCACTGGTTCAAATTAAGCACTGGCACCAATCGACCAAGGTCATTTGGTAACGTGGTCAAAAGTTATCCCTAAGAAGTTTAATAATAACTTGATTTCCTCCTATGCTCAGACGTTTAAGGTATGCCTTTCTGAGGCTTCTACTAATGCCTTCTTTACTGGCAGCTTTTGGGATGATCTGTAATGAGGTCTAATTCAACTGCTCCCCAGGGCAGATTGTTTCATAATAAGTGCTGTGTGGGGCACAGAGATCTCCTTAAAGTGTTGAGAAAGAAACCTAGGGATAGAGATGCAGTTGTAGCCTGTCAACAGAAGTACAAAGCAGCCATAAGTTACAGGAAAAAACTTATGAGAAGGGAAGCTTGGGACAAACCTACGCAAGTGTGCACACTCACTCATAGCCTGCTATTCTGGGAAATTGTGAATTGCCTAATCTTTGCTCAAGTTGAGGAAAATGTAGCATGTCCTCACATTTCCCCAGATAATTAAATCAAACACTTTGAAGGGGTATATAACTTACAAGATGTATCACTATCTGAGCCTGATCCGGCTGTTATTCACTGTACCTCAAATATTATTTTTCACTTGGAGGAAGCTGTCAAAGCTCTAATCTGGCTAACTAAGAACAAAGCCCGTGGCCCAATGGGGTCCCCTTTGACCTCTAAAAAGTTGATCTTAATCTAAGGGCTCCTTCACTTACCCAGATCATTAACGCTGTGGTCAAAGAAGAAATTCCCCTTTCCTAGTCCCGTTCAATTTTTATCCCATTTTCTAAAAAAGGGGACACAAACGGCCCATGCTGTTATAGGCCTATTTCACTAATTGACTCTATAGTAAAGGTAGTTGGGCAGGTGGTCTTATGCAGGCTAATGGCCTGGGAAGAAGACTATCATGTAATCGGTGATTTGCAATATGGTTTTATGGCCGGCCAGAGTACGCTTGACCAATGTTTGAATTTACATTTACTTATAGACAAATGTGTTGTGACCAAGCGGGGCATTTTACATGTTGCCTTTATGGGCCTTACATCTGCTTTCAGTAGGGCCCATAGGGATAAGATCTTGTCTACATGGATGTTGATGGGTGTAGATTTAGATATTGTTCTTTTTTTAAGGGATCTGCACAAGGATATGTCGACCCTGGTGAGGTGTGGTGCAGATGGTGAATAAATTGATAGTTTTGGGATCAAGAGGAGGTTATACAGGGGTGTACCCTGGTCCCATAGTTATTCACAAGTTATATTTAACAATTGGAATCTGCTCTTCTCAGCAGAGCCTACGATTTACCCCATGTGGATGATACATACACCCCTTCACTTCTCTATGCATGTGATGCTATTTTGCTGGTTTTAACATCACTTGGTCTTAAGCACTTACTTTAATCTTTCACCTCCTTAATGAACTCTCTGGGGCTTTCAAGAAGCTTTAAGAAGTCATACATAATAGTAGTGGGCCTCTAGCAATCCAAATTAAGAAGACACTTTGTTCAAGAATGTGAAATCAATATGGTTTCTGTGTTGTCTTATTTGGGTATGCAGTTTGATCATTAAGTCTCATGGTCCACGCTTTTGACCACTAAAAACGTTTGCTTCTAAGGTCTGTTTCTTCAATTTTTGCAGGATGTTTGGATTTTTCAACACAGAAAAATTGTTGTTTCAGTAACTCATGGTGGAGCAAAGAGCAATGTGCCTCATTCGAGCACTTGGTGTTGTGCCCCAGACAATGTGCAAGAATTTTCAGCATTGCAAGCAAAAAAGCATTTAGCCTCTCGGATCGCTCCCTCAATATCACAATAGGCCATTTTCAGATCTTTTGTAGTAAGTTGGTGTCGCCACTAGGAGGCACTCTCAGGTTGAACCTAGGGAAGTGCTGGCCCTGTATTGCTGAAGTGACCACTGGGTGATGGGCATCAGCTGAACACCTGGTGCTGTGCATGTGTTGAGCACTACGTGTTGAATATGAGGGGAGTACTCTATGTGAACTTCAAGACTCAGGCCTGTAGGGGCACACACTGTGAGCAGCATGGGCACATTTGAGGTACAATAGGTGGGAAAAAATGCTGTTCCACGAGTCTTGTGTAACTACTTCAACCGCTCTTAGGATTTTGGCCATCATTTTGTATCGTGGGATATTCACCCTAAACTTGTAATGTGAAAGATAAAACTGAAAATCCCAATATGGAAGCATCTGCTGCCTTAAGCCATTACTGGCTCAAGGTGCTGTGCATTACGTGTACTCACAAGTTACTCACATGGACAAATAGAAGGGAAACCAAACAAGCATTGGAAAAGCCAGGGGGTCTGTTAAACATTTTGGCGGTCAATCCAACCCTGGCGGTCCGAGACCGCCAGGGTTGGGGACCGCGGGAGCACCGCCAACAGGCTGGTGGTGCTCCCATGGGCATTCTGACCGCGGCGGTACAGCTGCGGTCAGAAACGGAAAACCGGCGTTGTACCGCCGGTTTTCCGCTGCCCTGGATTCTGACCCCCATACCGCCATCCTGTTCCTGGCGGTTTCGGCCGCCAGGAACAGGATGGCGGTATGGGGTGTCGTGGGGCCCCTGGGGGCCCCTGCAGTGCCCATGCCCAGGCATGGGCACTGCAGGGGCCCCCTAACAGGGCCCCACAAAGATTTTCAGTGTCTGCTATGCAGACACTGAAAATCGCGACGGGTGCAACTGCACCCGTCGCACCCCTTCCACTCCGCCGGCTCCATTCGGAGCCGGCATCCTCATGGAAGGGTGTTTCCCGCTGGGCTGGCGGGCGGCCCTCTGGCGGTCGCCCGCCAGCCCAGCGGGAAACCCAGAATAACCGCGGCGGTCTTCTGACCGCGCAGCGGTATTCTGGCGGCTCCCGCCGGCCCTGCGGTTACCGCGGCCGGCGGGAGTCAGAATGACCCCCTTTGTGTCCAGACTAAAATAAAAACATAAAAGCACACTGTAGTGAAAAAACAAACCGAATAACTTTAGTTTTCTGCATAGAATACATCTGTGAGATAAAGAGTGTAATGTTTAATTATTAAGCTTTTCATATATAAAATAGGTCATTATGGTTTGCAATCCAAGCACCAAATAGCATGGAAATCAATACATAAAAGCCAATAGCAAGAGATGATAGCAAAGAAACCCCTGGGAGGTATCAAACTCCATTCTATGTATACTTTAAATAATTAATAACAATAGGTCATGTATGTAGATATGATGTCAAGCCAGTCTTAAAAAACACTACATTTCCCCTTGTCCAAAGCATTATTGAGGTCTCGAGAGATTCATGATAATACACAATGGTTTATTAAAAACAAACAAATCTAGTTGCGTGGATAAAGTTTTGGCCATTGCATGAACATACAATATAAAATATATTTGTATTTGAAGGAATTAATTTATTGATGAATCTCATAAAAAAGAAATGTAAGACTTTAAACGGCTATTAATGTCCAAAGTAATTTATAGCAGAAAAAATCTAAAGTTTCGAACATCAATTTGTGTCCAAACCAGACTAGAGACAGAGTCGATCAAAGACAAGATGTGCTTTGCGATTATTACAGTACAGTATGTCACAACGGATCCTGGATCCACTAGCTTCAACAAATTTAATAATGAATTAATTGATGTTATAAATTATAAATTATATTGCTGTAGAGGATTGTGACAAGATTGTTCCTGTGGATATATTGATGTTTTAAATTTATGAGGTTTTCTTTTTTGTATTACTCCATTTAACTATCTCTTTGTCTCTTTTTCTTTCAAATCTTCTTTCCTCACCACTTTCTCTACTATTTCAGTAGAGAAAAAAACAGCTTTTTTGTTTAGTGTACTCTTTGAATTACAAATCAATAAAGTATAATACGTTAGAAATTGAAGCTCTGAATAAGCGGCGTACTGTAACTATAGTAGTCGCGATACATGTGTTGCCTTTGATCCGCCATGGCTCTTGTCTGGTTTGGACACCCATTGATGTTTGAAACTCTGGATTTTCTTTGGCTATGAATTACTTTGGACAATAGTAGCAGTTTGAAGACTTGGATTTATTTTTCCCTAGAATCCTTAATGATTGAATTCCTTTGCATGTTTGGGCTGAAGGACTCAGTTGCCCTAAACCTTGGTGATCAAAGGAGGACATGCCTGCAATTGCCACCTGGCACTACTTAAAAGTCTCAACATGCGTGGGACATGCCCAGGTGAAGACCGGGCCACGAGAAGGGCTCATCTGTGCCCATCCACGGCCATATACGTTTTAGCTGGGCCATGTTTCTTTCTTCTTCTCTTCTGGTCTCAGGAGTCTAAGGGCACTATGGGTAAGCAAAACATCCTGCTCATGTTGTTGACTCAGCCCTATGTTTTGGAAACATGTATAGGCTCTTCAATCATTTCGTTTTTAATATCAACTGTGGGAGTGCTGACTGATGAAAGAACATCTGTGGAGGAACAGCTTGGAATTGATGGACGCACTACAGATACAGGTTCAATGAGTAGTGAGGCCTTTGGTCCCAGTATGGTTCCCTGTTCCAATCTTGTTGCTTCAGTCAATACTCCCACTGCCATGTGGGGGGTTGTCAGTAACATGATGTCCATCATTGTCTGATGCAGTTTCTCCAGAGCCAGACCCTTCCGCACGCAGGAGGAAAAAGAGAGACCCTGATGGGTAAAAGTCTATTGGCCCACTCGTGATGGGGCGTGATGGAGTGAGCGATTAAAAGGGCATACTTGGGCAGAGGATAAATGCCCTGTAAGTTGCAGATGCCACTTTTGTTGTGATTCTAACCTGCTGGCCCTGTTATTGGAGATTCTGCATTTTAAAGTTGAGCTCCTAGTAAAGAGCTCTCTGGAAATTATCAACTCTAGAATATCTACAATTGAAAAGGGTATTGTGGGTCTGGGAGACTCTCTTCCTCTGGCCCTGAAAAATGAATAAGCTATTATCTGTTTCTGGAGCTATCACACCTCTTCATGACCAAGTGGAATGTGCATGGAGGCAGAAAGGGTAGATTTTGTGGCAGTGCACCAATCCCCAAACTTCTTTAGTAGCGTGAAGCCCCTGTCCCCACAATAAATGACCCGCCTATCCCTCCAATAACTATCAGGTGCAAAATCCCACCACTAACTTTTCTCTTCCACAAGAAAGGTCTGGTTCTGTGAGACTGGATAGACCCGTATTATCAACCATAGGCTTCAGGTATCTCCAAACAGACCACACTTGGCTCCAAAAGATACATTGTTAATCCTGGTGAATGTACCACCACTGAAGCGTGGGGCCCCTGTAAGTGACCAGAAGTTAATTAAGAAGGTTGTACACATGTGCCACGGGCACGTTGGTGGTGATAGTTTTTATCTAATCAGATAATTATGGCATGACGATTTTATTGCTTTGGTGTTACATGAAACCTGTAAGAGGGATTGTGTTGTGATCAATTTAGATAAACGAAGACTGAAGGTAGACTGCTTTCGCAGCTCTCATGCGCCCATAATGTTCAGTTACCTATACGAGTGCGGCCACTTGGGTTTTTCTAACCACCCCACACACAGTTTGCCCCAAGCAGTGAGCATCCATCACGCATCATCTCCACAACTCGCTGCCGTGATGGAAGCAAGTTTTAATGTTCCTACCTCAAATACCTTCGAGCCACTCAGTTCTCTGAGAAATAATGATTGACTGGCTAATACTGCCCCAAATGCTGTTAATGCCCTAGTATTTGATGGAGGCGGCGTTTCATAGAATCCAGTTTGGTTTCCAACACAGTGAAGTTTTTATGCAGGAATATTGCTGGTTTAGGCACTAAGGAAAGATATCATTCATAGCTTCATTATTTCACAGTTTTAAAATTATTTGTTTTCAAATTCTGGTGTCTATCTCGTCCAGCAAAATATAAATGTTAACAATGCAATCCCAAAAGATGGTGTTGATTGTGCGTTCAATGTCTCCTTCTAACTATATATTTACTTTATACCCCCATAAGGAGTGGAGACACGCATGTCCGCAGTCTCAACTTGCAAGGAGTCCTCAGTTGCTTTCACCTCCAGATGCTCTTGAAGATCCTAGTGAACTATTGTGACCTCTGCTGCACTGTCTAGCAGTGCCAGTGCCCACTTCCTCTTCTTCAGTAAAGCCCTCTTCCTGAGTGGCATGTCGTGGGCGGAGGAGCGCACCCCCCTCCCACACACAAACACTGCTGTGCAGAAAGTGTCAAAAATAAAATGGTAATAAAATAATTTTATTACCATTTTATGTTTGACCCTTCCTGCCAGCAAATGGATTGCAAGGGCAGGGCGGGGCCAGTGTGTCACTGCTGCCAATGATTGGCAGCAGTGAGCAGTTGCCACTTCAGTTTGAAGTGCGCATGTTGGTTTAGCTGGCTATCTTGCTGTGGTCAAAATGACATGCACAATTCAAACCTCTCCAACCCGTCTGTCTTACAGGCTTGCAGTGCCTTTTGGAGCATGGAGCTGGCCCGCTTCAGCCAATCAGGACACTTTTTTCATGCTGCTTAACAGCATCAAAACAGCATCTTGATTGGATGAGGGAGTTGGCTGTGGGCTTCGCGCTCGGAGGATGTGCTGCAACGGGGACATGCTGCAGAACATCAGTAGATAAGGTGTTTTTTATATTTATATTAGTGTGTATATATATTGCGTGTAGTTTTTTGGTATATGTTTTTTGCCCCTCCGTTGTAATTTGCCACCAACCACCACTGCTAAGTTTCTCCAAGAGTGATAGGCTCTTGTTGATTAATTTCTATAATTCTACCGCTATTCAGCAAAGCATTTGCTAGCTTTAAGGGCCTTCTTACAGCGTCATAGAGAAGTGTTTTTTTTTCCTCCATTGCTCCTCTTAGGCGACTTTAATTTACATCTGTGAGAGGAGCTGGGCTGTGCACATGGGGTTTGCTGGGATACGTAAGTTGGAGGTACCCATCATATGGAACATACTGCTCATGGGGAATCATTAAGTACAATTTTGAATGAATTTAATTTTGATTTCTCCTTGAATGAGGTAGGCTCAGATCCTCCCCAATACAGATCTCCTACCTTTATTGAGAGAGGGTGGTCAACGGTTAATGATTATATACTTATTTCAGCTCCTCTTGTCCCCTCCTTAAAGCAGTTTAAGGTCATATGCAGTGGGCTAAGTGATCATAACACCATAAGCCTTCATTGTGTTGGACGAAGATTGAGGCAAAGACAAATGGCTCCATGCATCCTATACAGCCACCAACAATATAGAATCAACGAGTGCTTAATTTGTAAAAAAAGTAAGTGCCAGGGCCCGCGTTGGGAGGCCACTGCAGCCTACACCACCCATTGCTGCTGGCGGCACAGCCGGTGACAGTACCTACACAACTAATAACCATCACACTGCTACAAGTGTGACAATTCAGACTGTACAAGGCCCCAAAGGTATGAGAACGGCTTTGGTGGCAGGTATTAGTTGTTTTAATGAATATGTGTAGGAGGCTGGCCTGGCTTTTAGTGGGTACCTGATGGTACTTACACCTTGTGCCAGGTCCAGTTATCCCTTATTAGTAGATAAGTAGTGTTCTAGCAGCTTAGGCTGATAGAGTTAGCTATAGCAGAGCAGCTTAGGCTGAACTAGGAGACATGCAAAGCTCCTTATATATCACTTATATCATATAGCACTATATCATAAGAATAACAATAGAGTTACTAAAAATAAAGGTACTTTATTTTAGTGACAATGCGCCAAAAATATCTCAGAGGATATGATCCCTTAGGAGGTAAGTTAAATACACAAAATATACACACAAACCAAAATCAGGTAAGTAAACAGTAAGTTAGAAAAGTAGTGCAAACACTGTAGAATACAATAGGATGCAATAGGCCTAGGGGCAAAACAAACCATATACTAAGAAAGTGGAATGCGAACCACTTGAGTACCCCTGGCCTAGTGTAGTGTGTAGAGGGTCGCTGGGAGTGTAAGAAAGCACTAAGGGTGTCCAAGATACCCCATCCCAAGACCCTGAAAAGTAGGAGTAAAGTGACCCTACTTCCCCAGAAAAGCACCAAAGTCTTGATAGGAGATTCTGCAAAAACTACAACTGACTGCAAAGCACTAAAGACGGATTCCTGGACCTGAGGACCTCTAAAGGAAAGGGACCAAGTCCAAAAGTCACGAAAGTGTCCAGTGGGGCAGGAGCCCACTAAACCCCGGATGACGGTGCAAAATGGCTGCCTCTGGGTGGAATAAGCTGAAGATTCTGCAACAACGGAAGATGCCAGGAACTTCTCCTTTACATAGAGGATGTCCCATGGTGTGCTGGAGGAGGCAGATTTGTTTCCTTCGCAGAAAGACCACAAACAAGCCTTGCTAGCTGCAAAGGTTGCGGTTGAAGAAAAATGATGCTACCCAGGCCCAGGAAGGAGCAGGAGGTCGCTCCTTAGAGGAGGAGACAGAGGGGGCATTCAGCAACACAGAGAGTCCCCACAGAAGAAGGCAGCACCCGCAGAAGTACTTGAACATGGGTTCAAGAAAACTGAGCATGGTAGTCATCTCAACACTACAAAAGAGAGTCCCACGAAGCCGGTGGTCAACTCAGCGAGTTGAGCAATGCAGGACGGAGTGCTGGGGACCTGGGCTATGCTGTGCATGAAGGATTCCTTGCAAAAGTGCACAGAAGCCCTAGAAGCTGCAGTTCACGCAGTACACAGGATTACTGTCTGGCATGGGGAGGCAAGGACTTACCTCCACCAAATTTTGACAGATGGACCACTGGACTTTCGGGGTCACTTGGATCCAGCTCCTGTGTTCCAGGGACCACGCTCGTCACAATGAGAGGGGACCCAGAGGACCGGTGAAGAAGAAGTTTGGTGCCTGTGTTAGCAAGGGGAAGATTCCATCGACCCACTCGAGATTTCTTCTTGGCTTCCAGTGCAGGGTGAAGGCAGACAGCCTCCAGAGCATACAGAACCAGGAAACAGTTGAGAAAGCCAGCAGGATTAGGCGCTAAAATGTTGCTGGTAGTCTTCTTGCTACATTGTTGCAGTTTTGCAGGCGTCCTGGAGCAGTCATTGTCGATCCTTTGCAGAAGTCAAAGAGGAAGATGCAGAGGAACTCTGGTGAGCTCTTGCATTCGTTATCTGAAGAGAAGCCCACATGAGAGACCCTAAATAGCCCTCAGAAGAGGATTGGCCACCTAGTCAGGTAAGCACCTATCAGGAGGGGTCTCTGACGTCACCTGCTGGCACTGGCCACTCAGAGGCCTCCATTGTGCCCTCACACCTCTGCATTCAAGATGGCAGAGGTCTGGGACACACTGGAGGAGCTCTGGGCACCACCCCTGGGGTGGTGATGGACAGGGGAGTGGTCACTCCCCTTTCCTTTGTCCAGTTTCGTGCCAGCGCAGGGGCTGGGGGATCCCTGAACCGGTGTAGACTGGTTTACGCAAGGAGGGCACCATCTGTGCCCTTCAAAGCATTTCCAGAGGCCAGGGGAGGCTACTCCTCTCAGGCCCTTAACACCTATTTCCAAAGGGAGAGGGTGTAAAACGCTCCCTCAGAGGAAATTGTTTGTTCTGCCTTCCTGGGACTGGGCTGTCCAGACCCCAGGAGGGCAGAAGCATGTCTGTGGGTTGGCAGCAGCAGTTGCTGCAGAGAAAACCCCAGAGAGCTGGTTTGGCAGTACCCGGGGTCCATGCTGGAGCCCCGGGGATGCATGGGATTGGCACCCCAGTACCAGATTTGTCATGAGGGGACAATTCCAAACAAGCCCAAAACAATGGCAGCACTTACCGGAGCAGGGGTGAGGAGGAAGCGACCTGCCTGCAAGGATGCAGGGTCAGAGGTCATTCAGGAAACGCCTCAAGACATGGCTCTACGACCAGTAGCTCCCCCCCAGTGCCTTGAGACCCTAACGGGTGATTAGTGCGCTCTATAAATCCTTGATTGATTGATTGATTCCATGATCTTAAACATGTTACATGGCCATATTCGGAGTTACCATTGTGAAGCTACACATAGGTATTGACCTATATGTAGTTCACGAGTGTAATGGTGTACCCGCACTCACAAAGTCCAGGGAAATTGCCCTGAACTTTATGGGGGCACATTGCCTAGTGCCAGGGTGCCCTCACACTTAGTAACTGTGCATCTAACCTTCACCAAGTGAGGGTTAGACATATAGGTGACTTATAAGCTACTTAAGTGCAGTGTAAAAAGGCTGTGAAATAACGTGGACGTTATTTCACTCAGGCTGCAGTGGCAGTCCTATGTAATATTGGTCTGAGCTCCCTAAGGATGGCAAAAGAAATTCCGCAGCCTAAAGGGATCTCCTGGAACCCCAATACCCTGGGTACCTAGGTACCTTTTACTAGGGAATTATAAGGGTGTTCCAGTGTGCCAATCAGAATTGATAAAAATGGTCACTAGCCTGCAGTGCAATTTTGAAGGCAGAGAGAGCATAAGCATTGAGGTTCTGGGGTTAGCAGAGCCTCAGTGACACAGTTAGGCACTACACAGGGATACACATACAGGCCACAAACTATGAGCACTGGGCCCTAGCTAGCAGGGTCCAGTGAGACATATAAAACACACTGACAAATAGGGTTTTCACTATGAGCAATGAGGTCCTGGCAAGCAGGATCCCAGTGAGACAGTAAAAACACCCCGACATATACTCACAAACAGGCCAAAAGTGGGGGTAACAATGCTAGAAAGAGGCTACCTTCTAGCAATATGAATTAAATAAACAATTGTAGTTCCCCTCATCTCTAAATTACACAAAGAGCACCACCATGTGGCAGCTATCATAAGTGCCGGTGCTGTCAATTAGGTGTGGTTGCTGAGCACCAGAGACCACTAGCTCAAATTAAGCACTGGCACCACCCGACCAAGGTCATAGGGTAACGTGGTCAAAAGTTATCCCTGAGAAGTTTAATAATATCTTGATTACCTCCTATGCTCAGACATTTAAGGTATGTCTTTCTGAGGCTTTCTACTAATGCCCCCTTTACTGGCAGCTTTTTGGATGATCTGTAATGAGGTCTAATTCGACTGCTACCCAGGGCAGATGGTTTAATATTAAGTGCTGTGTGGCGCACAGAGATCTCCTTATAGTGTTGAGAAATAAACGTAGGGATAGAGATGCAGTTGTAGCCTGTCAACAGAAGTACAAAGCAGCCATAAGTTACAGGAAAAAAACATATGAGAAGGGAAGCTTGGGACCAACCTACGCAAGTGTGCACACTCGATCATAGCCTGCTATTCTGGGAAATTGTGAATTGCCCAATCTTTGCTCAAGTTGAGGGAAATGTTGCATGTCCTCACATTTCCCCAGATAACTAAATCAAACACTTTGAAGGGGTATATAAGTTCTTAGATGTACCTCTATCTGAGCCTGATCTGGCTGTCACTCACTGTACCTCAAATATTATTTTTCACTTGGAGGAAGCTGTCAAAGCTCTAATCTGGCTAACTAAGAACAAAGCCCATGGACCAATGGGGCCCCTTTGACCTCTAAAAAGTTGATCTTAATCTAAGGGCTCCTTCACTTACCCAGATCATTAACGCTACAGTCAGAAATTCCCCTCTCCTAGTCCTGCTCAATTTTTATCCCATATTCTATAAAAGGGGACGCAAACGACCCATGCTGCTATAAGCCTATTTCACTAATTGACTCTATAGTAAAGGTAGTTGGGCAGGTGGTCTTATAAAGGCTAATAGCCTGGGCAGAAGACTATCATGTAATCAGTTATTTGCAATATGGTTTTAGGGCTAGACAGAGTACGCTTGACCAATATTTGAATTTACATTTACTTATAGACAAGTATGTTGCGGCCAAGCAGGGCATTTTACATGTGGTCTTTATGGACTTTACATCTGCCTTCAGTAGGGTCAATAGGGATAAACTTTTGTCTTCATTGATTTCAATGGGGGTAGATTTAGATATCTTTCACTTTTTAAGGGATCTGCACAAGGATATGTCGACCCTGGCGAGGTAGGGTGCAGGTGGCGAATGCATTGAGAGTTTTGAGATCAAGAGGAAATTGGTTATACAGGGGTGTACCCTGGTCCCATAGTTATTCACAAGTTATATTTAACAATTGGAATCTGCTCTTCTCAGCGGAGCCTACGATTTACTCCATGTGGATGATACATGCACCACTTCAATTCTCTGTGTCAGCAATGCTATTTTGAGTAGTTTGAGCCCTAGTCGTTGTGATTCATCTTCTGTTCAGGTTACAATTAACTTTATTCTCTTTTGTGGGTTTTATGTACATTTGAGGGCTAAGTTTATTTTAGATTAGAGCTAGGCTGGCTCTTTTATATTGGCAATTCTTATCATCTGATTGTATTTGCTTTTCTGTAGCTTGTTTTTTTAAGCACCAAAGTTGCTGTGTTTTATCCTATAGCATAGCTTAAACTTTATAAGTCCTATGACACTGACAGGCTTTTAACTATTTTAACCATTTTATGGTATATATTTTTTCTGTGCTTTCAGGCTTTTCTTTGTAAAACCAAAATAAAGGAGTTGATTGATTCAATTCCTTTGAATAACAATATACTTTGGTCTTATGCAATAGATAAGTCTTGATCCAAGCAACTAGAATTTGTTTGTTTGTATTAAACCATTGTGTACCATGATGAGAGTTTCAAGACCTCAAACCTGTTTAGGACTTATAAAGTTTAAGCTATGTTGCAGGGTGAAACACAGCAACTTTGGGGTCTGGTGCTAGTCGCCTTTGAGCCTGTTTCCACCAACCAGACGCTTTTCCTCTTAATGTAATTTTCATGACCAGGAGTGTGCGTAATTTGCTTTCACGTAATTACATGAAATTTTGGGGAATCATTTTTTAATACAAGGACGTGTTTTATCAAACAACAGCCACTCATGCTCAGGTTGTTGCAGTGGACCCTGCATTATAATTGGGCCTTTAACAGCAGCGTCGTTACGTGATGTGGTGTGATTTCAGGAATTTTTTGCAAAAAGTATAATGTGAATTTCTCCATTTTACATGAATTACATCGTGAGCTCAAATTTCTTCCAGGCCTAATCACGATTTAGGGCCCGATTTAGGGCTCAGCGGACGAGTTACCCTCTGTCACAGTGGTGATGAATAACCCATCTGTTGAAATATAAATCTCATTATATCCTATGGGGGTTAATATTTCGGCGGACGGAATATCCATCACCATTGTGAAAGAATAACTCGTACGTCAAGATCTCAATAAGGCCCTTATTTTTGTTTTGCTGCTTCAAATTATTCTATATTTTTAGCAGTTCTGTATTCATAATGAAAATGTATATCTCAAATCTAGTAGTTACATTTAATGTATCCTTTCTTAGAATTCCACTAGCCATAAGAAAGTGTCATAGAGAACGATGTAACTAAGCATGCAGACATCCTTCAGTAAGTAGCTCAGAACAGTTTAGACATGCATTTAAATAACCAAACAATGGAAAATTTCTACCCTCAAAATGGTTGCTAAAGGGGGCAGGGTTGGGGTGGGGGGGTCTATCCAAACAAAACAGCAGAGGCTATTTGAATATTAGTAGTGGTTAATTTGTAAGTTAAAACGTGCAGGTGCCCAAAACTCTCCTTTGAAACATGCGACTGCTGCAATTAAATGTGCGAGCACAGAATACTGAGGCTGCGTAATCTTAAAGCCATCTCGGGACTCTTTAATCCATTTACAGCCACTCCCTGCCTCTTCATCTCACTCTTGCAGCTTTCTGCTTACTCCCTTTGTGACGCTTTTTCGTCTTTCTCTTTCTCCCTCTTTCCCATATGTATCTTTTGCTCACAGTAATTGCCTGGTGCAGAAAATAAGTTCCGGTGCCCCGCACTGGAAACCACCTACTCATATTAAGCACTGAAAATGATTAGGGTTCAGAATCAAAATCACATTTCTAGAGCATGACGCTAGTATCTCAACCAATCCAATTTTTTCATCTACTGCATCTCATCAAATATTCAGTCCATTTTGTTTCGGCTTCTGGATGCTACCATCAAAGCCCACTAAAGCCAGCCCTAAACATGTCATTTTTGCTAAACTGAAACGAATGCAAATATTCAAAAGAGCGTGAATTCAGATCAGTTGCTCTTCTCCAGATGACTGTGGCGGAGGCCGGACAGACAACTTAAGAGCTAGGCTTCATATAGGGTGTCTGCAGCTCCTTAGCAACTCTTGGTGTGATCCTGGGCAAATTCCTCTATTAATGTATATTGTGCTTAATCTGTAATGCAGCAGGAGCTGTGCAGCCACTCTACAGTCTAAGGTAGAGGTTGTGTGTAGCTTGTGAGACAGCTCTTCAGTCTGAGTTCTGGGCCTGTGAGATTCTGCTCTTTGTCACCTGTGAAATAGTTCTGCTGTTTGAGGTCTCACCCTCTAAATGTGCATGCTGAGAGGTAACCCTGCTGTCAGTATCCTAAGTTTGTACGGACTGCGTCACCTGAGATACAGCACTGCTGTCTGAAACATGGGGTATAGCTCTGCTGTCTAAAGTTTAGCACCAGTAAAATCTTTGTAAACTGAAGAACTGTTCTGCTGTGTGAAGTCTCATCCTGTATGTTCTGAGTCACCCGAGAGATAGCTCTGCTGTGTGATGCTTGAGCAACCACGTTTTCTGAGCAATAGTTCTGCTGTTCAGAGTTGTAGCTACCCCTGGCATTAGTGACATACCTGAATCTCAGCCCCAGAGGGGCTAATCCTAAAACGTGCCCTCCCACTCACACCCCTGAGGTGCAAGAAGTCCACTGCCAAGCTGCAAAGGACCCCCCAGCAGCTCTGATTTCTTTTCTGAAAACGCAAAGCGACATTTGCAATCATTCTGCTCGCAGGCTTGCCTCAGAGCCTTGGACAGAAGAGAATAACACAACATGAGAAACTGCTGGAGTGAAACAGCAGACCAATTACCCAAAACAACACCGACCGCCATTAGCAGAAAAGCAATCAGGGCCTGAAATAGAATGCAATTTTTCAAATTTCCACTGGGAATGTTACTCTGAAAACTCACATTTCCTGGACAAGGCTAATATTTCCACTTTTCAGGCGTGAACTGTGAAGCATGTTGGCGGTTTGCCATATATCATAAGAAATTCACTTTTTCATATGCCTGGCATTGAGCTATATATAGATAACTGAACTAGTCTCTTAGGGGATAGGCACAGAAGAGGTGATTTTGGTATCTGACAAGTTGAGAGAGTGAATTGTTTTTTTCTATGGTGCCTCTTTTAGTTATTTAGAAAATACAGATGTTGAATTGAGATGGAGGTCAATTTTCTAAGAAGAGAAACAAAACATCCAAAGAGACTGAGTTGGTGGAGCTCGGACATTGGTAGGTACTTGTGCCCATTTTGGACTAAGATGGGCCTGTCTGAGACTGCTTCACCTGCATCTCCTGGGCTTGTGATGTTGTCAATGTGTTGGGATGGGCGGCAAGGCTGTGGCCTGAAACAGGCACAACAAGTGCCTATGCACGCACAGTTGATATGTTTTAAGTTTGTTTACATGTGTGATCTCCTCTGAGTGTTCCTGAGTGTGATATTTCAACGCCTTATGTTTTCACTAGTAGAATATAGCATTTTTCCCCTTCTAATGAGGTGAATTACAGCAATTACCCATTTGGTGTATGTAATGGTGAAAAGATGCCTTTAAAATAGTACCGAGAATGTGAAGTGCATTGGATGGCATGGGATTGCTTGGCAGCTGTGTAACAGGTACTCACACACACACACACAGATACACATTGAACTGAGGTACAATGATCACCTTCAAAATTCTGTAATCTTTAGGTATCTCCTGAGACAGAGCATGCACAGTTGCTTGCAATACATTTTGTTCATTTAAAGAGCTCTTAGAGATTGCTTATTGCTTACCATTGGTTGGCTTCAACGTCACTCTCATTTTGTCGCTTCTCTTTGGTCAGCCAGTGGGAGCTTCACTTCCTTTGTGTGTATTTGTCCCTTCCTTGTAGCATATTCCAAGTACTGGTTTGGTGCCCAGTTAGTGTCCTTCCATCGCTCAGGTTTTAATCTTGATCTACTATCAAGGTTGGACACAGCAGCGCGCAAGCGCTGCTTTTTCGATGTGTTGGTATCTTTGTGGGCTTTAAGCACGCCCACCGCACACCCATCACTATCACTCGTTCATGGGCTTGCCTTTCAAAAATCTTTTGTTATCATTGGTAAATGCTTTATGTTGTCCCTCCTTGGGGCACTTTTGTTACTGCCTTGGCCATCGACCCTGTTACATGGATAATTGCACAATTTCTGATACGTTTGACTCAAACAAACTTCTTTTTCCTTTTGTCTCTCCTTCACGCTCACACTCATGGCAGCTGTGGCGCTTTGAATCGGTGCGCTTATGTCAACTAATGTTTTACTTTTATTTTCAATTTATGTGGCAAGAAAAGTCCAGTTAGGAATTTACAACGCTAATAGCTCTAAGTAGTTTCTTTTACTTCCAGGCCTCCATAAGAGTGTATACCTCACAAGCCCTTTTCCCTCCCACCCTCCTTCCCTCTCCCACCCTCTGTTGTTGCTTGCCCCTTCCTCCACCTCCTCCCATGAGAAAACAAACATTTGCAATGCAATGGGTCTTGAGTTTGCTCGAGTTAGAGCTATTAACATTGCAAACTCCTAACCAGACTTTTCTTGCCACATAAATTTAAAAATAAAAGTTTCACATGAGCGAGCCAACAGCTGCCAGCAGTGCAAAGCAGACACACAAAGGGAAATAAAAGTTCACTCACAGTGAAAACTATTGGCAAAAGTGCAATCATCCATGTAACCCGCAAAAGTGCAATTACTTATGTAACAGGATCGATGTTATGCAAAGTGCTCAACGTCTGCCCAGCGAGATCGCACTGCTAAATAAAGAGAAAAAGTAGTCCAGAAACCAGACGGAAAACATCGAGCCTCGTATGTTTTCAGTAGTTGTTCAGTGCACTCAAGGAGGGCTAAACACCGGAAAAAGCATGACGTTTGCATACCTTTCATTAATGAAAGCATTCGGATTTTAAAGTGCAAGTCCACGAACCAATGAAAGTGACTGACCTGACATGAGTGTGGTAAGAAGCCCAAAGAGAGATTACAACATGGGACAGAGTGCTTTGCACTCGCCCCTAAAAAGGGCTATGGGATAGCCAGCATAATTAAAGCATATTGACAAAGCCAAGAGCTCTCACTTAGAAGAACACCAATTGGCTTTGACAATGGTTTTTCTACTAAGTTAGTGTTACAAAAGATAGTAACAGCAAGTATCAGTGTATTCCAGAGCTGCAAAGTCCAGATCCTGGGTGACACCCACTGTCAATAGTTGTGTTTTAGCCAACAGCTCGTTAAATTCTGGGGCTTGCAGGTTGCTTATAAACAATGCTCGTATGGTCTGTTAGCTAAAATGCTACCAGCCCAAAAAGACTGAACTGGCAGATGGTGTCACACATCTCACACCTAAATGGCTAAATATTTCCTGAATTGTTAGGCCAAGCAACAGCTAGGGTTTGACGACAGACAGCAACATTGAAGTAGCCGTGATCAGCTGACTAATCTCAAATCCAGTCAATCTAGTCTTTGACAGCCACTACTAGCTTTCTAGTTACATGCTGTAACGCTACGTCAACTGACTAATGGGCGTTAAACAGTGTCTGTGTGTTTTTTTACAAGGCTAAAAAAGTCTCAATCAATCAATTTATTTGCAATAGCACCAATAAGAAATTAAGAGACTAGTCTCTACCGCAGTGTGGTATAAAAGCAGCCCTCAAGTAGTCAAGGCTTTAAGCATTTTTAATGTCTGTTTACTCAAAAAATGATGTTTAGGACCTTACGAAAAGGAAAAAGCTGCTCGACCTGAATCAGATTATTAGATATAAAGTTCCACGAAAAACAGGCCACAGTAGAGAAATATTTTTTTTCAGTTTTCTTTCTAACACCTCATGAGGGTATCAACACATTTTTAAAGGCTGAACAGTGCTTAATTTGTAAAATAAATAAATAATAAATAAATAAATAAGTTCCAGGGCTCTCCTCAGGAAGCCACTTCAGCTCGCGCCACCCCGTGTCCCTACCAGAGATGCCAATAACAGTACAAACCCAACTACTAACCATCACAGTCCTACAAGTGAGACAATTCAGACCATTCCAGGCCCCCAAAGCGGCAGGAATGGCTTAGCTGGCAGGTATTAGTCATTTTAGTCTACATTGAATTTCTAAACAGCTGTTGTTATTTTTGTTGTGCTCCTCTCTAAATAAGAAAAACAGCGCCACCAGGTGGCAGGCCGTCACAGATGCCAGTGTTGCCAGTGAAGTGCCAGTGCCTGGCACCGGAAACCACTGACTCAAATTAAGCACTGAGGGGCATATTTACAAGAAAGTGGTGCATCGGTCCTGATGCGCCACTTTTCTTGCGTCGCCCCTGCCCACTTAACGACACCATGCCTGCACCGTATTTGCAATATGGCGCACCACGGCTGTTGTTAGGACAATAGTGTCAAAAAATTTTACGCCACTGTGGCGCTTTGCTGCATTGGCGTCAAAAACTTTTACACTAATGCAGCAAAGCACCTGGAGGAGCATTAATTGAAATGATGGAAAAAATGGTGCAGTGAAATGTTGTAAATTTCACTGCGCCATTTTTTCACGTTTCCCTGTGCCGGAATTCCCCCCTTGCATACATTATGCCTGGCGCAGGCATAATGTGACGCAATGGTTTACAATGCAATGCAAGCATTGCGCCACTTTGTAAATCCAGCGCAGGAGAAAGGCCTCCATAATGCTGCCTTAGTGTAAAAAACAACTACACAAGGGTGGCGCAAGGTGGCGCTAGGGGCTTATAAATATGCCCGAGTCTGAATGAAGGGCAACAGTTGGAATATAAAGTTTAAAGCATTGTTTCATATACCAAGAAGCTGAGCAATAATGTTCCCTATGCACATGGCCAACATTTTAATTGAATCTTGAAAATATCTGGAACCACTGAAGATTTCTTAATCCTGGAGAAATATGTGCGGACACTGCGAGATTACTGCTGAGTTCTGCAGAATCCAAAGTTTGTAAACTATAATTTGAGGTATTTCGCCCATCAAGGCCCTGCAACAGTCAGAGTGATAGTTAGGGACAGTAGTTAGAAGAGGATAGAATAGTTCATCACATGATTGTCCATGGAAAGGTAGGCATTAAGTACAACCCCTAAGGTGGGAATTATGTGTCCCTGATTTAGAAAAAACTGTGGGTTAAACTGTATTTCTTCAGCCAGTGACTCACATCTCTAATTAACAAACCAATGGCAACGACAGCAGGTCTGATGTAGTGTGTCAATGTGTACAGCATAAGCTCATTAAAGCCAGGCAAAAAGTGAAATGCAAACTGCTTTGAATGCGGGCTTGTCTTCGATACAGTCCTATTTAAAATAAAGGGTGCCCTATTTGTTAATGCAAGCCCTCAAGTGCAAGCCTACACCCAAACAGCCAATTAGCATTAGGAGAAAGATAAATACTCCTCTGGGCTGATCCAAGACATAATTGACAAAACCTCAAGCCCTAAAGCAGAAAGAGGCTGATCGATCAATCAATCAAGATTGAAAAAACCTCATGCCAAATGCAGAAGCAGGCTGACCAATCAATCAATCAGGATTTGCATAGCGCGACTTGTCACCCTGGAGAGAATCCAGGCACTGAAAGACTGGAATCCATTGAAAGTTCCTTAATGCTGCAGAAAGACAATGGTTAAAAGGGACAGACCCAAAGCGCACTCTATGTATACTGTAAACAGTAGGTATGTTTATGACGTGCACAGTGAAAACCCAAACATAACAATTTGGTCTTGACGAGTTTCACGGTGAGCCATCTGGAGTTCATCCAGCTTTGAATGTTTTAAAACCTCAACCACTTAGGCCCTTAACCAAGCAGAACACAATCCATATGTCATCTACGTAGTTCTGAAAGTCAACCAGTAACTGGTGAATGAGTCCAACATAGATATTAAAAATAACCGAGAAGAGACAGGATCCCTGGGGCACTCCAGAATAAATAGGGAGGTTTAATCGCAGTCATTATAATTAGGACTCCCGGCTTTATGGTATTTATTTTTTTAACATTTTTATGTATTTATCCATCTTTATTTTATGTTTTGAGAATAAATGGAGTCTTAAAATTGTATATTTCCACATTTATTTAACTGATAAACATGCACCCATACTTTGATACCTGTAGCGCTTTAGCAAATTAAGCAACCAAATATAACAAAACACTACACCAACAGGTAAATATTAGCACTATATACAAATATATGTTAATATATGCCTGTAATTAAGGAAATCTCATCCTGTTTGTGAATCCCCATGGAGCCTATCTGCTTAGTAGTTGGTCTGGAATTCATAAAGGACATCAAGGAGAGTCACCCAGAAGAAGCACAATTTTCTGTATTTTTCCGCTTTTAAGAATAAATACAGACAGAAAATAGATTATTTTCTGTCTATATTTATTGCAAAAATCAGTAAAAACGGAAAACAGGAAGCCCTAATTATAAACCACCCTTCTTATTATTGCCTGCCAGATAGAAAAAAGTCCATCCAATTGATTGAAGATCCTGACACCCTTGGCTCTTTCCTTACCGGTCGACAAATCAAGGAGCAAGAGAGTAGCCAGTTTGTGGAGGTACGCAGTACTCTGGTGGGTAGACTAAATAGACATGAAGTAGTGCTGTCTCGCTGCTCCTGTGCAAAGGGAACCAATGCTTAAAAGATTATTGAATTCAATATCGTCCAGCAATCGAACTGTAGCTACCTTTTCCATCATTTTCAGCAACACATAGGTGAAGGAAATAGGAAGATAGTTTCTTATTGTAGCCCAATACATCAAATGCTTTTTTTAACCACAATGTGCATACTCCTATTCCTTCAAGATGAAAGCACTCATTGTCTTATTATAGGAGGCATTAATAATGACTATGTTATATGGTCCTTGTTCCTTACTTGCCTTCTTTATGGATCTTGATCTCCCTGTAGACTATGGGGTTGATTGATGACATCTTAGAGATAGGCTCTTCAAGTCTCTGAAAAGAGCCATTGGAATTAGGCTTAGTTCCTGCTTCAGATTTAGGAATATCTGCTCTAAACAAGATGATTTTGTCCTAAAAAATTTTTTTGCCCTTATTGCATAATTATCTTGGCATTCAGGCGAGCTTTTAAAACTTTGTGGTCTACTGTATCTTCTAATTCCTGAAGTTAAGATTGATAGAGTTAGGGGCTTCTCTGACCGGTGCTCATAAGCTTTCCTGTTTCGCTCTCTCTGTGGCTCCCTTGCACTGCTTTCGAAAATCCTTAAACTCTCTTTATGACTTCTAGGGGTCTGTCGCCCAGGCTTTTTCCAATCGCCTAACATTTCTTTGTAGGGTTTTAAAACCTTCACTAAACCACTGTACTTTGTACGCCAATTGAACATGGATGACTTAAATGTTGCATTTGTAACTGTGTACACAATAGATTAACATAGGGGAATAGACCCTATGTGCTGTGCTTCCTGCTTGTCTGTTTCCACAGTGTTAAATAGTTAGCTTTTCCAGAAGAGTGAGTATTTTAAAATTAGGGTAAGTAGTAGGATAAGCCTTTCGACGGCTGCGAGCATTGGACATGGCACCAATTAGAACAACATCCAATGGCAACAAACATAAATCGGCTTACATTTTGGGGCTTAATTCAGTGAAACATAAATCAAAAGCCATTAATTTCTGTACAATGCATTTATGAGATAAAGAATTTAGGGCCTAATGTACAAACACATTTTCCCATAAGGACAGAATGGGTAAA
The DNA here is from genome assembly GCF_031143425.1 of Pleurodeles waltl. Taxonomy (NCBI): domain Eukaryota; kingdom Metazoa; phylum Chordata; class Amphibia; order Caudata; family Salamandridae; genus Pleurodeles; species Pleurodeles waltl. Next base: position 1,050,484,849 of record NC_090449.1, on the reverse strand, counting down.
ACCCTTTGCTATATCTGGCCCTTAATGTGTGATGATTCAGTGTGTTTTTCACATGTAAAATAAACCCTCATGCATTGCAATGCAAGTACTCCATAGAAGATGGAATGGTAAACAAAACAGTCAATAGTATGAGAAATACTCTGAGCGGAGCCAATGCTTCCTTTTATTTTATTAATATTTATAGAGCGCATCTGCTATCCAAAAGGTTGTCCTGGTGCTAAAACTGAAGTGGATGATATCAAGCTGCAAGGCTCTATAGCAGGAGTTTATTCCAAAATCAGAGATTTAAATTTATCCCTAAAATTTAAATAATTAGCTGTTCTCCTAAGAGAAGGAGTCTGAGGCTTTTCTAAAACATGGGATCACCAAAGTGTCTGCAGCAGTTGAGAGGGGAAGTTGGTTCAGAATGTATTTCTGAAATTTGTCTTGAAGATATCTTGTGCCCATCTAAGCTATAGACTCGTGACTGAGGCATAATGTTTTAAACAAGATTCTCTTGTCAACCAGAAGCAGGTGTATCCGACGCCTGTGGGGAGTGCTGTTAGCCTGTTTATGTATGTCAAATATCAGGTGAACAGCAATATTGTTAATCAATTGTAATAATACAAATATATAAGCTGTTACAATAATTAAGCCTGGAAATAATCATTGTTTGGGATACTTTTTTCTAACATTCCATGGTCAGGTAAGGGAAACTTTCTTTAGAATTTTTAAGAAGAGAAACCATGCTGAGTTTACTTTATTTACCTGATTTTTAGTCTATTTTATTTTTTTATTTGCCTGTGTTTTAATGAGGAGACCATTAGCTAAAGGAAAACTGGGATTTTTACAATATACCCAGAGTTCGTGGAAATTCAAAATCAAGAGCGTCGAGAACTGTTCAACCAAACTACTTTGGATTGCCCAAAAACAAGAACCTCGGTTTTGTCCGTGTTGAGATTTAGGGCATTTTTACTCATTTGTTGACCATTTCAGAACAGCAGCACAAAAAAATTGCTTGTGTAGTTTCAGCTGTCCCATCCAGCAGAATAATTAGATGAGCATCATTGACGTACATCTGACAAGGGGAGCCAAATGATCTTATCAAGTAAGCAAGGGGGCAATGTCGATATTAAACACTGTAGGGCTCAAAGAGGGGTCTTGAGGATCCCCACGTTTCACTGATTTGCTCTCAGAGAAGGAGGAGGTAATTTTAAGATATTGCGTCCTGTTCTTTAAGTAGGGCATCAACCAATCAAAGGCCGAGCTGAAGAAACCAACCTCTTACAATAGAGTTGTTAAAATTTTGTCTGAAATGGTATTAAAGGCAGTGGACAAATCGAGTAACATGAGTGCTGCACATCCTCTCTAGCCTACCACTCACTCTATGTTTTTTTTTTTTTTTTAATAAGAATAGGTCCAAGGTCCTGCCATCAGCTGCACTATTATACTAGCTCTAAAAACAGGAGCTGAGTTATTTTCTTGTCCATAGAGGGAATAAAGTCCAGAATATGAATATTAGAATGGACAGGAAGTATTGAGTTTTGGTTAAATCTCATCTCCTCAATCCTAGTAGCTAGGATTATGAAAGCCTTTTCCAATCAGTCGTATGCCATAATTAAAATCTTCTAGATGGGAGGGATTTTTTCTCACAGAAGGTAAGTGTTCCTTGTGCAGACCAGTCCATGAAGATTTACATAGATTGCACCATTCCACTCACATGCCTGTGAATTTATAAAATGTGTTTTGGCAATGGTATGTTCAATGACTGAATGTAACCAGCAAAGGGTTGGATGAAGTTAAGTCTCAGCATGGATCAGAAGAGATCACTGGGCTCAAAGTCCTCCGAAAAACATTCTCCATACACTGTCATGCTGTCGATAGCAAGCTACTCTCCCCAGCTTTGAGAATTCAAGAGCTGCCTCATCGGGTCAGCCCATTATCTGATGTTTAGGAGTAGTATCTGGGTGCCCATAAATATCATCTTAAGTACCACTGGCAATGGTAGTGACGCAGAGTCACTCCTGAAGTTTGTAGAAGACTTAAAGTTACAGTTTGATCCAACAAAAAAGATTAAGGGGCAGAAACACCTCCTAGAAGACTGTGTCCTTATCTGAAGCTTCAGCTGTGGATGAAAGTGCAAAGACTGTTGGCTTCCTGAAGTCTACCTTATGGCCCTTCAGTTTCCTGTCATTTGGGTTTTCAAACTTCAGAGGAATGGTGCAAGAAACCTATTTCCAGCAGAAAGAACCTTCACCTTGCAGATAGTTTGGGTCTGGTTGTTTTCCACCAGTGTACATTTGGAATAGCACCTAGCGACCACTTGTAATAGTGCACTCTCCAAATACCGTCAACATAACATGTGGATCTTGAAGCAGAGGTTTGGGCATAAGCAGAAATCAAGGAGGTTTAGCACTATTGACAAGAGGTGGAATGAAGATATCAAAATTCATCGCTTATAAATAATTTTGCTATTTATGAAAATGAAAAGATGCTGAAATAAGCTTAAGGTGGGCATTTGACAATCATGCTTAAAGCATGGCAAAATACTCTTTCAAATAATCAGTGCTGTGCTCAGGAGATATTCAAGGAGAGCTGGCTGTAATCAAGGCAATGATGGATATTGACATCCTTGTTGCCAAGTAGGGACCCAGGAGTTTGTATTGAGAGGTTGGATTTAGCTGCGTACTTGAATGGTTGCCATTTCTGTACTCCATAGTGATTTCAGACAGTTATGAAACTATTGTAGTACTCTTGAAGTAGGTCATTGGCAATGACCTTCTGAGGAAAACCAGGTGGTTAATCAGATGATAATTTGTAGGGTCATCAATGTTCACTTTAAGCTTCTTCAGGTAGTAGGCTGGCTTTTTCAGGAGGTAAGGATGGTTCCCTGTTTTTGAAATGTGCATTAAGTGGCAGACATGTTGACTATGTTGAGCAAACGTTTGAGAACTTCTCTAGTAATGTCCTTGAATATTGACAGTGAACTGATGTCATCTTTGTATGAACTGTTTTATCTGAGCGAGAGAGATTGCCCAGATCAACTGTGGTGAAGAAGGTCAGCAGGGAAGTCCCTCTTCAGTCCTCTCTCTAATACAGATGTGATCTGAGGCCTGGTGACAAGGGGTGCCACTTTTATTCCCAGAAAGTGCCCTCAGGGGAGGCAGCAGTTACTAGCCAATGGGTTACTTGGTTCCCTCCAGCCTGATGATAATTTCCTGTGATGTGCTGCATCCATCTATCCCGGAATGCTCTGTTCTGCTAATTCTCAAGATGGCAGAACCCCTCTCTTTGCTTGTGGAGCTTGTTTACCCACCCCAGGGGTGTAGCCAACGGTGGGCTACAGGCCCACAGGAAAACAGGTTTGACCCTTATTTTCCCCATTGCTGTCCATGACGCCCTCCTGCCTACCTAAACAAAGGAGCAGCCCTTCTTTGTGTGTCTTTCACACCTCTCCCCAGGAAGGGAGAAAGCTGTCTCATGGCCAGCATCTGCGATTGACCACTGGAAAGCTTGGGCAAAAAAGTTGCAAGTCGGGTTTAATGCAATAATTAATGTGATGCCTTGAAGTAAAAACTTTTGTGGTCACATACAGAAGTTAGCACAGCCAGGTTGTCAGCGGGAATCCTTGTACTCGCCAACTGGGCTACTAGCTTTTCCACAATAAAATCAGCCAGTGGTGTTTTTTTGCTTCTCAAACACTTAAAATGCAAGTCTTACTCAATAATATACAGCTCCTTGCCTTAGGACCCAATGGGCCTTCTGTCAGGGTAACATAAATATTATAAAGGGAGGTTTGGGCGTTGGCCTTAGTTAAATTCAAAGTCGAGTTAGGAGTTTTAAATCTGTTCTGCCAGCCTTGGACCACAGAGTAAGTAAGTAAAGTCATACCAATTGGGTATAAACCAATTAAATATATACTTTTAAGGGACAAAACACTGGCACTAAGGTCTGGTTAACAGGACAAAGTGCACGCTCAGAGCAGAAAAAAACAGCAGAATCAATCCAAAACTTTATGGTCAAAAACTGGGTTTGAACCTGCAAAAAATGTGTTTCCTCGCAGCCAGCGTGGAACTTTATTATCTACACTTCCTATACACAATCTGGTAGCAATCTTGTAATGGTATATCAATGTGTTACAATATTATTCTGTGTGCTTATTATTATACACTTCCGAAAAGTCCACCTTACTTCCAGTCCATTTCATAAATCTGTACTTGGTCTTGGTGGACTATGTCGATCAAGGAGGGGGGATTTCTCAGTAGGAAAGATAATGAATCTAAATGCAGTCATGCCACACCACAAAGAGTATTTTTGAAGAAGGGGTGTGTGAAAGTTGTAAAAGGTGACAACTTGAGCAAGTCTGTCAGTTTTAAACAAATGCTCCTGTAGTGGATGATATTTTAAACATGAATGGGGCTTTACAGAAGACTTTTCCTGCAACCCTTATTTGCTTACAGAATAATTTTTCTGCAAAACATAGGTTTGCATTTTTTTTCTTCTCCCTAAAAGTTTGTTTTTGAGGTACATTCACTTGTTTTTTAAAGTTCACTAAGTTATCATAGTTGGCAAAGTTTTAAAGAAAAGTGTCCGAAGTTGAGGCGAGTTTATGGACTTTGTACACCTGAGAAAGCTGGGCCTGTAGTGGAACCAAACACTGGCTCAATTTGAGTTCACTCAAGTTTCATATTCTGAACCATTGCTCTTCAGCTAAATGTCCAATGTCCCTTCTCATTTTTTGCAATTCTCTAAGCCCAACAGCCAGTGGTGTAACAAAGGCCCCGCAGCCCCCACAGTGCAGGGGTCCTGAGCTTTGTTATGTTGTGGGTCCTATGCCCTCATGTTGTACCGAAGGACGACACAGATAACAGGGTTGTTTGCAGAGTCACCTGACTGGTAACCCCTGTGTTGGATCGGTGTGGGGTGGGTGTGAAGTCCAGCCTTATAGGGGTGGCTGGGTAGCAAACACAAGAATGTGTCAGTACATTCCCCTCAAACCTTATTGAAAATCAAAAGCAAAGTCCAACCTGTAAAAAAACCAAAGTAATTTGAGGCACTTTCAATGGGCTACCACGGGACCATCATGGACTGTGCTAGGCTGCGTGTAGGACATCTGCAGGATACTGCAGGCTCTCCAACAAGAGCCATGGCCAAGTCATTTGTGCAACCGCAAGGGTGGATGACATGTAGTCATTGTGCTTGGCAACATGGACCAGGTGTAGGTGGGCTCTCAGATAGTCTCTGGGCAATTGCTCTCACACATTGCTAGGAGGGTGTCTTGTTGTTGTCTTGATATGTTGCAGAGGTGATGCTCCACCTTGGTGTTTAACTACTCCTTTGTTGTATAAGGTGATGCACATGGCAATGATGGTGTTTGCCAGTAGGTGACCTGGACGAAAGGTGTAAACAGAGATGCCATCTGCTTCAAGCAGTTGGTGACAGGTGGCTGGATGGTCGCACCGCGAAGTGTGGAGCAAGTACATGGTTCCGGCATGCAGGCGGCTTACTGTCGGTACTCCAGTTGAGCTGTCTCCAGTGACGTCACTGCACCGTGGTGGCTGTATTGTCAGTAGGTGCACTCTCGAGTGCTGGTTTGAGTTCTCCGTCTCTTCACTCTAGGGTCTTTCGCTCTTACTCATTCGTGGTCACCAGGTCTTCCAGTGTGACAGGTGTTGTCACACGATCTTCTGTCTTCTCCCCTTCCTTCTTCAATGCGTGGCGTTGTGCCATGCTCTCTATCTGTTTTCCGTAATGTGGCATCCAGCCACATGTCTTCCTTTTGCACAGATCTCTCGCAGGTCTGGTCTTGTCTAAGGATTAAGTGTCTTCATGTTAGGGTGTGCGACTGTCCTCTTGTCTGTTGTGAGTCACTGCTGACTCCGTCTTGAGGCTATCTGAGGGAGGATACTCTTTGAACAGTCTTGGGCCCACTGCGGGCAGCGATGTGGGTAATCTCCTTTCCACCTCCTCTCGATTTCCTTTCTCGAAGTGACGTTGTGCCAGAGATTGCATGTTGTGCCACATGGACCTTTTACTGGCTTAGTCCTTTCTGTAGGACTTGATTGGTTCTCCTTGCGGAACTCTTGTAGGTCTGGTGTCTTCTGAGATCTTCTTGCTGGTCCACTCACTGACTGTAGGGTCACCGTTCCCTTCTTCCTATCTTCACTCAAGGGCAAAGCGCTTGCTCCTTGATACTGTGCAGTTGCAGCTCTTGCTCCTGCCTTCATCTGGTTTGCTTGGCAGGGTCGGTCACTCTGTGACAACCTCACTGATGAACCAACGGTGGCCATCATTGCTGAGATGTGGCTGGTTGGTGTGGCCTCGTTCTCAGAAACATTTCGTCTCAGTCCATGAGGGCTCTCTCATTCGGGCTCCTGCCTGTCCTGTCAGGTTTGATGGTGCGGCCCTCTGTGCACTTCTTCCTCCATGGGCCCCCTTTGCTGGTGCCTGGTCATGCTTGTGGTGGTGGCCGTTTACCGCTAGGGGCATGTGATGCAATCTTCTCGCTGGTGTTGGCGACAGACAGCCACTAGGGGGAGCCCCCCGTGGAGCTTGCGGTACCATTTTCTTGACTGCGTTTGTAGCGGGCAGCCACTAGGGGGTGCTCTCAGCGCACAGTGATCCTACTTGCTTGCTAGCATTGTCCTCGGCCACAGGGTGTTGGCTTTCGCTGGACGCTTCACAACTTTTGTTGGGGCAGCTTTGTACTTCTTATGGTATTCCTTGCACAGTTACCAGTCTCTCTGCATGGCAGGCAATGTGCGTGGGCGCTGCTGCCACTTTAACTGTGGGCACAGCAGCCTTCTTGGCGCTGCAGGCCTTTTATATGGCTGATACTAACTGTGTAGTTTCGGAATGGGTGCAGTGACCACCAGTGGCCATTAGGATGGTGGTGCAGCCTCATGAATCCTGCAGGGCGGTGCTTTTCTCGTGGAGTGGTGCGGTAGCAATGTCCAAGGATGCCGTGCAGAACTACAGGATTCTGAGGCAGCTAACCTCCTCACGACACTGCAAGGGCGGGGGAGACTTCTCTTTACCATACTGTCCGCATGCTGGCATCTCTGGCCTTCCAGCCTCCATCTTTTTCCCTTTGTCGCAAGGATCACACAGCGGCAGGCAGGGTAGCGGGTGAGCGTTTTAGCAGGTGGGGGCCGTTTCTGATGTGGCAGGCAGTCACTTCCTCTGTTACTTTGGGCGTGCCTCAAACGTTGAAGGCGCACATTGTTCACTCTAGCTCATCCCCTTCTTTCACAGAGCAAGTTGCTGCCTGTTCCCACGCAGCCCCAGACTTGCCAGCTTACTACGCATCCAGCTAGTATGAGGGGGGTGGTGTGATGGGGGTCACTCTTCGGTGCCACAGCACGCTTCTCCCTCTGTCTTTCCCAGGATCGGGAAGTGTGCTGGCTCCCAGCAGGCGGAGGCTGCAGGGGCATGCCTTATGGATGGCATCTGCGGGGGCGCCTCGTGACTTTCCTCCGTGAGGCACAACGGAGCTCCAGACGGCTCATGCGTGGGGCAGACACACTCGTCGCCATTGTATGTCGTGGGCCCTGGGCCCACCTGCTGTTCCGAAGGACGACAGACAACAGGATGTAGGTTACTTGACTGGCCACGAGCACATGCACTCAAGTTCCTTATTAGCAAGGTCACCTGACCAGTGACACCTGTGTTGGATGAGTGTGGGGTGGGTGTGAAGCCCAGCCCTATAAGGGTGGCTGGGTAGCAAACACTAGAATGCGTCCTGGAGGACACTACAAGCTTCAGAGGTGCCCCCCTCAGCACAGCATACTGTGCACAGGCGGCAGGCCCCTGACAGGGTCCGGGGGAGGGGATCCCCTACAGGTACTTTGCAGGGGCCCCCCTTTAAGTTTTGTTACGCCACTGCCAATAGCCTTAAGGAAGTACAACAGTGGTCATTTTGGAAGATTTTGAGAGACAGGCGGACACAATTTGTGCTTGCATTCACTAACAAAAGTACAGAGTACAGTTTGGTGGAAGAAGGCAGCTGTCCTCGCACGAACCCAGTAATCCGTGTGCTGCAGATATTCACACAGCCCTTGGTATTTGACTAATCAGCTTGAAAACGGCCTGGCAAATTAAAGAGTGTCTTTAAGTTCCTTACTTGATTGATGCATCGCGGCTAGGTAATAATCAGTCTCTGCTGGAAAGCTGACTTCACCCCATGCCTTCCACTTAAGCAGAGCACCTGCGCGAGATCGTAGAGCGCGGAGGGGAGGGAATGAGTGAAAAAAACCCTCACGTGTACAGTCCTCTGATTTTCAGCAAGGTATAGGGCGGATCAGCCGCCAACAAGGTAATTTATTCTCATGAAACCAACGTGCACTGGAGGCCAGAGGTCCCAAGCTGCCCTGTTGGCAGTTGCGTAAGAAGGGCCCCATTGCAAGGTAAATGGAGAGGCCGGCTCCGGATTCAGTCAGGAGCTCTCAGGCCAGAGTACTGTGCCGAGGTGGACCCCTGGAGCTCATCCATCCACCCCCACCACACGCTGCGGGGGCCTATGTTATGCCACTGTCTTCTGGTAAGATTGGAGGGCTGAGGTCAGCACTTCACAGCTGCCAAGATTTCATTTTTTTATGTGTGCGATTTCCATTGTTTCAGTGTGTTCATGTGTGGCATTTCAATTCTTATGTGTGACACCTCCGCCTGATATCTCGGAGAAAACTGATCAAAGCACTGTTATCCATATGATGAGGTAGATCTCATAACTGAGCGTCCTTTATCCAGTTTAATGGGCAGTAGACTGCCTTTAAACATCGACAACCTTCAGGAAGTGACGTGTTCATGCAAGTCCAGTGACCTACTTTCCTTTTCTCAAAGAGTGATCTGGGAATATAGACCATATTAATAAAAATATTAACATTTTTCTTACAATCGGTTACGTCAGGGTTTGAATAGGCCCCTCGCTGGGGCCCCACAGAGTTTCATGTCAGTGATACCACACATCATGAACTTAAGAACTGTGAGTTAAAGAACGACCTCATAAAAAGCTGCAATGATCAACGCAGCATCAGGACCAGTGACTACTCTGAGTCCTCGAGCTTCAGCCCTACAAGATTAATGGCCAGTCCACCTCTGGGGAAAAAATACAGCTACACATCCCAAAATGTAAAGTGCCCTTGGCTAATATGTGAATACTGGTCCTAGGTTTCAGAAACATAACGCAAGGTCATTTGGTTGCTATATCTGACATATATATGACCTCTTTTCCCCACACAAATGCACGTTGATTGATGTGGTGGCTCAAACAGAACGAATTTCAATATTGCAAAGTGTTTCATTTTATTAAATTATGTTTTTTGGAAACTCTTTAAAGTCAGGACTCTAGATGTATGATATGATGTTATTTTTAGTTGCGTTTGCATAGGACTCTATGGGCCATATGTACGAACACTTTTTCCCATAGACACAGAATGGGTAAAAACCTTTGCTACATCTGGCCCTATATCTTTTACTAGACTGCTCATTGGGAATGCTAAATAAATATTTCCACTATGCACCATGGATAGCTGGAGTGCTGGGCAATGGCTGAACCTGAATTTAAAAACCGGAGAGCTGGGGCATTAGGTTGGCCTGGCTGGACTATGTGTGGGGCAGCAGCAAGAGGTGTGCATAACTGAAGGGCTGGGGCAAGAGGTGGAGTTGGTCCAGATGACTTGCTGTCTGAAGCAATAGGTAGACCGGGTTTGGAAGACTGAAGGACTGGGGCAAGAGTCGGGCCTTTTTGTTGGAAGACACCACATGTGGGGCAATAAGTGGAGCTGATTGTGAAGACAGTAGGGCTTGCAATAGGTAGATCTAGTGAAGGACTGGAGAGTTAGGACAAAAGGTGGGCCTTATTCATAACACTGAAGATCTGCGACCAAGGGAAGCCCTGGTTTGGAATACTGGAGAGTTGGGGCAAGAGGTTGAACCAATTCATAAGACATTAAGTCTGAGGCAATTGGTAGACCTGATTCAGAAGACTGGAGGGCTGGGGCAAGAAGTGGATCTGGTTGAAAACGTGGAAGAAGGTGGAGTTGGTCCAGATGGCTTTCTGTCTGAAGCAATAGGTAGACCTGGTTTGGAATACTACAGAGTTGGGACAAGAGATTGAACTTATTCATATGACTGTAAGGCTGAGGCAATTGGTAGACCTGATGATTCAGACGACTGGGGGGCTGGAGCAAGAGGTGACCCTGTTTAGATAACTGGAGGGCAGGAAAAAAGGTGGACCTAGTTCAGTAAACAAGAGAGCTAAGGCAAGAGGTGGACCTTGTACAGAAGCCTGGAGGACTGGGGCCAGAGATGGATAAAGTTTAGAAGACTGGAGTGCTGGGGCAAGAGGTGGACCTGGTTCAGAAGATTGGTGGGCTAGGGCCTATGTTAGTCTTGCTTCAGAGAACTGGAGGGCAGGGCAATAGGTGGACCAGATTCAGTAGACAAGAGAGCTAGGGCAAGAGGTGGGCCTTCTACGGAAAACTGGGGGGCTGGGGCCAGAGATGAAGCAAGTTTGGAAGACTGGGGTGCTGAGGCTAGAGGTGGACCTGGTTCAGAAGACTTGTGGGCTAGGGCCTATGTTAGTCCTGCTTCAGAGAACTGGAGGGCAGGGCAATAGGTGGACCTGATTCAGTAGACAAGAGGGCTAGGGCAAGAGGTGGGCCTTCTACAGAAAACTGGGGGGCTGGGGCCAGAGATGAAGCAAGTTCGGAAGACTGGAGTGCTGAGGCAAGAGGTGGGCCTGGTTCAGAAGGCTGGTGGGCTTGGAGCCTGAGGTGGAGCAAGTTCAGAAGACTGAATTGCTATAGGTGGACCTGATTAAGAAGAATGGAGGACTTGGGCAACAAGTGGCCCTTGGTTTAGATGACTGGCAGGCAGGGCAATACCCAAACCTGATTAAGAAGACAGGAGGGCTATGCTCAGAAGTGGAGCATGTTTGGAAGTATGGGGTAATGGGTGTAGCTGGTTTGGAAGACTGCAGAGCTGGGGCAATAGGTAGACCTGGTTCAGAAGAATGAAGGCCTGGAGCAATAGGTGCACATGTTTTGGTAGAATGGGGCAGTGTCAGACTGGAAGGCTGGCAACAATACAACATGTGTTTACAAGTTGCAAATGATTGGATGTGCAAATGTGGGCCACATCTTTAGCTATCCGAGGGTCATTTTTCATTTGGTATCTGCAACTATTTTCTGTCCCAGTCCAATCCTGGAGGAATGTGAAGGACATGGAATGGTGGTGTATGGAGTTGAAAGCCAGTGGCTAGGATGTGAAGAAATGATAAATGAGCAGGTTAAGAACGGGGCAAGAGAAAAAGGAGCTTGAAGAGTGTGGCCAAAGACTAAGGGGAGGAGGCGAAAGAGCAGTGTTTCTACTGATTTTGGTGGCTACATAACAGGTAGACTGCACAGAATGAGATGCAAAACATCTAACAATGAGCAGATGAAATGGTAAGATTTCTCCGAAAAGTAGGGACTGTCCTTCAAAAACAAGCAAGGTGTCACATCCTAAATGGCGGCGAGTGAAAACCGTAGGCAGTACCATAAATGGGCAAGTATTGTCAGGTACTGAGTACTTTCACTTCTTCAGTTCAAAAGAGTACCTCAACTTCTGAACACTGCTAAATGACATTTAATGGGAGAGTACCGGCACTTCTCAGGAACATTCAGGTACTCTAAACTGTGACTACCTGCACGTTTGTATTTCCATTTAAGCACTGGCAGTGGGATTTCAGAAAGTAAGGCAAGGCCACTGAAAGGATGAGGAAAGGATTGGAAAGGGTCGGTAGAAGCAGAAATTATCAAAAGAGCCTGAGGAATACCCTGAATGGAGGGTCTGAGATGCTGCAGATTGACCAGAGCAGCAGGATTAAGGGATGTGTAGTCAAGGAATACCCACATGTGTAGTCAAGGAATACCCACGTCGTGTTACCTAAATTTCAGGGGTAGCAGGCTAGACATCACATACCTTTTTAGCCCATACAACATTAAAGGTTTCACCTTTTGTGCTGCTCATGGACATATAGCCATTGAGGGGTTTTGGTTAAGGAAGAGGTGAAACCTAAACATACCTATTTGTATTGTTTAGAGCCATCTTTACTTTCTGTTCTTGCCACTGACTTCATGAACACTGAAAACATGGGTATCAAGTAGAGTGAGGTGGTACAAAGAGTTAACCCAACAATATCAGTAGCTACCTTGGGTTACCAAAATTGACGGCCAAGCAGGCATTCTCTGCCTCTCATACTAGTGTCAAGCAGAGAGCTGCAGAGCAGCCAAGAGATAGTTCCTTATCTCTGGTAGCACTGGGTGACGTACCATGGTATGGTTCAAGAATGTGTACCTTCTTCCTGGTGACAAGGGGGAAAGTTGCCGAGTGGCCAAGAGTAGTATAGATTGATCTGTTTTCCCTAAGGAGTACTTAGAGGTGTTGATTTGTGGTTTATTCTAAAGAAGTTCACATCCATCACTGTGGTAATGGGGGGACTATGGAGGAGCAGTTCACCTTTGGGTCGATGTTGCACCTTACAGAGGTAGCCTTTGGGTCAAAAGCAGCAGTGTGGTCCAGCATCATGGCCTTGACATACCAGTGGAAGTGTTAATCAGCCCTAGTGCAGCCTAAACTATTATTCACTTTCCCTGGTGACGGATGAAGCAAAGAGCTGCATTGGAGCAAGAAAGTGATGTGCCCCTCCTATCATGTTCACGCAGAGGGCGATAAACATGGGAGGTCAACCCCCCTATCTCAAGACCTTCCCTAGAGAGCTGGGTGTTCAATGATGAGTGATGGGCGTGCATTGGTTTGGAAGACAAGGATCATCGGAGATGTTGCTGTGGTACAGAGGATCTCTGACATCATGGAATTGTAAAGAAGAGAATGAAAATGGATTTAGAAATTGAATCAGGTGTAACAAACTGTACAACAGGTCTCACCCAAGAAGGTTAACATTTGCAGTTTTATGGGTCGGGCCTGATTTTAGTGGCTTGTTCCCTGCTGACTTGTGCCCCCGACTCATGTTGGGCTGAGGGTCTGTCCACCATTTACTCAATTTTCTTGAGACCTCTGCAGAGGGACCCATATGCTGCTCGCTCAAATGATGTCCAAAGTAGCAAAGGGTTCAGCATTGTGTCTAACAGTCTCTGAGATGCCTCTCATGATTGCCATTGTTATAAAAAGTGAATGCAGATTAAAACTTTGATAAATGTAGAAACTCCACTTCTTTATTGCATCTTAAGGCAAATTAATTTGCTATAGAAGTGCCCTGAAATACTTTTTGATGCATGTTGTTCATGGAAGAATATTTTATAAGTATTATGGGGGTGATTCTAAGTCTGGCGGGCGGCGGAGGCCGCCTGCCAGACTTCCCCCTCCAAAATACCGCTCCGCGGTCGAAAGACCGCTGAGGGTATTTTGGGTTTTGCACTGGGCTGGCGGGCGACCACCAAAAGGCCGCCCGCCAGCCCAGTGCAAAACACCCTTCCCACGAGGACGCCGGCTCAGAATTGAGCCAGCGGAGTGGGAAGGTGCGACGGGTGCAGTGGCACCCGTCGCGTATTTCAGTTTCTGCAAAGCAGACACTGAAATACAAAGTGGGGCCCTCTTACGGGGGCCCCTGCAGTGCCCATGCCATTGGCATGGGCTCTGCAGGGGCCCCCAGGGGCCCCACGACACCCCATACCGCCATCCTGTTCCTGGCGGGCGAACCGCCAGGAACAGGATGGCGGTATGGGGTGTCAGAATCCTCCATGGCGGCGCAGCGAGCTGCGCCGCCATGGAGGATTCATTTGGGCAGCGGAAAACCGGCGGGAGACCGCCGGTTTTCCGCATCTGACCGCGGCCAAACCGCCGCGGTCAGAATGCCCTGCGGGGCACCGCCAGCCTGTTGGCGGTGCTCCCGCCAACCCTGGCCCCGGCGGTCCATGACCGCCGGGGTCAGAATGACCCCCTATGTGTCTATAAAATATGGGATAAAGCGCCCCCTGCTGTACATTACATGAATATTGCAAGTCACCGAGAAGTTCCATTACCATATAAAGGAATGAAGCAGAAGGCTGAGTTCCTTTGTAAGATTATGGAACTCAGAGACGAAATCCAGAGCTGTGTGTAATGTTGTTAAGATCTTATTCTCTAGAGTGACCTTTTCTGTCTTTTGTCCACTCTCCTATACATGGTGAAGACAAAAAAATGAACAAATGATCTGGTTTACGCGTGGTGCAAATGACATGGCTGGTGCTGCAGAGATAATAATTTTGGGCACAGTATTTGGTGGGGAACTGTTTCTCCAATATATGTGTGTTTCTAAATGTTTTTTTTAAAAACAAGATATATCCTATTTGTGTTTGGCAGATGAATGTATCATGGGTGCCGTTCTCAATAGCTGGATATTCAAAAGATGTTCTGAACTTCCCCCTTTCCAGCTTTATAAAACATAGCTTTCTGTTCACCAATTAACTGGAAAATGTATTTTACTAGTTCAAAGTATTTTATTGAGTTTTATAATACAATATCAAGAAAACCAACAAAAATAACAGCAGAATAGTTACCCATCTAAAAATATATCTGAACCAATAATAAAACATGTATATCTTTAATAGCATTCTATATAAACCATAACTCATAAAACCTAAAACACAAATAGGGCAACTTATATAATAGTATCTGATACAGTCTTGTTTTATTTAGTGTATTAACTAATATTAAGAAAAACATTGATTCTTCCAAACTAATGATATAAAAAATTACATTATTATTATGATTATTATGATTATTATTAAAAGAGAATTCAATTCAATTTCTTATATGTAACATCCATTCTCACCAGGCATTTTAAGATCTATCAATAGCAGATTTCTAATTCCTAGCAATGGATTTGATGGCAGAAGAAATGAATAACACAAACAAATCAGCATCCAAATAAGAAAGTGGCTGTGTAATTAGTGAAGATTTTCTGATATTGATTTCATGTATAATGGGATGATCAATATGAAAAGGTAGTGAGATTTCACACCAAACATCAGACCGAAATGAACATAACTGGGCAGTCAAATAGCATATGTTATAATAAACCAAGTTCCGTTTTGTAATTCCAGCAATCAGGTTTGTCAATTCGTTTTCTATTATATAACCTAACATGGGTCCAATAACAATTATTCATATGAACGAGCTGGTCTGACATAAAGAGGATGGAAGGCAATTTGAAATATTACATGACCAGATTGTTCCACTTTTGCAAGGGAAGTTTTTAATTTAAGATGGGATTCTGTAATTCAGTTTTTTTTAGTAAATTGATAGATTTTGAATAAATCAATGTTATATATATTTCAGAAGCCATATGACCAGATAATCTATGCATACCATAAACAGTTGCAAGTCTGGACATTTAGGACCTGGGAGAGAGCTATTGCAAGCATTGAGAATAACATTACATAGTATAACATATCTATGATGTTTGCTAGCAGGAATCTGACATTTGTTTTGCAAATCAGAAAAAGAGAAAAACATATTTCAGTGACATATAAATATGAAATATAAAATATCCCAGAATGGATACATTTTTCCCATCAAGAGATTGGAGTATTCAGCCAAATCATGAGATTGTTCCATAAGGATACTTTCTTACAAAATACAATTATATCATTACAGTTTGCATTCAAGCTTAAAATACCATTTTTATTTGTATGGAGGGTTGGACAATAACACTTTGCTTTGTTAAGTGGGGATCTGTATTAGAAAACCAATAAACATTTTGTACAGTTAAAAATGAAAACTAACAGTTCTTAAAATCTGAGATATCTAATCTCCTTTCTAATTATGAATTTGTAAAGTTCTGTAGTTAATCAGCGAGACCTTGTTATTCCAAATAAATTTAGCAAGGAGTTTAATAATGTTGTTAAAGAAAGATGTAGGAAATGTAACCAGTAGCATTGACAAAACATATAGCACTTGTAAGGCTATCACCATTTTACTTGCCTCAACTTCCCCCCACCATGATAAGTTGAGGGAAGGCCATTTATTGAATTTTCCCATAACTTTAGTTCGTAATTTGTATTGTATTTAAAAAGTAAATAAATACTAAGCTACTAGACCAGTGTTATTCCATATAAAGACTGTGCTATTTAGCATACCTGCAGTGCAAAACATGTTTAAAGGGAAACAAATCACCTTATTGATATTTAAAGCATATCCAGATACAAATATATAACCAATAGTGATATATAAAAGCACTGGTATAGTATGCACAGGATCGTTAACATACAACAATACATTGTCTGCATAAAGAGAAACTTGAATGACTGTATTATTGATAAAACCTGCATTAGCCATAGACGTATGAATAAGAGCTAAGAGTGGTTCAGTGGCTAATATAAAAAATTAGGGAGAAACAGGCTATCCATACCTAGCGCCTCTAAACGTTTAAAAGGGGGACAAATTAATGCCTTTAACAAAAATAGTTGCTGAGGGGGAACAATATAATGCTTTAATGATTGAGATAAATGTAGCATGAAAACAGAATGTTTACATAGTTCTAAATAAAAAAAAATCCCAATTTACCTTAGCAAAAGTTTTTTTGCAGCATCCAAAGCTGATGAGTCTATGGGACAAATACATTTCTTCGGGAAGATGATATTGTGACATATTAAAACATACAATGTCAGTAATTTGGTTTGTGATACACACTTCTGAGACAAATCGATTCCAGACTCCAGGATAGTCACACGGGACACATTAGCATACAATTAATCTAAACATCAATCATTTATATAGCCCGTGGTTATTGTTAACCTTTTTTATTGATGTAGCCTTGGTTTAATCTTGGGCAAAAACTTCCCTTTAAGTGCATGGCACTACGAGGCCAAACAAATGGCAGGTAGGCGCTGTAAAAGTGAGTATAAAATAACATTTTGTACCAGGAGCATCTCTAGCATGAGGTGATGCACACAGAAGAATATTGTGTGTGGGCCCCTGTTGAAACCAGATGAAGGGCCAAGAACTGACTGAGGTGGCGCAATCATAAGTGTTTGGTCTGTAAAAAAGTGCCATGGCCCTTCTTAGGAGACCACTGTGCACCACTCACTGCCCCTGCCAGCACTCCCAATGACATTACCACCAAGTACCATCATCCTCCGACAAGTGTGAAAATGCTGACTATTTCAGGCCACCTAAATCTGAAGAATGTTGTGGGTGGCGGGCATTATTCTTTTTTTAATGTACATTGAATTATTAAAGACTGTTGTTGTGCCCATCTCAAAAGTATACAGAAAGTGCCTCCATGTGGTGGACTTTCATTAGTGCGGGTGTGGAGATTATCAGCTTTATTCATCCATATTCAAAGCATACACTGCACCAGAGTTATAACATAGAACATTTTGTCAGGTGGGGTGCATGCAACACATGAGCATGACTGTGGTTCAATGCTAAAGTTGCATATTTTCTGAGGTGCTGTAGGCAGGGCCTTCAAGGAGGACCCTCCTTGACGCGTTCCAGCAATTGAGAAGCATGCAAAAGGCTTGCCATGTAGCATGTATATGGCCTGCATTATGAGTGTTGCATGGAAGTCAGTTCAGTGGGCAGGTGGGAAGGGCATGTAGTGCTGTTGTTTGCAGAACTCAAGAGCCATTGCTGCAGAGCCCACCCGCTTGCAGCTATTGCAGACCTACTCCCCACAATTAGTTGGTGGTCTTCAACATCACCCCTTTGAAAGTGACAATGTAGCATTGACAGACCTCAGAGTACATGCGCAATTTTCATAACAGCTTGCGTTCAAATGGAAAGGGATTTAATAGTGACCACAAGTGGGCATATGCGTGGGGGAATTAAAGGAGATTGGCCTTTTTTCTTACATCACATCTTTGTCTTATCTTGCTGTCTGTTGCTTGTACATGCTAGGACATGTCTATGTCCGCATGTTCCCACCCAGCTGCTTCTTGAGGATCAGAGACTGACCCATGTGGGCAGAAAACCAGAACACGTGCCACACAGAGATCTTATTGGACACATCGCCACTGGTCCCTGGAAGGTTTAGCACCAGAGTATCACGGCCTAAACATTCTCTGAATGAAATATTGTGTCCTAAATATTGCCAAAAAACTATACCACTAAAGATGTTAATAGAAAATTTTGAGCAGTAAAGAAATGAAGCAATAGTTTTCTAAATTATATTTTTTTCGCTATGATTTTTAACTCCATTGATATTTTTGTCACTGATAGTCCAACATACAACGTCCCAGGGAGGAGCAAGTCGCACACACGTGAAGTAAACTTTAAAACTTCAATCGAAGGTGAGTAGCTGACTGCACCATGGTTCCAGCTACAACTTCATTTTCATTAAGCAAATAAAAAAAAAGAATAAAAAAAAAAATCTGTGTCTGTATTAAACACACATATCATGCGTGTCTGATATAAGAGCATTCCATATAATTCAATTTCTAGTCATGAAGATGTTTGACTGGACATGTTCAACTGGACTGGCAATCATTCACCACTTCAGTTCCTGGACAGTCGGCCCTCATCGCAACCCAAGAACTCACAGCCCAATAGGTGTGCGAATGCTGGCACTTGTAAAGTACTAGAAAATGCAACATTCAAGAAATGTGTGAAGTGTGAAAAACACCCACATAGCCTTCCAGTAATAGTTGCCAATAAAACAGGACGTTTACAGCAAACTTGTAATGCTACTGTAATGTGTCGCTGTTACCCAGCAGATATCAATTACATCCATTTATAAACAGTTGTGATAAACAAAAGTCATGACTGATGTCCGCGATCATCGGACATTAGGGTGACCACCTTTTTGTAGGCCATTCTGGTCACTGTCTCCAGTCCTGAACATTTCACCTACAAATCACTGATTTCAGGTGTGTGACAGTAATTAATTCAACAGAAGCAAATCAAGGCTACAACAACCAGAATGCATTCTACTATCACACAAACGTCCATCACTGGAAACAGAGTGGTAATGACTTTGGAGGCATTTAGTTGGCCTATCAAGGATGTGCTGCTTAAAGTACTGATGTATGTATAAAGCTGTTGAAAAATACAATTTATTATTAATATAGCAAAAAACAATAAATTGGTTGCAAAATGTGATTAAAATTTTATACAGTTTCACATCTGAAGACCAATATTATTTGCCAGTGAGTTCTCAAACATATTGGCACATTGCTACCAAGTTTCCCAGGTCCATGCATGATGTGCTGCCCAAGTCCAGATTTTTAACTTTGAATTCTTGGACATGTAGCCCAGTTTTGCAATGGAATAAAAAAGACTACAAGTCCCAGAATTCAAAGGAAAAACCTGACCTGGAGCAGCACATCACACATGAACCTGGCAGGGCTGTTGGCAGCCTAGATCGCTCTGTATCTTTGTTCTTATTACTTCTGATGCTTCTGCTAAATTTTGTGCATGCTCAGGGAAGCACGTGACGTGGTCCACAGAAAGGACTCTCATTGAAGGTGATATAAACAGTGCTTCAGAGTGCCTGTGTGCTGCTTAGAAGTGCCAGTACTCTCCCATTAAAAGCCCAGGAGCACAGCGTTGGTTCCTCCTTTAGGGTACAGGAGCGTCGCCCCACCTGCTGAGAGCATAGCAGGAAACGTTAATAAAATGGTTTGCTTACCTTTTTATTATAAAATGCTGTCACTGCCGTGCGTTACGCTGTTGGAAGCAAGGGCGGGGGAGGGGAGGATTCTAGTGATTGGCTGCAAGGATTTGATGACTAAAGAGTAAAGTGCAGAGTGCCCATGTCTGAGTGGCCGGGTGTCTTGCAATGGACAGCCATTGTAAAGACCAAAGCAGAGTGCCCATGTCAGATTGGCCGGCTGTCTTGCAATGGCCAGCCATTGTAAAGACCAAAGCAGAGATGTGTGCACATCACATAATTCCCCTCCAGAGTGATGACTGGCAACACAAAATCCTGTGTGCCACTGAGACGCATGCATACCGCTCATAGATGTATGCACCAGACCACACCATAGAAAATGCCTACAAAAGGAACCAGAGTAGAGACCTATGCAGTACATTACAAAACACACACCAGCAGGGCCGGCTTTAGGGCGGTGCGACCGGTGCAGTCGCACTGCGTGCTGACTTGGATGGGTGGCGCTGACCTCGGGGGAGGGGGCCGCTGTGTTTAACAATAACATACGAAACTTGCGATTTAAAAGCACCTGCTGAAAATTTCCTTGTGCGTCCAGCCTCGAGGAAACAATTAAAATGTCTAGATAACTTTTGTGATTGTTATTCTTGCAAGAGACAGAGCTCGTTATGCTGGTGACAGTTTTGACTCGATGTAAAGTAGCGCAGAGGGTTAATGTGCCTGCTGTAGAGAACATAACTATGTTTTATGTGGGTAGCTGTGTGGATTAGTAAAGCCAGCCTTTACAAGCGCTTTAAAACAAATGAATGTATGTGAGAGGGGCTATGGAAAGATGAGGGGCACTTCTGCCGGGTGGTAGTGAAGGAATCCGAGGAGGTAGCTATGGAGTGGGGGGGTGCCAAAAAAGCCTGTCGCACAGGGCGATACCAGCGTTAAAGCCGGCCCTGCGCACCAGTGACATGCACCAAAGCAAAGTTCCCACAATGAAGAGGCACTGGCAAGACACCCGCATCACAACAGTAATGGGAGCCGACCATTTCCTTAACATTTACACCCCAACACTCTCAGCTGTCACTAGCCGCCACTTCGGAGCAGTGCTGAGAAGTGCAGGTACTGGTCCTTCCAAAGTACAGAAGTGCAGGCACAGAGTACCTGCTCATACCTGCCCATTTAACCCCTTCTGTGCCGCGGACGAAGTGGTTACGTCCTGCGGCACAGTGCTGCTGTGCCGAGGACGTAACCACTACGTCCTCGGCACACAGCCCAGAGGGAGCACTCTCACTCCCTCTGTGTGCTTCCCCCCACCCCCCCAAAGTCAGGGATGGAAGGGGAAGCCCTTCCCCTCCCACCCCCGACCCCCCCAACCCCCCATGTGACGTCAGCGCGCGAGCGCGCGCTGATTAGTCACAGGGTCTCCCCCATCGCGCTGGAAGCAGAGCTTCCAGCGCGATTGAAAGAGAAATGCTTTTGCATTTCTCTTTCAATCCCATGGGGGAGGCCCCGAGAGGCTTCAAAGGGAAGGAAATGTATTTCCTTCCCTTTGAAGTCTCTCACAGGGTTTCAAAAGCCGGATTGCTTGCAATCCGGCTTTTGAAACCCCACTAGACACCAGGGATTTTTTTTTTTTTTAATGAAACTGTCAAAAGGGAGCGACCCCTTGGGCAAGGGTCGCTCCCAGGGGGGGCATTTTTTTAGAAAGGCCTTTTCTGCCCCCCCCCCCCCCCTAGGCACCAGGGAGCTTTTTTTTTTTTTCTTTTTTTTTTTTGATGTTTTCTTTTTTTTTAGGTGGGGAGCAACCCCTTAGGCAAGGGTCGCTCCCCTAGGGGGCAATATATATTTAGGCCATTTCTGCCCCCCTTGGGGGCAGATTGGCCTATTTTGATGAGGCCAATCTGCCCCCAAGGGGGGCAGAAACCATTAGACACCAGGGAGTTTTTTTTTTCCGCAAATTTTACGCAACGGGAGCGACCCCTTGGGCAAGGGTCGCTCCCAGGGGGGGCATTTTTTTGGGAAGGCCTTTTCTGCCCCCCCTGGGGGCAGATCGGCCTATTATTAGACCGATCTGCCCCCAGGGGGGGGCAGAAACCTCTAGGCGCCAGGGATCATTTTTTTTTTTTTTTTCTTTTTGTTATGTTTTCTTTTTTTTTTAGGTGGGGAGCGACCCCTTAGGCAAGGGTCGCTCCCCTAGGGGGCAAATTATATTTAGGCCATTTCTGCCCCCCTTGGGGGCAGATTGGCCTATTTTGATGAGGCCAATCTGCCCCCAAGGGGGGCAGAAACCATTAGACGCCAGGGAGTTTGTTTTTTTTGCGTGAATTTCACGCAAGGGGAGCGACCCCTTAGGCAAGGGTCGCTCCCTGGGGGGGGGGGGATCATTTTAGGCCATTTCTGCCCCCCCTGGGGGGTAGATCAGCCTATTTTGATTCGGCTGATCTGCCCCCAAGGGGGGCAGAAACCACTAGGCACCAGGGATTTTTTTGTTTTTTTGTTTTACAGATGGGGAGCGACCCCTTGGACAAGGGTCGCTCCCCTGGAGGGGCAAAATGTATTTAGGCCATTTCTGCCCGCTTTGGGGGCAGATCGGCCGATTTTAGGTCAATCTGCCCCCAAGGGGGGCAGAAACCACTAGGCACCAGGGATCTTTTTTTTGCGCCGTCACGCAACGGGAGCGACCTTGTAGGCAAGGGTCACTCCCTGGGGGGGGGGAGGTAGGGGGGGCAAAATTATTTTAGGCCATCTCTGCCCCACCTGGGGGCCGATCGGCCTATTGGTATTAGGCCGATCTACCCCCAGGGGGCAGAAACCTGTAGGCGCCAGGGCAAATTTTTTTTGTGTGTTTTATTTTTTTTTTTGTTTGTTTTTTCAGAGATGGGGAGCGACCCATCAGACAAGGGTCGCTCCCCTGGGGGGCAAATTGTATTTAGAGCATTTCTGCCCCCCTTGGGGGCAGATTGGTCGATTTTAGGTCAATCTGCCCCAAGGGGGCAGAAACCACTAGGCACCGGGGATTTGTTTTTTGGCGCCAATGTCACGCAGGGGGAGCGACCCCGTAGGTGAGGGTCGCTCCTGGTGGGGGGGTGGGGGTTGGGGATGCAAATTTATTTTAGGCCATTTCTGCCCCCCCTGGGGGCAGATCGGCCTATTATTAGGCCGATCTGCCACCAGGGGGGGGCAGAAACCTCTAGGCGCCAGGGCAAATTTTTTTTGTGTGTTTTTTTTTTGTATGTTTGTTTTTTTAGAGATGGGGAGCGACCCATCAGGCAAGGGTCTCTCCCCTGGGGGGGCAAACTGTATTTAGACCATTTCTGCCCCCCTTGGGGGCAGATTGGTCGATTTTAGGTCAATCTGCCCCAAGGGGGCAGAAACCACTAGGCACCGGGGATTTGTTTTTTGGCGCCAATGTCACGCAGGGGGAGCGACCCCGTAGGCAAGGGTCGCTCCCGGGGGGTCTGGGGGTTCAGGGGGCAAATTTATTTTAGGCCATTTCTGCCCCCCCTGGGGGCAGATCGGCCTATTATTAGGCCGATCTGCCCCCAGGGGGGGCAGAAACCTGTAGGCGCCAGGGCAATTTTTTTTTGTGTGTTTTATTTTTTTGTTTGTTAGTTTTTTCAGAGATGGGGAGCGACCCATCAGACAAGGGTCGCTCCCCTGGGGGGCAAATTGTATTTAGAGCATTTCTGCCCCCCTTGGGGGCAGATTGGTCGATTTTAGGTCAATCTGCCCCAAGGGGGCAGAAACCACTAGGCACCGGGGATTTGTTTTTTGGCGCCAATGTCACGCAGGGGGAGCGACCCCGTAGGCAAGGGTCGCTCCTGGGCAGGGGGGGTTGGGGGGGTCAAATTTATTTTAGGGCATTTCCCCCCCCCCTGGGGCTGGCTGAGCTAGAGGCCAAAATCCACAGGTAGGCACTTTGCAAAAAACACCTCTGTTTTCTGTGAAAAAATATGTTGTGTCCACGTTGTGTTTTGGGCCATTTCCTTTCGTGGGCGCTAGGCCTACCCACACAAGTGAGGTACCATTTTTATGGAGAGACTTAGGGGAACGCTGGGTGGAAGGAAATTTGTGGCTCCTCCCAGATTCCAGAACTTTCTGTCACCGAAATGAGAGGAAAAAGTGTTTTTTGGCCACATTTTTATGTTTGCAAAGGATTCTGGGTAACAGAACCTGGTCAGAGCCCCGCAAATCACCCCATCTTGGATTCCCCTAGGTCTCTAGTTTTCAAAAATGCGCGGGTTTGCTAGGTTTCCCCAGGTGCCGGCTGAGCTAGAGGCCAAAATCCACAGGTAGGCACTGTTTTATGTGAAAAAATGTGATGTGTCCACGTTGTGTTTTAGGCCATTTCCTGTCGCGAGCGCTAGGCCTACCCACACAAGTGAGGTATCATTTTTATCGGGAGACGTGGGGGAACGCTGGGTGGAAGGAAATTTGTGGCTCCTCTCAGATTCCAGAACTTTCTGCCACAGAAATGTGAGGAACATGTGTTTTTTTAGCCAAATGTTGAGGTTTGCAAAGGATTCTGGGTAACAGAACCTGGTCCGAGCCACACAAGTCACCCCATCTTGGATTCCCCTAGGTCTCTAGTTTTCAGAAATGCACAGGTTTGGTAGGTTTCCCTAGGTGGCGGCTGAGCTACAGGCCAAAATCTACAGGTAGGCACTTTGCAAAAAACACCTCTGTTTTCCTTCAAAAATTTGGCTGTGTCCACGTTGCGCTTTGGGGCGTTTCCTGTTGCGGGCGCTAGGCCTACCCACACAAGTGAGGTATCATTTTTATCTGGAGACGTGGGGGAACGCTGGGTGGAAGGAAATTTGTGGCTCCTCTCAGATTCCAGAACTTTCTGCCACAGAAATGTGAGGAACATGTGTTTTTTTAGCCAAATTTTGAGGTTTGCAAAGGATTCTGGGTAACAGAACCTGGTCCGAGCCACACAAGTCACCCCATCTTGGATTCCCCTAGGTCTCTAGTTTTCAGAAATGCACAGGTTTGGTAGGTTTCCCTAGGTGGCGGCTGAGCTACAGGCCAAAATCTACAGGTAGGCACTTTGCAAAAAACACCTCTGTTTTCCTTCAAAAATTTGGCTGTGTCCACGTTGCGCTTTGGGGCATTTCCTGTCGCGGGCGCTAGGCCTACCCACACAAGTGAGGTATCATTTTTATCGGGAGACGTGGGGGAACGCTGGGTGGAAGGAAATTTGTGGCTCCTCACAGATTCCAGAACTTTCTGTCACCGAAATGAGGGGAAAAAGTGTTTTTTGGCCAAATTTTTATGTTTGCAAAGGATTCTGGGTAACAGAACCTGGTCAGAGCCCCGCAAATCACCCCATCTTGGATTCCCCTAGGTCTCTAATTTTCAAAAATGCGCGGGTTTGCTAGGTTTCCCCAGGTGCCGGCTGAGCTAGAGGCCAAAATCCACAGGTAGGCACTGTTTTCTATGAAAAAATGTGATGTGTCCACGTTGTGTTTTGGGCCATTTCCTGTCGCGAGCGCTAGGCCTACCCACACAAGTGAGGTATCATTTTTATCGGGAGACGTGGGGGAACGCTGGGTGGAAGGAAATTTGTGGCTCCTCTCAGATTCCAGAACTTTCTGCCAAAGAAATGTGAGGAACATGTGTTTTTTAGCCAAATTTTGAGGTTTGCGAAGGATTCTGGGTAACAGAACCTGGTCCGAGCCACACAAGTCACCCCATCTTGGATTCCCCTAGGTCTCTAGTTTTCAGAAATGCACAGGTTTGGTAGGTTTCTCTAGGTGGCGGCTGAGCTACAGGCCAAAATCTACAGGTAGGCACTTTGCAAAAAACACCTCTGTTTTCCTTCAAAAATTTGGCTGTGTCCACATTGCGCTTTGGGGCGTTTCCTGTCGCGGGCGCTAGGCCTACCCACACAAGTGAGGTATAATTTTTATCGGGAGACGTGGGGGAACGCTGGGTGGAAGGAAATTTGTGGCTCCTCTCAGATTCCAGAACTTTCTGCCACAGAAATGTGAGGAACATGTGTTTTTTTAGCCAAATGTTGAGGTTTGCAAAGGATTCTGGGTAACAGAACCTGGTCCGAGCCACACAAGTCACCCCATCTTGGATTCCCCTAGGTCTCTAGTTTTCAGAAATGCACAGGTTTGGTAGGTTTCCCTAGGTGGCGGCTGAGCTACAGGCCAAAATCTACAGGTAGGCACTTTGCAAAAAACACCTCTGTTTTCCTTCAAAAATTTGGCTGTGTCCACGTTGCGCTTTGGGGCGTTTCCTGTCGCGGGCGCTAGGCCTACCCACACAAGTGAGGTATCATTTTTATCGGGAGACGTGGAGGAACGCTGGGTGGAAGGAAATTTGTGGCTCCTCTCATATTCCAGAAATTTCTGCCACAGAAATGTGAGGAACATGTGTTTTTTTAGCCAAATTTTGAGGTTTGCAAAGGATTCTGGGTAACAGAACCTGGTCCGAGCCACACAAGTCACCCCATCTTGGATTCCCCTAGGTCTCTAGTTTTCAGAAATGCACAGGTTTGGTAGGTTTCCCTAGGTGGCGGCTGAGCTACAGGCCAAAATCTACAGGTAGGCACTATGCAAAAAACACCTCTGTTTTCCTTCAAAAATTTGGCTGTGTCCACGTTGCGCTTTGGGGCGTTTCCTGACGCGGGCGCTAGGCCTACCCACACAAGTGAGGTATCATTTTTATCTGGAGACGTGGGGGAACGCTGGGTGGAAGGAAATTTGTGGCTCCTCTCAGATTCCAGAACTTTCTGCCACAGAAATGTGAGGAACATGTGTTTTTTTAGCCACATTTTGAGGTTTGCAAAGGATTCTGGGTAACAGAACCTGGTCCGAGCCACACAAGTCACCCCATCTTGGATTCCCCTAGGTCTCTAGTTTTCAGAAATGCACAGGTTTGGTAGGTTTCCCTAGGTGGCGGCTGAGCTACAGGCCAAAATCTACAGGTAGGCACTTTGCAAAAAACACCTCTGTTTTCCTTCAAAAATTTGGCTGTGTCCACGTTGCGCTTTGGGGCGTTTCCTGTCGCGGGCGCTAGGCCTACCCACACAAGTGAGGTATCATTTTTATCGGGAGACGTGGAGGAACGCTGGGTGGAAGGAAATTTGTGGCTCCTCTCAGATTCCAGAACTTTCTGTCACCGAAATGAGAGGAAAAAGTGTTTTTTGGCCAAATGTTTATGTTTGCAAAGGATTCTGGGTAACAGAACCTGGTCAGAGCCCCGCAAATCACCCCATCTTGGATTCCCCTAGGTCTCTAGTTTTCAAAAATGCGTGGGTTTGCTAGGTTTCCCCAGGTGCCGGATGAGCTAGAGGCCAAAATCCACAGGTAGGCACTGTTTTCTATGAAAAAATGTGATGTGGCCACGTTGTGTTTTGGGCCATTTCCTGTCGCGAGCGCTAGGCCTACCCACACAAGTGAGGTATCATTTTTATCGTGAGACGTGGGGGAACGCTGGGTGGAAGGAAATTTGTGGCTCCTCTCAGATTCCAGAACTTTCTGCCAAAGAAATGTGAGGAACATGTGTTTTTTAGCCAAATTTTGAGGTTTGCGAAGGATTCTGGGTAACAGAACCTGGTCCGAGCCACACAAGTCACCCCATCTTGGATTTCCCTAGGTCTCTAGTTTTCAGAAATGCACAGGTTTGGTAGGTTTCCCTAGGTGGCGGCTGAGCTACAGGTCAAAATCTACAGGTAGGCACTTTGCAAAAAACACCTCTGTTTTCCTTCAAAAATTTGGCTGTGTCCACATTGCGCTTTGGGGCGTTTCCTGTCGCGGGCGCTAGGCCTACCCACACAAGTGAGGTATAATTTTTATCGGGAGACGTGGGGGAACGCTGGGTGGAAGGAAATTTGTGGCTCCTCTCAGATTCCAGAACTTTCTGCCACAGAAATGTGAGGAACATGTGTTTTTTTAGCCAAATGTTGAGGTTTGCAAAGGATTCTGGGTAACAGAACCTGGTCCGAGCCACACAAGTCACCCCATCTTGGATTCCCCTAGGTCTCTAGTTTTCAGAAATGCACAGGTTTGGTAGGTTTCCCTAGGTGGCGGCTGAGCTACAGGCCAAAATCTACAGGTAGGCACTTTGCAAAAAACACCTCTGTTTTCCTTCAAAAATTTGGCTGTGTCCACGTTGCGCTTTGGGGCGTTTCCTGTCGCGGGCGCTAGGCCTACCCACACAAGTGAGGTATCATTTTTATCTGGAGACGTGGGGGAACGCTGGGTGGAAGGAAATTTGTGGCTCCTCTCAGATTCCAGAACTTTCTGCCACAGAAATGTGAGGAACATGTGTTTTTTTAGCCAAATTTTGAGGTTTGCAAAGGATTCTGGGTAACAGAACCTGGTCCGAGCCACACAAGTCACCCCATCTTGGATTCCCCTAGGTCTCTAGTTTTCAGAAATGCACAGGTTTGGTAGGTTTCCCTAGGTGGCGGCTGAGCTACAGGCCAAAATCTACAGGTAGGCACTTTGCAAAAAACACCTCTGTTTTCCTTCAAAAATTTGGCTGTGTCCACGTTGCGCTTTGGGGCGTTTCCTGTCGCGGGCGCTAGGCCTACCCACACAAGTGGGGTATCATTTTTATCGGGAGACGTGGAGGAACGCTGGGTGGAAGGAAATTTGTGGCTCCTCTCAGATTCCAGAACTTTCTGTCACCGAAATGAGAGGAAAAAGTGTTTTTTGGCCAAATTTTTATGTTTGCAAAGGATTCTGGGTAACAGAACCTGGTCAGAGCCCCGCAAATCACCCCATCTTGGATTCCCCTAGGTCTCTAGTTTTCAAAAATGCGTGGGTTTGCTAGGTTTCCCCAGGTGCCGGATGAGCTAGAGGCCAAAATCCACAGGTAGGCACTGTTTTCTATGAAAAAATGTGATGTGGCCACGTTGTGTTTTGGGCCATTTCCTGTCGCGAGCGCTAGGCCTACCCACACAAGTGAGGTATCATTTTTATCGGGAGACGTGGGGGAACGCTGGGTGGAAGGAAATTTGTGGCTCCTCTCAGATTCCAGAACTTTCTGCCAAAGAAATGTGAGGAACATGTGTTTTTTAGCCAAATTTTGAGGTTTGCGAAGGATTCTGGGTAACAGAACCTGGTCCGAGCCACACAAGTCACCCCATCTTGGATTTCCCTAGGTCTCTAGTTTTCAGAAATGCACAGGTTTGGTAGGTTTCCCTAGGTGGCGGCTGAGCTACAGGCCAAAATCTACAGGTAGGCACTTTGCAAAAAACACCTCTGTTTTCCTTCAAAAATTTGGCTGTGTCCACGTTGCGCTTTGGGGCGTTTCCTGTCGCGGGCGCTAGGCCTACCCACACAAGTGAGGTATCATTTTTATCTGGAGACGTGGGGGAACGCTGGGTGGAAGGAAATTTGTGGCTCCTCTCAGATTCCAGAACTTTCTGCCACAGAAATGTGAGGAACATGTGTTTTTTTAGACAAATTTTGAGGTTTGCAAAGGATTCTGGGTAACAGAACCTGGTCCGAGCCACACAAGTCACCCCATCTTGGATTCCCCTAGGTCTCTAGTTTTCAGAAATGCACAGGTTTGGTAGGTTTCCCTAGGTGGCGGCTGAGCTACAGGCCAAAATCTACAGGTAGGCACTTTGCAAAAAACACCTCTGTTTTCCTTCAAAAATTTGGCTGTGTCCACGTTGCGCTTTGGGGCGTTTCCTGTCGCGGGCGCTAGGCCTACCCACACAAGTGAGGTATCATTTTTATCGGGAGACGTGGAGGAACGCTGGGTGGAAGGACATTTGTGGCTCCTCTCAGATTCCAGAACTTTCTGTCACCGAAATGAGAGGAAAAAGTGTTTTTTGGCCAAATTTTTATGTTTGCAAAGGATTCTGGGTAACAGAACCTGGTCAGAGCCCCGCAAATCACCCCATCTTGGATTCCCCTAGGTCTCTAGTTTTCAAAAATGCGTGGGTTTGCTAGGTTTCCCCAGGTGCCGGATGAGCTAGAGGCCAAAATCCACAGGTAGGCACTGTTTTCTATGAAAAAATGTGATGTGGCCACGTTGTGTTTTGGGCCATTTCCTGTCGCGAGCGCTAGGCCTACCCACACAAGTGAGGTATCATTTTTATCGGGAGACGTGGGGGAACGCTGGGTGGAAGGAAATTTGTGGCTCCTCTCAGATTCCAGAACTTTCTGCCAAAGAAATGTGAGGAACATGTGTTTTTTAGCCAAATTTTGAGGTTTGCGAAGGATTCTGGGTAACAGAACCTGGTCCGAGCCACACAAGTCACCCCATCTTGGATTTCCCTAGGTCTCTAGTTTTCAGAAATGCACAGGTTTGGTAGGTTTCCCTAGGTGGCGGCTGAGCTACAGGTCAAAATCTACAGGTAGGCACTTTGCAAAAAACACCTCTGTTTTCCTTCAAAAATTTGGCTGTGTCCACATTGCGCTTTGGGGCGTTTCCTGTCGCGGGCGCTAGGCCTACCCACACAAGTGAGGTATAATTTTTATCGGGAGACGTGGGGGAACGCTGGGTGGAAGGAAATTTGTGGCTCCTCTCAGATTCCAGAACTTTCTGCCACAGAAATGTGAGGAACATGTGTTTTTTTAGCCAAATGTTGAGGTTTGCAAAGGATTCTGGGTAACAGAACCTGGTCCGAGCCACACAAGTCACCCCATCTTGGATTCCCCTAGGTCTCTAGTTTTCAGAAATGCACAGGTTTGGTAGGTTTCCCTAGGTGGCGGCTGAGCTACAGGCCAAAATCTACAGGTAGGCACTTTGCAAAAAACACCTCTGTTTTCCTTCAAAAATTTGGCTGTGTCCACGTTGCGCTTTGGGGCGTTTCCTGTCGCGGGCGCTAGGCCTACCCACACAAGTGAGGTATCATTTTTATCGGGAGACGTGGGGGAACGCTGGGTGGAAGGAAATTTGTGGCTCCTCTCATATTCCAGAAATTTCTGCCACAGAAATGTGAGGAACATGTGTTTTTTTAGCCAAATTTTGAGGTTTGCAAAGGATTCTGGGTAACAGAACCTGGTCCGAGCCACACAAGTCACCCCATCTTGGATTCCCCTAGGTCTCTAGTTTTCAGAAATGCACAGGTTTGGTAGGTTTCCCTAGGTGGCGGCTGAGCTACAGGCCAAAATCTACAGGTAGGCACTTTGCAGAAAACACCTCTGTTTTCCTTCAAAAATTTGGCTGTGTCCACGTTGCGCTTTGGGGCGTTTCCTGACGCGGGCGCTAGGCCTACCCACACAAGTGAGGTATCATTTTTATCATGAGACGTGGGGGAACGCTGGGTGGAAGGAAATTTGTGGCTCCTCTCAGATTCCAGAACTTTCTGCCACAGAAATGTGAGGAACATGTGTTTTTTTAGCCAAATTTTGAGGTTTGCAAAGGATTCTGGGTAACAGAACCTGGTCCGAGCCACACAAGTCACCCCATCTTGGATTCCCCTAGGTCTCTAGTTTTCAGAAATGCACAGGTTTGGTAGGTTTCCCTAGGTGGCGGCTGAGCTACAGGCCAAAATCTACAGGTAGGCACTTTGCAAAAAACACCTCTGTTTTCCTTCAAAAATTTGGCTGTGTCCACGTTGCGCTTTGGGGCGTTTCCTGTCGCGGGCGCTAGGCCTACCCACACAAGTGAGGTATCATTTTTATCTGGAGACGTGGGGGAACGCTGGGTGGAAGGAAATTTGTGGCTCCTCTCAGATTCCAGAACTTTCTGCCACAGAAATGTGAGGAACATGTGTTTTTTTAGACAAATTTTGAGGTTTGCAAAGGATTCTGGGTAACAGAACCTGGTCCGAGCCACACAAGTCACCCCATCTTGGATTCCCCTAGGTCTCTAGTTTTCAGAAATGCACAGGTTTGGTAGGTTTCCCTAGGTGGCGGCTGAGCTACAGGTCAAAATCTACAGGTAGGCACTTTGCAAAAAACACCTCTGTTTTCCTTCAAAAATTTGGCTGTGTCCACATTGCGCTTTGGGGCGTTTCCTGTCGCGGGCGCTAGGCCTACCCACACAAGTGAGGTATAATTTTTATCGGGAGACGTGGGGGAACGCTGGGTGGAAGGAAATTTGTGGCTCCTCTCAGATTCCAGAACTTTCTGCCACAGAAATGTGAGGAACATGTGTTTTTTTAGCCAAATGTTGAGGTTTGCAAAGGATTCTGGGTAACAGAACCTGGTCCGAGCCACACAAGTCACCCCATCTTGGATTCCCCTAGGTCTCTAGTTTTCAGAAATGCACAGGTTTGGTAGGTTTCCCTAGGTGGCGGCTGAGCTACAGGCCAAAATCTACAGGTAGGCACTTTGCAAAAAACACCTCTGTTTTCCTTAAAAAAATTGGCTGTGTCCACGTTGCGCTTTGGGGCGTTTCCTGTCGCGGGCGCTAGGCCTACCCACACAAGTGAGGTATCATTTTTATCTGGAGACGTGGGGGAACGCTGGGTGGAAGGAAATTTGTGGCTCCTCTCAGATTCCAGAACTTTCTGCCACAGAAATGTGAGGAACATGTGTTTTTTTAGACAAATTTTGAGGTTTGCAAAGGATTCTGGGTAACAGAACCTGGTCCGAGCCACACAAGTCACCCCATCTTGGATTCCCCTAGGTCTCTAGTTTTCAGAAATGCACAGGTTTGGTAGGTTTCCCTAGGTGGCGGCTGAGCTACAGGCCAAAATCTACAGGTAGGCACTTTGCAAAAAACACCTCTGTTTTCCTTCAAAAATTTGGCTGTGTCCACGTTGCGCTTTGGGGCGTTTCCTGTCGCGGGCGCTAGGCCTACCCACACAAGTGAGGTATCATTTTTATCGGGAGACGTGGAGGAACGCTGGGTGGAAGGACATTTGTGGCTCCTCTCAGATTCCAGAACTTTCTGTCACCGAAATGAGAGGAAAAAGTGTTTTTTGGCCAAATTTTTATGTTTGCAAAGGATTCTGGGTAACAGAACCTGGTCAGAGCCCCGCAAATCACCCCATCTTGGATTCCCCTAGGTCTCTAGTTTTCAAAAATGCGTGGGTTTGCTAGGTTTCCCCAGGTGCCGGATGAGCTAGAGGCCAAAATCCACAGGTAGGCACTGTTTTCTATGAAAAAATGTGATGTGGCCACGTTGTGTTTTGGGCCATTTCCTGTCGCGAGCGCTAGGCCTACCCACACAAGTGAGGTATCATTTTTATCGGGAGACGTGGGGGAACGCTGGGTGGAAGGAAATTTGTGGCTCCTCTCAGATTCCAGAACTTTCTGCCAAAGAAATGTGAGGAACATGTGTTTTTTAGCCAAATTTTGAGGTTTGCGAAGGATTCTGGGTAACAGAACCTGGTCCGAGCCACACAAGTCACCCCATCTTGGATTTCCCTAGGTCTCTAGTTTTCAGAAATGCACAGGTTTGGTAGGTTTCCCTAGGTGGCGGCTGAGCTACAGGTCAAAATCTACAGGTAGGCACTTTGCAAAAAACACCTCTGTTTTCCTTCAAAAATTTGGCTGTGTCCACATTGCGCTTTGGGGCGTTTCCTGTCGCGGGCGCTAGGCCTACCCACACAAGTGAGGTATAATTTTTATCGGGAGACGTGGGGGAACGCTGGGTGGAAGGAAATTTGTGGCTCCTCTCAGATTCCAGAACTTTCTGCCACAGAAATGTGAGGAACATGTGTTTTTTTAGCCAAATGTTGAGGTTTGCAAAGGATTCTGGGTAACAGAACCTGGTCCGAGCCACACAAGTCACCCCATCTTGGATTCCCCTAGGTCTCTAGTTTTCAGAAATGTACAGGTTTGGTAGGTTTCCCTAGGTGGCGGCTGAGCTACAGGCCAAAATCTACAGGTAGGCACTTTGCAAAAAACACCTCTGTTTTCCTTCAAAAATTTGGCTGTGTCCACGTTGCGCTTTGGGGCGTTTCCTGTCGCGGGCGCTAGGCCTACCCACACAAGTGAGGTATCATTTTTATCGGGAGACGTGGGGGAACGCTGGGTGGAAGGAAATTTGTGGCTCCTCTCATATTCCAGAAATTTCTGCCACAGAAATGTGAGGAACATGTGTTTTTTTAGCCAAATTTTGAGGTTTGCAAAGGATTCTGGGTAACAGAACCTGGTCCGAGCCACACAAGTCACCCCATCTTGGATTCCCCTAGGTCTCTAGTTTTCAGAAATGCACAGGTTTGGTAGGTTTCCCTAGGTGGCGGCTGAGCTACAGGCCAAAATCTACAGGTAGGCACTTTGCAAAAAACACCTCTGTTTTCCTTCAAAAATTTGGCTGTGTCCACGTTGCGCTTTGGGGCGTTTCCTGACGCGGGCGCTAGGCCTACCCACACAAGTGAGGTATCATTTTTATCATGAGACGTGGGGGAACGCTGGGTGGAAGGATATTTGTGGCTCCTCTCAGATTCCAGAACTTTCTGCCACAGAAATGTGAGGAACATGTGTTTTTTTAGACAAATTTTGAGGTTTGCAAAGGATTCTGGGTAACAGAACCTGGTCCGAGCCACACAAGTCACCCCATCTTGGATTCCCCTAGGTCTCTAGTTTTCAGAAATGCACAGGTTTGGTAGGTTTCCCTAGGTGGCGGCTGAGCTACAGGCCAAAATCTACAGGTAGGCACTTTGCAAAAAACACCTCTGTTTTCCTGCAAAAATTTGGCTGTGTCCACGTTGCGCTTTGGGGCGTTTCCTGTCGCGGGCGCTAGGCCTACCCACACAAGTGAGGTATCATTTTTATCGGGAGACGTGGGGGAACGCTGGGTGGAAGGAAATTTGTGGCTCCTCTCAGATTCCAGAAATTTCTGCCACAGAAATGTGAGGAACATGTGTTTTTTTAGCCAAATTTTGAGGTTTGCAAAGGATTCTGGGTAACAGAACCTGGTCCGAGCCACACAAGTCACCCCATCTTGGATTCCCCTAGGTCTCTAGTTTTCAGAAATGCACAGGTTTGGTAGGTTTCCCTAGGTGGCGGCTGAGCTACAGGCCAAAATCTACAGGTAGGCACTTTGCAAAAAACACCTCTGTTTTCCTTCAAAAATTTGGCTGTGTCCACGTTGCACTTTGGGGCGTTTCCTGTCGCGGGCGCTAGGCCTACCCACACAAGTGAAGTATCATTTTTATCGGGAGACGTGGGGGAACGCTGGGTGGAAGGAAATTTGTGGCTACTCTCAGATTCCAGAACTTTCTGCCACAGAAA
This sequence comes from Pleurodeles waltl, assembly GCF_031143425.1. Classification (NCBI taxonomy): domain Eukaryota; kingdom Metazoa; phylum Chordata; class Amphibia; order Caudata; family Salamandridae; genus Pleurodeles; species Pleurodeles waltl. The sequence goes on along the minus strand of NC_090449.1, from coordinate 1,050,450,187 downwards.
TGTGAGGAACATGTGTTTTTTTAGCCAAATTTTGAGGTTTGCGAAGGATTCTGGGTAACAGAACCTGGTCCGAGCCACACAAGTCACCCCATCTTGGATTCCCCTAGGTCTCTAGTTTTCAGAAATGCACAGGTTTGGTAGGTTTCCCTAGGTGGCGGCTGAGCTACAGGCCAAAATCTACAGGTAGGCACTTTGCAAAAAACACCTCTGTTTTCCTTCAAAAATTTGGCTGTGTCCACGTTGCGCTTTGGGGCGTTTCCTGTCGCGGGCGCTAGGCCTACCCACACAAGTGAGGTATCATTTTTATCGGGAGACGTGGGGGAACGCTGGGTGCAAGGAAATTTGTGGCTCCTCTCAGATTCCAGAACTTTCTGCCACAGAAATGTGAGGAACATGTGTTTTTCTAGCCAAATTTTGAGGTTTGCAAAGGATTCTGGGTAACAGAACCTGGTCCGAGCCACACAAGTCACCCCATCTTGGATTCCCCTAGGTCTCTAGTTTTCAGAAATGCACAGGTTTGGTAGGTTTCCCTAGGTGGCGGCTGAGCTACAGGCCAAAATCTACAGGTAGGCATTTTTCAAAAAACACCTCTGTTTTCCTTCAAAAATTTGGCTGTGTCCACGTTGCGCTTTGGGGCGTTTCCTGTCGCGGGCGCTAGGCCTACCCACACAAGTGAGGTATCATTTTTATCGGGAGACGTGGGGGAACGCTGGGTGGAAGGAAATTTGTGGCTCCTCTCAGATTCCAGAACTTTCTGCCACAGAAATGTGAGGAACATGTGTTTTTTTAGCCAAATTTTGAGGTTTGCAAAGGATTCTGGGTAACAGAACCTGGTCCGAGCCACACAAGTCACCCCATCTTGGATTCCCCTAGGTCTCTAGTTTTCAGAAATGCACAGGTTTGGTAGGTTTCCCTAGGTGGCGGCTGAGCTACAGGCCAAAATCTACAGGTAGGCACTTTGCAAAAAACACCTCTGTTTTCCTTAAAAAATTTGGCTGTGTCCACGTTGCGCTTTGGGGCGTTTCCTGTCGCGGGCGCTAGGCCTACCCACACAAGTGAGGTATCATTTTTATCGGGAGACGTGGGGGAACGCTGGGTGGAAGGAAATTTGTGGCTCCTCTCAGATACCAGAACTTTCTGCCACAGAAATGTGAGGAACATGTGTTTTTTTAGCCAACTTTTGAGGTTTGCAAAGGATTCTGGGCAACAGAACCTGGTCCGAGCCACACAAGTCACCCCATCTTGGATTTCCCTAGGTCTCTAGTTTTCAGAAATGCACAGGTTTGGTAGGTTTCCCTAGGTGGCGGCTGAGCTACAGGCCAAAAACTACAGGTAGGCACTTTGCAAAAAACACCTCTGTTTTCCTTTAAAAATTTGGCTGTGTCCACGTTGCGCTTTGGGGCGTTTCCTGTCGTGGGCGCTAGGCCTACCCACACAAGTGAGGTATCATTTTTATCGGGAGACGTGGGGGAACGCTGGGTGGAAGGAAATTTGTGGCTCCTCTCAGATTCCAGAACTTTCTGCCACAGAAATGTGAGGAACATGTGTTTTTTTAGCCAACTTTTGAGGTTTGCAAAGGATTCTGGGCAACAGAACCTGGTCCGAGCCACACAAGTCACCCCATCTTGGATTTCCCTAGGTCTCTAGTTTTCAGAAATGCACAGGTTTGGTAGGTTTCCCTAGGTGGCGGCTGAGCTACAGGCCAAAATCTACAGGTAGGCACTTTGCAAAAAACACCTCTGTTTTCCTTAAAAAATTTGGCTGTGTCCACGTTGCGCTTTGGGGCGTTTCCTGTCGCGGGCGCTAGGCCTACCCACACAAGTGAGGTATCATTTTTATCGGGAGACGTGGGGGAACGCTGGGTGGAAGGAAATTTGTGGCTCCTCTCAGATTCCAGAACTTTCTGCCACAGAAATGTGAGGAACATGTGTTTTTTTAGCCAAATTTTGAGGTTTGCAAAGGATTCTGGGCAACAGAACCTGGTCCGAGCCACACAAGTCACCCCATCTTGGATTTCCCTAGGTCTCTAGTTTTCAGAAATGCACAGGTTTGGTAGGTTTCCCTAGGTGGCGGCTGAGCTACAGGCCAAAATCTACAGGTAGGCACTTTGCAAAAAACACCTCTGTTTTCCTTCAAAAATTTGCCTGTGTCCACGTTGCGCTTTGGGGCGTTTCCTGTCGCGGGCGCTAGGCCTACCCACACAAGTGAGGTATCATTTTTATCGGGAGACGTGGGGGAACGCTGGGTGGAAGGAAATTTGTGGCTCCTCTCAGATTCCAGAACTTTCTGCCACAGAAATGTGAGGAACATGTGTTTTTTTAGCCAAATTTTGAGGTTTGCGAAGGATTCTGGGTAACAGAACCTGGTCCGAGCCACACAAGTTACCCCATCTTGGATTCCCCTAGGTCTCTAGTTTTCAGAAATGCACAGGTTTGGTAGGTTTCCCTAGGTGGCGGCTGAGCTACAGGCCAAAATCTACAGGTAGGCACTTTGCAAAAAACACCTCTGTTTTCCTTCAAAAATTTGGCTGTGTCCAAGTTGCGCTTTCGGGCGTTTCCTGTCGCGGGCGCTAGGTCTACCCACACAAGTGAGGTATAATTTTTATTGGGAGACGTGGGGGAACGCTGGGTGGAAGGAAATTTGTGGCTCCTCTCAGATTCCAGAACTTTCTGCCACAGAAATGTGAGGAAGATGTGTTTTTTTAGCCAAATTTTGAGGTTTGCAAAGGATTCTGGGTAACAGAACCTGGTCCGAGCAACACGAGTCACCCCATCTTGGATTCCCCTTGGTCTCTAGTTTTCAGAAATGCACATGTTTGGTAGGTTTCCCTAGGTGGCGGCTGAGCTAGAGGCCAAAATCTACAGGTAGGCACTTTGCTAAAAACAGGTCTGTTTTCTGTGATGTGTCCACGTTGTGTTTTGGGGCATATCCTGTCGCGGGTGCTAGGCCTACCCACACAAGTGAGGTATCATTTTTATCGGGAGACTTGGGGGAACATAGAATAGCAAAACAAGTGTTATTGCCCCTTGTCTTTCTCTACATTTTACCCTTCCAAATGTAAGACAGTGTGTAAAAAAGACGTCTATTTGAGAAATGCCCTGTAATTCACATGCTAGTATGGGCACCCCGGAATTCAGAGATGTGCAAATAACCACTGCTTCTCAACACCTTATCTTGTGCCCATTTTGGAAATACAAAGGTTTTCTTGATAGCTATTTTTTACTCTTTATATTTCAGCAAATGAATTGCTGTATACCCGGCATAGAATGAAAACCCACTGCAGGGTGCAGGTCATTTATTGGCTCTGGGTAACTAGAGTTCTTGATGAACCTACAAGCCCTATATATCCCCGCAACCAGAAGAGTCCAGCAGATGTAACAGTATATTGCTTTCGAAAATCTGACATTGCACGAAAAAGTTACAGAGTAAAACTTAGAGACAAATTGATGTTTTTTTCACCTTAATTTCTATATTTTTCTTTTTCAGTTGTTATTTTCTGTAGGAAACCCTTGTAGGATCTTCACAAATTACCCCTTGCTGAATTTAGAATTTTGTCTACTTTTCAGAAATGTTGTGGTTTCTGGGATCCAGCGTTGGTTTCATGCCCATTTCTGTCACTGACTGGAAGGAGACTGAAAGCACAAAAAATCGTAAAAATGGGGTATGTCCCAGTAAAATGCCAAAATTGTGTTGAAAAATTGGGTTTTCTGATTCAAGTCTGCCTGTTCCTGAAAGCTGGGAAGCTGGTGATTTTGTCACCGCAAACCCTTTGTTGATGCCCTTTTCAGGGAAAAAACCACAAGCCTTCTTCTGCAGCCCATTTTTCCAATTTTTTTTAAAAAAACGAAATTTTCACTGTTTTTTGGCTAATTTCTTGGCCTCCTTCTGGGGAACCCACAAACTCTGGGTACCTCTAGAATCCCTAGGATGTTGGAAAAAAAGGACACAAATTTGGCGTGGGTAGCTTATGTGAACAAAAAGTTATGAGGGCCTAAGCGCGAACTGCTCCAAATAGCCCAAAAAAGGCTCGGCACAGGAGGGGGAAAAGGCCTGGCAGCGAAGGGGTTAAAGCACTCAGTAAAAAAAGGGAGGTAAAGTCGTATTTGTATCAATGAAAACCAGAACCGCTGGTGTGCGCATGCGTGCCAGGGCGTCTGGCCGTGGTACCAGTTCCATCACCGAGTAATAATCACAGGAGGCCGCGTTTGTACTGAAAGCCCCTCCGGGACATTTTAAATGGCGCTTGCTGTGGGCTTTCAGTCACAGCTGCACTGACGCACGTGCCCAGGGACCAGCAGTATGGAGGGCATACGGCTGCCGTCGGCATCTGCCGGTGTCAAGGGGGGCTCTTAGCTGATTAGCAGGCGCCTCTCCCCTGATTAGCTCTGCCTTGATAATGAAGTTTCTTCCCAGTCCGCTGGAATTACTGCAAGCTGCGCCTGGAGAGGGGTACCGGCATCATTTAACACACCGCAGCCGAGCCAATCAGCTGCCACTTAAGTATCCGGGACATCTCAAAGCGCGGGAAAACAAAGAACTTTTGATGTCTTCCGACTTCGGGTTCACATCTTAGAGCATCGGCTGACTCATGTTTGCAATATTCTTTTTTGTTCAGGAATGTTGATAATCAGTTAAAACATTTAAAATTGATTTTTTTTTTGCATTTAAAACATCTGCCTTGGAGGGCTAAAGAGTTTTAGCTGATCCATGCAAAGTCCTTTAACAGAGCCTGTTCGCCCATTTCGCTTGCAATAATCAGGGCCACTGGAACTTATGCGGTATGGGAGGAACCAATTAATGCGACAGGGTTAACTCAATTATGCATCAAGAAAAGGTAAATTATGCAGCATCATGGGGCATATGTGGTATAGCTTCATTATTTTGTCATTGTTAGGTCGAGCGCGCAAGCGCTCAGGCTTGTTGTAATTTCTCTGTGGGCTTGTAACCACGCCCACCGCACACCTATCACTATCATTCGTTTTTGGGCTTGCCTTACAAAAATCCTTTGTTCTCATTGGTAAATGCTCCTTGGGGCAGTTTTCTTACCGCCTTGGCCATCGACCCTGTTACACGGATAATTGCACGTTTGACAATATGTTTGACTGCAAGCAAACTTCTTTTTCCTTTTGTGTCTCTCCTTCGCGCTCATGCTCACAGCGGCCATTGCGCTTTGAATCGGCTCACTTACGTCAACTGTTTTACTTTTCATTTTCAATATATGTGGCAAGAAAAGTCCTGTTAGGAATTTGCAACACCAATAGCTCTTTAAAAGTTGCTGTGTGTACGGTTCTAAAACGCTGCAGGCAAGAGCCAGCGGCACAATGGAGTTAAGGCATCCACCGTAGCCGCCCAATGAAAAAGGGCCAGTGGCAGCCAGCTAGTATTTACAATGGGGGGATGGTAGGGGGCATACAATAAAATAAAAGTTAAAAAAGGCACCTACCTGTAGAAGATCTTCACTCCTCGCGTTGCGTCGTCTCTCACAGCTCCGACACTCTACATCACGGGAACCAAGAAACTGCACAAGCCAATCCTGATGCTGGTTTCTTGCTTGTAACCAGCATGAAACCAGCATCAGGATTGTTGGGAACAGGCTCTCTCAGCACTCACCAGAGCTCTGGAGGCCTATGCCTTCTCTAACCCAGCTGTCTTAGGACAGCTGGGTTAGAGATCTTTAAAGTGCGCATGTGTGGCTGGCTGTCGCAAGACGGCCGACCAAAGGGACATGCGCACTTTAAACATGTGCACAGCTCCCTGCTGCCACTCGCCAGCAATTGCCGTGCCCCGTCCTGACACTCGGTTCAGGACAGGGCGTTGAAAAATAAAATGGTAATAAACAAAGTTTATTACCATTTTATTTTTCTGTTATGGGGGGCATTTTGTTGGCAGGGCGACGCTCCTCCGCCCACATGGTGGGGCCGCGCCTCCAGGGCTTGCTTATTTGCAGAAACAATTGCCCTGAAAAGAACCAAGGGTTGAATGGGCAGCCTAGTTGTGAAAGGGTCATCACTGTACAATTGGCGGTGTCATTCTACCTTCTGGACGGACGCTGATCTACGAGGTGACTTTACATAATGGATTTGGCAGCGCGGCAGAGGTGGTGTGGAAAGAAAGCGGGAGACGTAGTGATGCCGTGTCTGTGTGTGCAGGGGCTGAAAGCGGGTTTCTTGCCACCGGAATCCATTGTTTCCATTTCTTAAGCTTTGTTCAACAAATCAGTGCATTTTAGGAGTTACAGTCCTAATCCAGCTGCTTGTTATGGGCGAGCACAAAGTGCTCCGTCCATTCTGTAATCTCTCTTTGGGCTTGAAACCATGCCCATGCCACGTCAGTCACTTACATTGGTTCGTGGGCTTGCCTTTTAAAATCCGCATGCTTTCATTTGTGAAAGGCATGCATACGTTATGCCTTTTCCGGTGTTTAGCCCTCCTACACAGCACCGGTAAAGCACCAAAAACATCCGAGGCTCGATGTTCTCACCCTGGGGTCCGGACTACTTTATCTGTTTATTTTCCACGCAGCGTGATCGTGCATTTTACATAGCGTTTTTTTTGCTTTACAACGCTAATAGCTCTAACTCAAGCAAATGCGAGACCCGTTGCATTGAAAATGCTTGTTTTTCTTGTCCTCCACATTCTCGCCCTTGATTCCATGGGATGCTTTGTATGGTATACTTTCAAAACTGAATATCTTTTAGTCTTTGCTTTCCCTGTTCTCCCTCTCTCGCCGTCTTGTTAAGTTACCACCCTCTGGTTTTCTAGCTCACTTTTCTGCTTTCCTCCCCTTTTTCTCAGCATGCTGCAACTTCCTTGTTTCTTCCCTTTCACCTCCCTTTCTTTTCTTCTCCTCTTTTCCCTTGTTGTGCCTCTTCTCCCTGCTCTTTCTCCTTCATAATCTCCCTTTTATCCTCCCCTGCATCTCTGTCGAGCTCAGGCTTCTCTCACCGTCCTCCTACTCTCCGGCTCTCATTTTCCCTCCTCGCTCACTTTTCTCTCTTCCCTTTCCACATTCCCCCTTACTTCCCCTATCCCTGGTATAGTTCCCACTCTTTGGGCTGTCCCTAATTCTTTACCTCTTTTTTGTCCTCACACCTGTATTTCCTTTCCTCTTTCCTTACTCATCCTTCTTGTCTCCTTCTTTCTCTTCTCTGCCCCTTTCCACGGGCTCTTACTCTCCTTTCCCTTTCTGTCTCTCATTTTTTCTTTTAGTTTTGTAGTTGCTTCTTTTGTCCTTCTCACCCACTTTTCATAATCTCTCTCTTCACACCTTTTCTTCCTTATTTTCTTACCCCCCTCCCCCCTTTTTTGACTGCCCCATTATCTGTGTTCCACAGGGATGCTTTGGTACAGTTGTTTCAATAGCGCATTGCAAAACTCAGGTGCGACTAGGCTCTTCTTTTTCTCTCTCCTAATCTTTCCTTTCACTCACTGTTCTCTTTCTCATTTCTCTCTTTCCTTCTCATTTTCTGTACCTGCTTCACACTCTCCCTCCTCTGGTGGTTCCTCCACATTCCTCTGGGTTCCCTTTCATTTCCTCTCTATTTTCTCGTCATGAGCTCTTTCCTGGCTCCTCACCCTCCTTCACCTTCTGCCCATTTAGCCCCCTGATCTCTCCCCGTCTGGCTTTTCCTTCCTCTCCCTCCCTCCATCCCTGGGGGGGGGGAGGGGTAAGAGAAGGGAGGGGGTTGCAGGGGAGCTTAGTATGACCTGGTGCTTCCCTCTCCCGACGCAATGACATTTCCAAATGGTGCTTAATGAAGATACTTTGTGAGCTCCCGAGCCATGACACTACTCCTCTTCCTCCGGAGGGGAGACCTAGTGCCTCAGGTGCTGCTGGTTATGGGTGCAGGAGACTCCGGCTCACCCTCTTCACCAAAATGTGTGACATTGGGCAAATCAGTTTGTAGTTTGTGGCCTCAGTTTTTGGGGGTTAGGTGAATCAGATCAGATCTCTGTGCACCATGTTATGTTAATTCATTCAGCACAGATCCCCTTCAAAATGTCATTTATTGGTAGCACTTTCAACTGAAGAGTTGCACTAGCATTAGTGAATTACTGCAATACAAATGTAATGGTTCCAAAGTACAGCAAGTGTAAGTGTAAGAAGTGTAAAAAACGGAAGTCCTCATCCTCGGCAACACCCCGTCTGCTTGGGACGACTCCTGGTGGCCGACGGCCCTCGGCACCGCACCGACCCCCACAGACCACGGCCGCAACCTCGGCTTCATCTTGGACCCTCTTCTCACCATGACCAAGCAAGTCAACGCCGTGTCCTCCGCCTGCTTCCTCACCCTCCGCATGCTCCACAAGATCTTCCGCTGGATCCCCGCCGACACTAGAAAAACGGTGACCCTCGCCCTCGTCACGAGCCGCCTGGACTACGGCAACACCCTCTATGCTGGGACCACCGCCAAACTCCAAAAACGCCTGCAACGTATTCAAAACGCCTCGGCCCGCCTCATCCTCGACGTACCCCGCAACAGCCACATCTCCGCACACCTGAGACACCTGCACTGGCTCCCAGTCAGCAAAAGGATCACCTTCTGACTTCTCACCCACGCACACAAAGCCCTCTACAACAAGGGACCGGAATACCTCAACCATCGCCTCAGCTTCTACGCCCCCACCCGTCTCCTCCGTTCCTCTGGCCTCGTGCTCGCTGCCGTCCCACGCATCCGCCGCTCCACGGCGGGTGGGAGGTCCTTCTCCTTCCTGGCAGCCAAGACCTGGAACACCCTCCCCACCAGCCTCAGGACCACCCAGGACCACTCCGCATTCCGGAGACTCCTCAAAACCTGGCTTTTCGAGCAGCAGTAACCCCCCCCTTACCCCTAGCGCCTTGAGACCCGCACGGGTGAGTAGCACGCTTTATAAATGTTAATGATTTGATTTGATTTGAACGCAAGACTAGAAGCATGAGTCAAGAAACCTAGGTGACCAGAAACAAACCAAATACAATAGTGGCAGTCATGATGATCATGTACACTAAACCCAGTGGCACTACTGCTCTCTGCGATGAAAAGTGCTTTGAAAGATGGTGGAGGTGCCAGCTCTAGTGACCTGACCCGAGAGGCCTCCACAGCCAGCCCAAGGCTCGTAGTGCAGATGCAATCCAGTCAGGGCACCCGGCTACGAAGGAAGCCAGAGGTTCCAGCCAATCCCTGGGAGCCCTCCATGGAGACCCCAGATAACCAACGACCCTGAGGGCTCACCTGGTCCTAGAGGTATCCTGGAACCATGACTTCTGTGGACCCCCACTTAATCATTACTGGAACCCCCAGTGAGTCATCACTGGAAACCAGGGTCCCTGGCCTAAACATTGTCAATGATTTGAACCGCAAAATAGTGCACAAAAAATACAGAAACAAGCATTTATCAAACACATACACAAATGATACCTTTTATCAAATTTGCAAACAAATATAAATAAAAAAATACAATTTTTACTTTTAATCAGAAGGTTGGATCTTTTCTAAATTCAATTGAAGCCACACATCGACCATGCTATATTCTGTTTGGTGCACCTGCACTTCTCTCACAAATCAATCTGATGATATTAATTACATTTTTGGCCTCCAATTTTAAATTCCTTGACATTTACAGTGCGTTTAAAAAAAATTAAATTGTTAATTTTGCCATTTTATTTGTATACACTTTATTAATCTGTTCATATTATTGAATTTTCTAAGCAGTTGCAGACCCCCTGAGGAGGCTTTGCGGACTCCCAGGGGTCCCTGAATGTAGGAGGCTGGACTGGCTTGTAGTGAGTACCAAGGGGTACTTGCACCTTGCACCAGGCCCAGTTATCCCTTATTAGTGTATAGGGTGTCTAGCAGCTTAGGCTGATAGATAATGGTAGCTTAGCAGAGCAGCTTAGGCTGAACTAGGAGACGTGTGAAGCTACTACAGTACCACTTAGTGTCATATGCACAATATCATAAGAAAACACAATACACAGTTATACTAAAAATAAAGGTACTTTATTTTTATGACAATATGCCAAAGTATCTTAGAGTGTACCCTCAGTGAGAGGATAGGAAATATACACAAGATATATATACCCAATAGCAAAAATATGCAGTATAGTCTTAGAAAACAGTGCAAACAATGTATAGTTACAATAGGATGCAATGGGGAAACATAGGGATAGGGGCAACACAAACCATATACTCCAAAAGTGGAATGCGAACCACGAATGGACCCCAAACCTATGTGACCTTGTAGAGGGTCGCTGGGACTATTAGAAAATAGTGAGAGTTAGAAAAATAACCCTCCCCAAGACCCTGAAAAGTGAGTGCAAAGTGCACTAAAGTTCCCCTAAGGACAAAATAGTCGTGTTAGAGGGAAAATGCAAGGAAAACACAAATCAGCAATGCAACAACGATGGATTCCTGACTGAGGGTACCTGTGGAACAAGGGGACCAAGTCCAAAAGTCACAAGCAACTCGGAGATGGGCAGATGCCCAGGAAATGCCAGCTGCGGGTGCAAAGAAGCTTCGACTGGACAGAAGAAGCTGAGGTTTCTGCAGGAACGAAAAGGGCTAGAGACTTCCCCTTTGGAGGACGGATCGCTCTCGCCTTGGAGAGTCGTGCAGAAGTGTTTTCCCGCCGGAAGGACGCCAACAAGCCTTGCTACACACAAATCATTTGTTTGGCGTTTTTGGACGCTGCTGGGGCCCAGGAGGGACCAGGAGGTCGCAAATTGGACCTGTAGAGAGAGGGGACGTCGAGCAAGACAAAGAGCCCTCACTGAAGCAGGTAGCACCCGGAGAAGTGCCAGAAACAGGCACTACGAGGATGCGTGAAACGGTGCTCGCCGAAGTTGCACAAAGGAGTCCCACGTCGCCGGAGACCAACTTAGAAAGTCGTGCAATGCAGGTTAGAGTGCCGTGGACCCAGGCTTGGCTGTGCACGAAGGATTTCCGCCGGAAGTGCACAGGGGCCGGAGTAGCTGCAAAGTCGCGGTTCCCAGCAATGCAGCCCAGCGAGGTGAGGCAAGGACTTACCTCCACCAAACTTGGGCTGAAGAGTCACTGGACTGTGGGAGTCACTTGGACGGTGTCGCTGGATTCGAGGGACCTCGCTCGTCGTGCTGAGAGGAGACCCAAGGGACCGGTAATGCAGCTTTTTGGTGCCTGCGGTTGCAGGGGGAAGATTCCGTCGACCCACGGGAGATTTCTTCGGAGCTTCTGGTGCAGAGAGGAGGCAGACTACCCCCACAGCATGCACAAGCAGGAAAACAGTCGAGAAGGCGGCAGGATCAGCGTTACAGAGTTGCAGTAGTCGTCTTTGCTACTATGTTGCAGGTTTGCAGGCTTCCAGCGCGGTCAGCGGTCGATTCCTTATCAGAAGGTGAAGAGGGAGATGCAGAGGAACTCGGCTGAGCTCATGCATTCGTTATCTAAAGTTTCCCCAGAGACAGAGACCCTAAATAGCCAGAAAAGAGGGTTTGGCTACCTAGGAGAGAGGAAAGGCTACTAACACCTGAAGGAGCCTATCACAAGGAGTCTCTGACGTCACCTGGTGGCACTGGCCACTCAGAGCAGTCCAGTGTGCCAGCAGCACCTCTGTTTCCAAGATGGCAGAGGTCTGGAGCACACTGGAGGAGCTCTGGACACCTCCCAGGGGAGGTGCAGGTCAGGGGAGTGGTCACTCCCCTTTCCTTTGTCCAGTTTCGCGCCAGAGCAGGGGCTAAGGGGTTCCTGAACCGGTGTAGACTGGCTTATGCAGAATTGGGCACATCTGTGCCCAACAAAGCATTTCCAGAGGCTGGGGGAGGCTACTCCTCCCCTGCCTTCACACCATTTTCCAAAGGGAGAGGGTGTCACACCCTCTCTCAGAGGAAGTTCTTTGTTCTGCCATCCTGGGCCAGGCCTGGCTGGACCCCAGGAGGGCAGCTGCCTGTCTGAGGGGTTGGCAGCAGCAGCAGCTGCAGAGAAACCCCAGGAAGGGCAGTCTGGCAGTACCAGGGTCTGTGCTACAGACCACTGGGATCATGGAATTGTACCAATAATGCCAGGATGGCATAGAGGGGGCAATTCCATGATCATAGACATGTTACATGGCCATATTCGGAGTTACCATGGTGAAGCTACATATAGGTAGTGACCTATATGTAGTGCACGCGTGTAATGGTGTCCCCGCACTCACAAAGTTCAGTGAATTGGCTCTGAACAATGTGGGGGCACCTTGGCTAGTGCCAGGGTGCCCTCACACTAAGTAACTTTGCACCTAACCTTTACCAGGTAAAGGTTAGACATATAGGTGACTTATAAGTTACTTAAGTGCAGTGTAAAATGGCTGTGAAATAACGTGGACGTTATTTCACTCAGGCTGCAGTGGCAGGCCTGTGTAAGAATTGTCAGAGCTCCCTATGGGTGGCAAAAGAAATGCTGCAGCCCACAGGGATCTCCTGGAACCCCAATACCCTGGGTACCTCAGTACCATATACTAGGGAATTATAAGGGTGTTCCAGTAAGCCAATGTAAATTGGTAAAAATGGTCACTAGCCTGTCAGTGACAATTTGGAAAGAAATGAGAGAGCATAACCACTGAGGTTCTGATTAGCAGAGCCTCAGTGAGACAGTTAGTCACTACACAGGTAACACATTCAGGCACACTTATGAGCACTGGGGCCCTGGGTTACCAGGGTCCCAGTGACACATACAACTAAAACAACATATATACAGTGAAAAATGGGGGTAACATGCCAGGCAAGATGGTACTTTCCTACACAACCCCCCCAAACGAAGGACAATAAGACTAGCCATTACCTGATGAGTCTTCATTGTCTAAGTGGAAATATCTGGAGAGTCCATCTGCATTGGAGTGGCTACTCCCAGGTTTATGTTCCACTGTATAGTCCATTCCCTGTAGGGATATGGACCACCTCAACAATTTAGGATTTTCACCTTTCATTTGTTTTAGCCAAAGTAGAGGTTTGTGGTCTGTCTGAACAATGAAGTGAGTGCCAAACAGGTATGGCCTCAACTTCTTCAGAGCCCAGACCACAGCAAAGGCCTCCCTCTCAATGGCAGACCAACGCTTTTCTCTAGGGGTCAACCTTCTACTAATAAAAGCAACAGGTTGATCCTGGCCCTCAGAATTAAGTTGTGATAGGACTGCCCCTACTCCTAATTCAGATGCATCAGTTTGGACATAGAATTTTTTAGAGTAACAAGGGCTTTTCAGGACAGGTGCAGAGCACATGGCCTGCTTCAGCTCCTCAAAAGCTTTCTGACAGTTTGCTGTCCATAATACCTTTTTAGGCATTTTCTTGGATGTGAGGTCATTAAGAGGGGCTGCAATGGAGCCATAGTTCTTAATGAACCTCCTGTAATACCCAGTGAGGCCTAGGAAGGCTCTCACCTGAGTCTGAGTGGTAGGGGGAACCCAATCAATAATAGTTTGGATTTTCCCCTGAAGTGGTGCAATCTGTTCCCCACCAACAAGGTGTCCCAGATAAACCACCTTACCCTGCCCTATCTGGCACTTTGAAGCCTTGATAGTGAGGCCTGCCTTTTGCAGGGCCTCCAAAACTTTCCATAGGTGGACCAGGTGATCATCCCAGCTGGAGCTAAAGACAGCTATATCATCCAAATATGCTGCACTGAAAGCTTCCAGCCCTTGCAGGACTGTGTTCACCAACCTCTGAAAAGTGGCAGGTGCATTTTTCAAACCAAAAGGCATTACAGTAAACTGGTAATGTCCTCCAATGGTAGAAAATGCAGTCTTAGGTTTAGCATCTTCTGACAATTTGATCTGCCAATACCCTGCAGTCAAATCAAAAGTGCTTAGATACTTGGCAGATGCCAGTGTATCTATGAGCTCATCTGCCCTGGGTATAGGGTGAGCATCAGTTTTGGTTACCAAGTTGAGACCTCTATAGTCTACACAAAACCTCATTTCCTTCTTTCCATCTTTAGAATTGGGTTTTGGTACCAGTACTACAGGAGAAGCCCATGGACTGTCAGAGTGCTCAACCACTCCTAGTTCCAACATTTTCTGAACTTCTTGCTTTATGCAGTCCCTGACATGGTCAGGCTGCCTATAGATCTTACTTTTGACAGGTAAACTGTCTCCAGTATCTATAGTGTGCTCAGACCAAGAAGTGGTGCCTGGCACAATGGAGAAGAGTTCTGAAAATTGTCCTAGGAGATTTATGCAATTATCTTTCTGCTCAGCAGTAAGACAATCAGCCAAAACTACACCTTCCACAAGAGCATCTTGTTCTGTGGAAGAGAAGAGATCAGGTAGAGGATCACTGTCTTCTTCCTGTCCCTCATCTGTTGCCATGAGCAGGGTGAGATCAGCCCTGTCATAGTAGGGTTTCAGGCGGTTGACATGGAGCACCCTAAGGGGACTCCTGGCAGTGCCTAAGTCAACCAAGTAGGTGACTTCACCCTTCTTTTCAACAATTGTGTGGGGTCCACTCCATTTATCTTGGAGTGCTCTTGGGGCCACAGGCTCCAAGACCCACACTTTCTGCCCTGGTTGGTACTGAACCAAAACAGCCTTCTGATCATGCCATTGCTTCTGGAGCTCTTGGCTGGCCTGAAGGTTTTAACTGGCCTTTTTCATGTACTCAGCCATCCTTGATCTGAGGCCAAGTACATAATCCACAATATCCTGTTTGGGAGCTTTTAAAGGTTGTTCCCAACCCTCCTTTACAAGTGTGAGTGGACCCCTAACAGGGTGTCCAAAAAGAAGTTCAAAGGGGCTGAAGCCCACTCCTTTCTGGGGTACCTCCCTGTAGGCAAAAAGGAGGCATGGTAGAAGGATATCCCATCTCCTGCGGAGTTTTTCAGGGAGACCCATAATCATGCCTTTGAGAGTTTTATTAAATCTCTCCACCAGTCCATTTGTTTGTGGATGATAGGGTGTTGTGAACTTGTAAGTTACACCACACTCCTTCCACATGGCCTTTAAGTATGCAGACATGAAATTGCTTCCTCTGTCTGATACTACTTCCTTTGGGAAGCCCACCCTGGAAAATATTCCCAGGAGGGCCTTTGCCACTGCAGGAGCTGTAGTGGTCCTTAAAGGAATAGCTTCAGGATATCTTGTGGCATGGTCCACTACCACTAAGATAAACCTATTGCCTGAAGCAGTAGGAGGGTCAAGGGGGCCAACTATGTCAACCCCTACCCTTTCAAAGGGAACCCCAACCACAGGCAGTGGGATAAGGGGTGCCTCTGGAGTGCCACCTGTCTTGCCACTGGCTTGACAGGTTTCACAGGACTTACAAAATTCCTTTGTGTCCTCAGACATCCTAGGCCAATGAAACAATGGTACCAATCTGTCCCAAGTTTTCATTTGACCCAGGTGCCCAGCTAAGGGAATGTCATGTGCCAGTGTTAGGAGGAACTTTCTGTACTCCTGAGGAATCACTAATCTCCTGGCAGCTCCAGGTTTAGGATCCCTATGCTCAGTGTACAAGAGGTTGTCCTCCCAGTAAACTCTGTGAGAGTCACTGACATCCCCATTAGCCTGTTTGACAGCTTGCTGTCTGAGACCCTCTAATGTGGGACAGGTTTGCTGTGCCACACTCAGCTCCTCTCTGGCAGGCCCCCCTTCACCCAAAAGCTCAGCAGTGTCTGCTTCCAGCTCCTCTGGTGTAGGTTCTGCACAGGGAGGGAATTCTTCTTCCTCAGAAGTTGAATCCACTGTAGAGGGAGGGATAGTAGGAAGTGGTTTGCTTCTACTAACCCTAGCTTTAGGGAGCACTTGGTCCATTGTTCCAGGATCCAAGCTTCCCTGTCCTTTTTGCTTTTTGGCCTGAGCCCTTGTCAAAGCAAAAATATGCCCTGGGATGCCCAGCATTGCTGCATGGGCTTCCAACTCCACATCTGACCAAGCTGATGTCTCCAAATCATTCCCTAATAGACAGTCTACAGGTAAATCTGAAGCTACCACAACTTTCTTTGGACCAGATACCCCCCCCCAGTTGAG
The DNA here is from genome assembly GCF_031143425.1 of Pleurodeles waltl. Taxonomy (NCBI): domain Eukaryota; kingdom Metazoa; phylum Chordata; class Amphibia; order Caudata; family Salamandridae; genus Pleurodeles; species Pleurodeles waltl. Next base: position 1,050,434,237 of record NC_090449.1, on the reverse strand, counting down.
ATTTACAACAGCCATGGGGTGGCTTTGTGTTATGTTGTGAGCATCGGTTACTTGGTACTGGTGTCCAAGTATGTGTTGTTCAGGGTGCACCAGTTTCTCAATCACGATTGTGACACTGGCACCTGTGTCCCTGTAGGCCTGGACCTCAACACCATTTATTAGGGTTAGTTGCTTGTACGTCTCCAAGTTATGGGGGCAAGCAACTAAAGTGGCTAAATCAATAGCCCCTTCAGAGACTAAAGTAGCCTCTGTGGTCTCCCTAATCAGACCAACCCCAACTAAATTACCAAAAGTGAGCCCAGCTACTCCCTTGGATTGGCTATTAGTAGGTTTGCTCCCACCACCACTGCTATTAGTAGGGACACTAGGTGTAGCAGTAGGGGTTGTGGTGGTAGGAGCTGTGGTGCCTTTCTTTGGACAACTGGGATCTGTTGTCCAATGGCCTTTTATTTTACATAAATAGCACCATGGTTTCTTTTCCTTGTTCTGATTAAAGGAGGATTTGGACCCACCACCCCCACCAGAGTGTTTTTGTGGGCCTGATGAAGACTCATTTTTAGATTTGTCCCCACCCTTGTCAGAAGACTTACCATCCTTCTTTTTGTTGCCATCTTTGTCACCCCCTGTATGAACCTTTCTGTTCACTCTTGTTCTGACCCATTTGTCTGCCTTCTTTCCCAATTCTTGGGGAGAGGTCAGATCAGAGTCCACCAAGTACTGGTGCAACAAATCAGACACACAATTATTAAGAATATGCTCTCTCAGGATTAAGTTATACAGGCTGTCATAATCAGTAACTTTACTGCCATGTAACCACCCCTCCAAGGCCTTCACTGCCTGGTCAATGAAATCAACCCAGTCTTGTGAAGACTCCTTTTTGGTATCTCTGAACTTTATCCTGTACTGTTCAGTGGTTAAGCCATAACCATCCAGGAGTGCATTCTTAAGAACTTGGAAATTGTTAGCATCATTTTCTTTTACAGTAAGGAGCCTATCCCTACCTTTTCCAGTAAATGATAGCCATAGGATAGCAGCCCACTGCTTTTGAGGGACATCCTGTACAGCACAGGCCCTCTCAAGTGCAGCAAACCACTTGTTAATGTCATCCCCCTCCTTATAAGGGGGAACTATCTTGTGCAGATTCCTGGAATCATGCTCTTTTGCAGGATGACTATGGGGAATACTGCTGCTGCCACCATGGGTATCTAAACCCATCTTCTGTCTTTCCCTCTCTATTTCTAAAGACTGTCTATCCAAATCCAGCTGTTGCTTCTTGAGCTTCAGTCTGGTTTGCTCCACTCTCAATCTATTGAGCTCCCTTTCTAACAATCTGTCATCAGGGTGGGTGGGAGGGACATTTCTAGATACAGAGGTATGATGGGAATGAACAGATGGAGACCTGTCCCTTACAGAGGGCACCCTAACAGCTTGGCTACCAGTATAATGTGAGAGCACACCATTAGTATGGTGTGATTCAACCTCTGTACCAACTATGCTAGACTGTCTAGTAATGGGCAGGCTGAGAAGTTTCTTTCCTGAACCTTTTCCTGGGGGAGTCCCTGGATCAGATTGTGAACCATTAGCTGCTTTTTCACCACATTGGGCACTTATGGCCTTATCCTGTACTCTAAGCATGTTAATTAACAGTTCTAAGGAAGGATTCTTCCCTACACTCAAACCTCTCTCTATGCAGAGACTCCTTGCTCCTTTCCAGCTAAGGTGATCATATGCAAGTTTGGACAGTTCAACATTTTGGCCTGTGCCAGACATTTTTAGAGAGAGTTAAAGTGATAGGAAAAGAGAAAAAAGTTTTCAGAACTTTTTGGAAAGACAGAAAAAAAACTTTTAAGAACTTTTTGAAAGTTTAGAAGTACTTTTCAGCACTTAGAAAAGAGTGAAAAGAGGAAATGCAAAACTTTTTGGCTATGTGTATATACACTGACCTTGTTTTGTATATTTTTCTCTTATGAAAAGTACAATGACAAGAGTGGTAAGTAGTCTCAAGCACTTATCCCACCACTGCACAACCAATGTAGGAGGCTGGACTGGCTTGTAGTGAGTACCAAGGGGTACTTGCACCTTGCACCAGGCCCAGTTATCCCTTATTAGTGTATAGGGTGTCTAGCAGCTTAGGCTGATAGATAATGGTAGCTTAGCAGAGCAGCTTAGGCTGAACTAGGAGACGTGTGAAGCTACTACAGTACCACTTAGTGTCATATGCACAATATCATAAGAAAACACAATACACAGTTATACTAAAAATAAAGGTACTTTATTTTTATGACAATATGCCAAAGTATCTTAGAGTGTACCCTCAGTGAGAGGATAGGAAATATACACAAGATATATATACCCAATAGCAAAAATATGCAGTAAAGTCTTAGAAAACAGTGCAAACAATGTATAGTTACAATAGGATGCAATGGGGAAACATAGGGATAGGGGCAACACAAACCATATACTCCAAAAGTGGAATGCGAACCACGAATGGACCCCAAACCTATGTGACCTTGTAGAGGGTCGCTGGGACTATTAGAAAATAGTGAGAGTTAGAAAAATAACCCTCCCCAAGACCCTGAAAAGTGAGTGCAAAGTGCACTAAAGTTCCCCTAAGGACAAAATAGTCGTGTTAGAGGGAAAATGCAAGGAAAACACAAATCAGCAATGCAACAACGATGGATTCCTGACTGAGGGTACCTGTGGAACAAGGGGACCAAGTCCAAAAGTCACAAGCAACTCGGAGATGGGCAGATGCCCAGGAAATGCCAGCTGCGGGTGCAAAGAAGCTTCGACTGGACAGAAGAAGCTGAGGTTTCTGCAGGAACGAAAAGGGCTAGAGACTTCCCCTTTGGAGGACGGATCCCTCTCGGCTTGGAGAGTCGTGCAGAAGTGTTTTCCCGCCGGAAGGACGCCAACAAGCCTTGCTACACGCAAATCGTTCGTTTGGCGTTTTTGGATGCTGCTGGGGCCCAGGAGGGACCAGGAGATCGCAAATTGGACCTGTGGAGAGAGGGGACGTCGTGCAAGACAAAGAGCCCTCACTGAAGCAGGTAGCACCCGGAGAAGTGCCAGAAACAGGCACTACGAGGATGCGTGAAACGGTGCTCGCCGAAGTTGCACAAAGGAGTCCCACGTCGCCGGAGACCAACTTAGAAAGTCGTGCAATGCAGGTTAGAGTGCCGTGGACCCAGGCTTGGCTGTGCACGAAGGATTTCCGCCGGAAGTGCACAGGGGCCGGAGTAGCTGCAAAGTCGCGGTTCCCAGCAATGCAGCCCAGCGAGGTGAGGCAAGGACTTACCTCCACCAAACTTGGGCTGAAGAGTCACTGGACTGTGGGGGTCACTTGGACGGTGTCGCTGGATTCGAGGGACCTCGCTCGTCGTGCTGAGAGGAGACCCAAGGGACCGGTAATGCAGCTTTTTGGTGCCTGCGGTTGCAGGGGGAAGATTCCGTCGACCCACGGGAGATTTCTTCGGAGCTTCTGGTGCAGAGAGGAGGCAGACTACCCCCACAGCATGCACAAGCAGGAAAACAGTCGAGAAGGCGGCAGGATCAGCGTTACAGAGTTGCAGTAGTTGTCTTTGCTACTATGTTGCAGGTTTGCAGGCTTCCAGCGCGGTCAGCGGTCGATTCCTTATCAGAAGGTGAAGAGGGAGATGCAGAGGAACTCGGCTGAGCTCATGCATTCGTTATCTAAAGTTTCCCCAGAGACAGAGACCCTAAATAGCCAGAAAAGAGGGTTTGGCTACCTAGGAGAGAGGAAAGGCTACTAACACCTGAAGGAGCCTATCAGCAGGAGTCTCTGACGTCACCTGGTGGCACTGGCCACTCAGAGCAGTCCAGTGTGCCAGCAGCACCTCTGTTTCCAAGATGGCAGAGGTCTGGAGCACACTGGAGGAGCTCTGGACACCTCCCAGGGGAGGTGCAGGTCAGGGGAGTGGTCACTCCCCTTTCCTTTGTCCAGTTTCGCGCCAGAGCAGGGGCTAAGGGGTCCCTGAACCGGTGTAGACTGGCTTATGCAGAATTGGGCACATCTGTGCCCAACAAAGCATTTCCAGAGGCTGGGGGAGGCTACTCCTCCCCTGCCTTCACACCATTTTCCAAAGGGAGAGGGTGTCACACCCTCTCTCAGAGGAAGTTCTTTGTTCTGCCATCCTGGGCCAGGCCTGGCTGGACCCCAGGAGGGCAGCTGCCTGTCTGAGGGGTTGGCAGCAGCAGCAGCTGCAGAGAAACCCCAGGAAGGGCAGTCTGGCAGTACCAGGGTCTGTGCTACAGACCACTGGGATCATGGAATTGTACCAATAATGCCAGGATGGCATAGAGGGGGCAATTCCATGATCATAGACATGTTACATGGCCATATTCGGAGTTACCATGGTGAAGCTACATATAGGTAGTGACCTATATGTAGTGCACGCGTGTAATGGTGTCCCCGCACTCACAAAGTTCAGTGAATTGGCTCTGAACAATGTGGGGGCACCTTGGCTAGTGCCAGGGTGCCCTCACACTAAGTAACTTTGCACCTAACCTTTACCAGGTAAAGGTTAGACATATAGGTGACTTATAAGTTACTTAAGTGCAGTGTAAAATGGCTGTGAAATAACGTGGACGTTATTTCACTCAGGCTGCAGTGGCAGGCCTGTGTAAGAATTGTCAGAGCTCCCTATGGGTGGCAAAAGAAATGCTGCAGCCCACAGGGATCTCCTGGAACCCCAATACCCTGGGTACCTCAGTACCATATACTAGGGAATTATAAGGGTGTTCCAGTAAGCCAATGTAAATTGGTAAAAATGGTCACTAGCCTGTCAGTGACAATTTGGAAAGAAATGAGAGAGCATAACCACTGAGGTTCTGATTAGCAGAGCCTCAGTGAGACAGTTAGTCACTACACAGGTAACACATTCAGGCACACTTATGAGCACTGGGGCCCTGGGTTACCAGGGTCCCAGTGACACATACAACTAAAACAACATATATACAGTGAAAAATGGGGGTAACATGCCAGGCAAGATGGTACTTTCCTACACTGAACCACAGGTTGGGATCCACTGGGCTACAGGCAGGACCACGCTCCAGCAACCAAGGAGCACCCCTAAGCCTACTAACTTCACCAGGCCCTGGGTGATTGATGGAATCAAGCCAGGGCATCCCAACAACAAAGGAAGCCAGAGGTCCCAGTCCTTCCATGGCAGCACTCCATGGAAACACAAGATGTCCAATGGCGAGGGGGGTTTACTAGACTGGGGGGATGTCTGTAGACCTACAGATAGTGTGGGACCATAGGCTCCAAGTAGGGCCACGGTCCACTGACACTACTGCCAGCCCATGTATGTGTAAAATATATATACACACACATCTGCAGATACTTGTGTGGGTATATATATATATTTCAGAATCAATGCATCATATAATACGAACTGGAGTTTGCCCCAAACGTATATAATTGATGACATTTTGGTGAATACATAATAAAGACATATGTAACAAAAAAGTAAAATAAACATGAATAATTAAAAAGGCAAGATTGAATGGTCTCCCTCTAAAATGCAAGCATTGTTTGGCAAGCTGTTTTGTGATGAATTTAAAAAATATGTTTTCAAGCATCGGCAACAAATCTAAAATAAAACATACTGCCACTTAAAAGTTGCAGAAGTATGCCTCCCATAAAGATGAAAAATAAATGATTAGGAATGTAATAGAACAGTACAGGTGGTTCCAAGCAGGCAAGTGTACACAAAGTAAGTACAGAAGCACTTTTGATGCACATCAGAGAAAATATATTCCTATTGTTGCTAAAATAAATGGACTATGGGCTTTGAATTTCTGTAACCTGAACACACAGTTTAGGAACACAAAGATGACTTTGAAAAATGAGGAGAATTAATAGAAAGAAAAAGGTATTTGCAAACAAAAAGATTGGCTTAAAAGCCCTGGCACTGGAGTGCTTTTCTGTTTTCGGCAGATGTACATGTGATGAAGGATAATACAGTCACTCACAGGGCCAGAGAGTGAGTGGCTTAAAGCGTGGAGCCACCGACCCACGCTGTATACTGTGGTGGGTGCAAGCACAATGTTAATGACAATTACACAAAGCAGTGGATGGTGAGGGCTGACACAGACGCCCCTCTCTTTATGTATATATGTGTGTATCTTTTAATGAACTTTATGATTCCATGAGGCTGACTGGCGAGGTGAACACACACCTACCTGCCTCTTTTATATGAAATATATGTACAAGACCATGACACTGAATCCCACACAAATGCTTTTTATACTGTGGATAATTGAGAGTTTTAGTGTAGAATGCTGAGCTTGGAATGGTGAAAGGTCTATAATTAGATCAAGCGTGCAAGCGCTTTTCAACCCTTTGTAAGTATTCTGTGGACTTTTAACCACGCCCATCTCATGCCCATCACTTTCACTCGTTTGTGGGCTTGTCTTTCAAAAATCCCTTGATATCATTGGAAAGTGCTTTACGTTTGTCCCACCTGGGGGCGGTTATGTTACCGCCTTGCAGACTGACCCTGTTACATGGATTATTGTACAATTGCCAATATACTTCAGCGTGAGCGAACAGTTTTTTTCTTTTGTCTATCCCCTTCATGCTCCATGGCGGCCATGGTGCTTACAGGGCGAACAGTGCAGAACAGCAGCGCAAACTCCATCAGCGGTATGGAAGCGCTGGTCACATTGTTTACACTGTTACCTAATCAGAGTAATTTCTTTTGGCTCTCCCTTTTATCTCCATAGCTTTCACAAAAACACTTGTAATTGATAAATGCTTTATGTAAAAAACACAGAAATCCTCAAAGCAGCTCTCCCGACATAGCAGAAGAACCAATACTACAATATTCACCACACTCGGGAAGCTCACCCCATAATGCTTTGCAAGCATTCTTTTACAAAGCATAACTCAGCCTGTGGTAGTCCTAGGACAATGGGAGCACCACTAACACGTTCAGCGTGACACACTCTTTCTGTCTATGTCCCCACACTACATTAGTGGGGATCCCAAAATAAAAATAAACTCCCACCATTTAGTGTCTTTTTAAGCTCTTTCGGGGCTGGAACTCTAGTTTAATAGCTGAGAGTAGTTAATATTTTAAGGGCCTTGTTTGTGATATTGATGCAGTAGGCCGGCCAGACCCGAAAAAGTGTAAGGCACAAGGCTCTACATAAACGCTTGCACTGTATTATTTTCTGCCATTTTGTTTTCATGTGGTTATGCCCTCTAGGGGCTAACTATATGGTTACATGATCATGTTTCTTATAAATGCTATTTTTAATGTGGGTTCCTCTAGGGGCTGTTCTGAGCATTAGAGTCAACATACTACAATATTGACCGCACTCAGGAAACTCGCCCCATAATGCTTTGCAAGCATTCTTTTACAAAACATTTTTGCCTATAACTCAGCCTGTGGTGGTCCTCGGACAATGGGACCACCACCAAAACCTTCAGCACTCCTTCTAGCTAGGTCAACTCTGGGTCCCCACACTAGGTTTGTGGGGACACCAAAATAAGAACCCCTCCTACCATTCAGTGTCTTTTTAAGCTCTTTCATGGGTGGAACAGTTGTTTTACAGCTGAGAATAGTTTGTGTTTTAAGGGTCTTATTTATAATATCATTATAGTAGGTCTGCTAGCCTTGGAAATGTGTTATGTACTACACCCTCTAGGGACTAAATATTTGGTTGCACTGCATGATTTTCTGTCATCCTGTTTTCATGTGGTTATGCCCTCTATGAGCTAACTATATGGTTACATGACCATGTTTCTTAGAAATGCTATTTTCACTGTGGTATCCTCTAGGGGCTGTTCTCTTCATTACAATCAACATACTACAATAGTCGTGGCTCTTAGAAATTCACCCCATAACCCTTTGCAGGGCATTCCTTTTACAAGACATTTTTGCTCATAACTCAGCCTATGGTGGTCCTAGGACAATGTGACCACCTTCAAAATGTGTTCACCAGAACATGCTCTTTCTGCCTAGATAGCATTATGGGTCTCCGCACTGGGTTAGTGGAGACCACAACATATTAACCCATCCCACCATTCCATGTATTTGTAAGCTCTCTTATGGCTGGAACTTTTATTTTGCACCTGGGCGTAGTTTGTGATTTAAAAGCCTTGTTTGAAAACAATATTCCAGTAGGCCTACTAGCTCTCTAGTTATTTGCAGGACCACTGGAGTTATGTGGCAAAAAAGATGAAATTATGTGGCAGGGTTGACCAATTAATGTGGCAAAAGAAGTCCAGTTACAAATTTACAATCCCAAAAGCTCCAACTCAAGTAAATGCGAGGCCTATTGTATTGCAAATGCGTGTTGCTCATGGTAACACAATCTGGCCAAGGATCCCACCTCATTAGTACCTGTTTAACAACCAAATGCAGCGATAAGCAACTGAAATATGAATTGTCAACTTTTGCGAATGGTCCTCCACTGTGGGAGGAACACATTGCCACTTTTCAAATAACTTTTGATCTGTTTGAGTTATAATTATTTTTTTTGTTAAAATCTGCAGATTATTCAGCAAAAGATGGATTATTTGGGAAATGAAGCAATTCCATCATTATGCAGAAAACTCAGTGGCCACAGAATCACATAATTCCAGTGGCCCCAACAATAATATACACTGATGATATGCAACTTTGCTTGATTGTACAGATGGCTTCTCCTCAGAACATCCCCTTCTATCCTAAATTAAATCAATGTGCTAGTAGAAGTGGGAAAAGCGGCTGAATAGCAAGTTTGCAGGTATCCATGTCCCTCCATCACTTACCACAGCCATATGGATAAGATCTGAGTAGTTTGTTATGAGAAGGCACAGACTCGGAGATGTACGAGAAGTTAACATTAGCACTTTCTCCCTGTAACTGTAGGAAGCATACCCATACCAGTCTCTGTAGACACCACACTGGTCCCATGACTATCATACAGCCATGTCTCAACCAGCATGTGCAGCAAGCATTGCCAAAACAAATAGGTCAGGGTTTAATCTGCTAACACATGCATTATAAGCATGTTAAAGCCAGCATGACTGGAGAAACAGGATTGCAGTTATAGAGTAGTCCATCATGCATTTTAATGAAAGCACTCACATAGAGGTGGAAGGGTACACCTAAACAGCCAATAGCATTAGGTGAGAGATGAATAGTCCACTGGGTCAAATAGTGATTGATAACATCTCATGCCAATGGATGAAAGAGGCTGGTTGAAGAAAGCCAGTGGTAGACAGGGGCAGATCCAAACCCTATACTACGTATATTATAAGCAATCAGCCTATTTCATAGCTGTGCTGTCAAAACCCAGATCTAAAACTGGATCTTTACTTTCCAGTTTCAGACTTCATCCAAACCCCTGGCCAGTAAGAGCTCACAGTGCAACTATGCTGAATTGTTTCTCTTTTTAGAAAGGCCAGGAAAGGTGGAAGGACTCCCCTGTGGTTAGATTGCTTAATGGAACTTGATGTCTCCTAAACCTCGGGGTGCAGCTGAACTTAGACCATTCCAGTACAGTTCTAATGTCTGTTTGTTGCTGTAATGCTAGATTCAGCATTGAATTATCAGAAATGTTTTGCAGCATCCTAATTAGTGGTATGCCTAAGGAGCAGGTTTTTCTGTATCCACCCTCTTCTTAACACTGTCTTTCTATATGTCTAATGAATATCTGAGAGTTGGGAGGTTGCTGACACTGTTCCCATGCTCAGAGAGACCTTATAGTGGAAGAGGGAATGACTCACCACAGTTAATTGAGTGGAAGGATGCTCTCATGTTGTTTGTGCTGAGCACTTGGCTGTTATCCTTTGAAACCTATGTCGGCAAGGCATTCATGTGGAAAGAGCATGCTCACTGCTTGACATTCTGTAATAGCTGACCCTCCTTGATTTTACTAAGTAGGGGGTGTAGCTCAGAAGAGGTCGAATATAAATTCACTATTGTGCAAAGCTGGCAGCTCCCTTTTTTGTTTGCTTGGGTTTCAGGCTGGGGGTTCTGCCAACCCATAATGGGTTGTGCATCAAGCATACATGAGGGGCCTCAAACGCTCCCCACTCAGGATTACTGAGCCAACCTTTCAGACAGAAGAAAAAAACATAACCTTTTACAACAAAGATTTGTATTGTAGTTAGAAAGAAATGGCATGACTTTGAATCAGGCGAAGGGACTTTACCAACACATGGTGATCTGCCAAACCAAAGGACTGATTGATACATTCACTCATCATGCACAAACAACCATATGGGACTTTCTACGACCTAGTGGACATTTTCTGTGTAGAAACTGCGATATTTGCCATGTCACAACATTTAGCAAAGAAACCACCTTCAGAAATAGGAACAATATGGAAATAATGCAGCTTCATAAACAACATCAGTAATGTGTAGACTGGAATGCACATGCCACCAGCAATGTATGTGGATGACTGCCCACAGGACAAAACCCAGAATTCACACATTTCCAAGCACCATTAAAAAATAAAAGATCGGTTGTAAAACAATAACATGTTTCAAGGAAGCAAGCCACCATCCGACAGATGTTAAGAGGGTTTTCTTGAAAAATGTGCACACAACCTTTCTAAAGGCAAAGAAAGTGCTAATTAAAAAGAGGCTTAGTGGATCATCATGGAATCAACTTACCCCTGTACACTGAGCTGAGTTATGGAATGGCATCGTACAGAAATACAAGAGATTGTGTGGGCCTGATAGAATCTGTTTGTGAGAAAGTATATTATTAGTTAGGGTGGATGGTAGTCCACCACAAGTAATGAGGTCAATATTCTTCTTAGGTGCAATAAATGTTTTAGCAATTTAAACTTGAGCTCAACCATTGATAGATATGGCATAGACCAGACAGGCTTCACTTAAGGAAGTGTATCAAAGTGGTTAAAAAGTTGAAAATACAATACAGTGCAAATCCTACTAGATTTTTATAAATTCAGAGAATATTTTAATTTACAAAATTACCCCATAATGACAAAAATCCAAAAAGGGGAACCAGAGATATGGACTTTTTAAAGTTTCAATTAAAAGTAGTAGCAAAAAGTGTAAAACGCCAACCATGGGAAACGTATTGTGCTAGTCCACGTGACGAAGTCACAAGTTAAGGCCGGCTGCAGTCGATCACCAGTCAGATATAGAGACTGGGTTTGTCCCAGTCAAAGAGGGATCTTATTTATACAAACAGTTCTGCATGTCAATGGTTTTTCAATGCGGCTGTCCGCATCAAAGGCAGCAGATGAAAACCGAATCAGGGCTTTTTAGAGACAGGTTGCAGGAAGACAGGGTCCTGATGTGGTTGTTGAGGAAGGCGGAGAAGTTTGGGTTTCGGAGCCCTGTAGGTCTTCAGCATCCATTGGTCCTCATCGACGGCTGCACGAAGGAAGCAGCAGAATGGAGTTGAAGCAGCTTTGGCATCAACAGATACTGATGTCGAGCAGAGAATGTAGCGAGAGCTACACTTAACTCAGGCCCACCGGCAATGCCCCCTTAGGGGATCGTCGTGACAAGCTGGTCCTGGTCTTCTTTCGGTTCTCCAGACAAAAAGTCTTGAAAAAGTTTCTAAGTCACAGGTTTTAGAGTTAGGCAGGAGGAGTACTCCCTGACACCAGCCAAGGCTTTCAAACCCGCAGGAACAGAAGCCACCAGCAGGGTCCAGGGCAGTCCTGTAGAAACTGGTCAGTCGGGCTCTTCTAGGAAAGTGGGCTCCTTGCAGCTTTTGTGTCCCTACAGCTTAACAGAAGGTCAGCTAACTGGTCCTTGGAGTCCACTGCTTTGTCCTGGGTACAAGTGGAAGTTCTCCTTACAGGTGTCAACAGCAGGTGCAGCTCTTCTTCTGTTTTCCACAGCCTCAGCAGTGGTCTGAAGAAGGTATCCAGGTGTGTCAGTTATGCCCAGTGCCAGCCTGTTGGTAGAGGGCTAATCTTTGTCCCTCCCTTAAACCAATTCTGACCAGCTCACCTTCCTTCTTCCCACTGGGTTTGGAGCCCAGCTCACTTGAAGGACAAAAACAGAGGAAGGCCTAGGTGTGAGCCACATCTCCTAGTGACAGAATAAGCATCCATTGAAACTTCGTAAGGGGATGGATACAATCCCCAGGCAATTCTGCTCAAGGAAGAAATGCCCCACATTCACAGCCATTTACCCACAGTCTAGGTGCAATCCATTTCTCACTACAGAGGGGGAGCATCAGGGGTCAGGTGACAACTGGAAACTAGCAGGAAAGGCTTTTGGTTTTGAGCAGAAAACATATAACTTTCGAAAAATGTCTGTTCTTTCATAGTCCAACTTTACCATTAAATTCGTTTTTAAATTACTTTTAAAATGAGACCTAGAACCACATTTTGTAGCTATTCCCAAACTAAATTCAGCACATATTACATGTATTAGTGTATACCAGTATTAGCCTAAGGGAGAGGAAACCTTGCAACAGTAAAAAACGACTTTGGAGGTTTTTCACTGTCAGGGCTTGTAAAACTTTAAACATACATGCATTACTTTAAAATGCAATGCACCCTGCCTATGGGCATTTAAGGCCTATCTTAGGGGTGACATAAGGAATGTTTAGGCCTGACAAATGGTTTATTTTAACAAGTCGAAATGGCTTTTTTTTAAATGTGCAACCAGGCTGCAGTGGCAGGAATGGTGACATGTTTTATCGTGTCACCTTGGTTGTTGCACAATAAGTACTGAGGTCCACTAGCAACAGCTAACTTACAAGTCCTGGGTACGCAGGGTACCATTTAGTAAGGACTTATAGTTAAGTGTGCCAAACATGGATTTAGCCAATTTGACATGTTTTAGGGTCCAGAGCACATACACTGGGGTCTGATTAGCAGAGTCCTAGTGCACAGAGTAAAAAAACAGTAGCATCAGTCTAGAAAATGGGGTTGACCAATGAAAAAGATGCTCTTTCTTTTGCTACAATGCCTGTACAGTTTTTCACTTTACTTATTAAGAGTAACATCCCAGAAACAGTTGATGGTGGTGATATCCTCTTTTTCACACTCAGGCTTATTTATGTGCCGCAGTCCTTTATTTTCCCATGATTTGTTACTTTACATAATTATCTATACATGAGTATGTAAATATAATTCTCAGGGCACACAAGCACATCTATTGGAAGTGATCCTTCATGAATTACTTTATATGGGACACAAGGTAGGCAGGTTCACACACAGTACAGTTTAATATGGTCCCAGTTTTCCCGTATGGGACTTTCTAGACCCCATGGTCTCATGGGCACCATCCAGTAGGGATTCCATGTACCCAGCTTATTTATAAATAACTTAACGCTGGCAAACCCTTGTGGACAAGAATCAGATTATGTCACACAAACACACTGGGTAAGCGCACTATGTGCAACCTTAACTCATTCCCAGTCATCTAGCATATGCCTTTGGTGTCACTCATGACAGCCGAGGGTCCCCATATCTTGACCACTTATAGTGCATGCCTATGTGCGAGGAAGTTCATTCCATACCAACACTTTGGCGGTCATTCTGACCCTGGCGGTCAAAGACCGCCAGGGCGGAGGACCGCGGGAGCACCGCCGACAGGCCGGCGGTGCTCCAATGGGGATTCCGACCGCGGCGGTAAAGCCGCGGTCGGACCGGCACCACTGGCGGTCTCCCGCCAGTGTACCGCCGCCCCATTGAATCCTCCAAGGCGGCGCAGCTTGCTGCGCCGCCGAGGGGATTCCGACCCCCCCTACCGCCATCCAGATCCCGGCGGTCCGACCGCCGGGAACCGGATGGTGGTAGGGGGGGTCGCGGGGCCCCTGGGGGCCCCTGCAGTGCCCATGCCACTGGCATGGGCATTGCAGGGGCCCCCGTAAGAGGGCCCCTACAAGTATTTCACTGTCTGCTTGGCAGACAGTGAAATACGCGAAGGGTGCCACTGCACCTGTCGCACAGCTTCCACTCCGCCGGCTCGATTCCGAGCCGGCTTCATCGTGGAAGCATCTTTCCCGCTGGGCTGGCGGGCGGCCTGAAGGCGGCCGCCCGCCAGCCCAGCCGGGAAAGTCAGAATTACCGCGGCGGTCTTTTGACCGCGCAGCGGTATTCTGGCGGCCCCCGACAGGCCGGCGGCGACCGCCGCCGGTCAAAGTCGGAATGAGGGCCTTTGTTTCTTATGATTTTTAAATCCATTTCTCTACCTTCAGGTCTGCCTGCCTAATGAGTGTATGTGACCCTTAAGCAAAGTATATTTTCATAACCTAATCTAGTCTACCAAATCCCTTTGATTAAACCAATGTGTAATGGGGTAGGAACAAACTACTACAAGTGCAAAAGTATCCAAATACTTATGTGCTAATCTCACTGAAGAAGGGTGACATCAGTTACAATAATATCTGGAGTCCTAATACTACACTCCTAATGGCCTTTCTAGGGGAATAACATTAAAAGCATCCAAGGATGTAGTCAGCTCTTCCCACCCATAGAAGCCCTGCCTCATAGCATGAGTATGAATGTGCAAAGACCACACACAGAACACACTGATAGTGCCTAAGGTGCCCCAAAGGCAAGCCTGTCTGCACCCTGCCATGCATAGATCCAGCCCCACTGCACTCTCTTCAAAAGACCAACAGGTAAACCTTCACTTCAGCTAAGAAAGAGAGAACCTAATGGCTCTCAAAACTGGAACTCAGACCTATTGAAGTCAGTTAAATTCTATTTGTAATAATATACCCCATTTCTCCATCAAGCGCTCACCACCAGAACATTGTTTAATACCAGGTCCTATGATAGAACCACAACAGCTAGCTAAAAGGACTAACAGCTTATCAATCAACAGCTTATCAATGTCCTTTGAAGTTTCAGCAGCTGTTTAGCTGATTTCCTGACACCTTATTTTCATTCTTCTTGCAACTTCTTAATACTATTTTGACCAATGCTCCTGAACCCTCTGAAACAAAAGACCCAATAGACTCATGGGAAACCCCAGATCTCAGCAGAGGGTTCCTGCATATGAATCTAGACATACTTTCGAAGTATTTCTCCAACTTGTCTGATCTCAATCTCTGCATTCTCTCCACTTATCTGGATAGATAAGTAACTCCTTTCATTTAACATTTGTCTTCCCAGAACAGAACTATCTAACCCCCAGATGTCTATGAATTCAACCAAATGCAATTGGAGTGAACATTCTCCTCTGAAGGTAGCTAACTCCCTAAATCAGAATAAACCATAAGCCATCATGCACTAGAGGCCATTCAACAAGTTAACTATTGATTTCATTTACAGTAAACAAAGCAGAGTCTCTTGCTAATTTGAGGGACTTACATCAGAGTCCATCAGCAACTTGCTGCACCCAGGAGTAGTGTTTTTCAACCTTAATTGTAAAAAGACAGACCAAGTTTGCAGATCCTCTTTCTCTCAAGCTGCTCATACTACCTTCCAATCCCCTCTAAGATCCTACAATTCACTTATTCACACATCATGTGCAACTTACTGTGCAGAAATGCAGACAAAATACTGATGCTCTAAATTCAAGTGAAGAGATTTTTAAAATTGTAAACTCCCAGACCAAATCCAAAACGTTTGACAGTTTTTACCCTCACAACAACTTTGCAATTTCTTATCACTCTTTTTTCTGAAGAGATTGTTATAATATGTTATTCACCAGATACCTTTTCAATCACTCAGACCTCTTCCCCTCACTAGACTAACACTTCACATCTTCATCTTTAGTAAATTTCACTCCACTTAACAAAGGAAAGAAAATGCTTACTGATGCAGACAATTAAAACAGGCTCAACAGGATATCACTGTCCTGTGCCCTCCATTCATAACATCTCTCATAGCAGTAAACCCACATTAACACAGATCTGTAATTCCTCATTATAATGACACTTGGTCCCTGCATGTTGGATTCAAGAAATGGCAAAACTGTTGTGGATGAGTGCCATCATCCGCAAGGAATCCATTCACTGCTCCACAGCATTGGACGGCAACACCCCGATCATGGAACACCTCAACTTCCAGATCAGAATAGACAGCAAAACCACCATCAAAGGCACCTTCGCCTACAGATCTCCAGGACCCCATCCCAGTTTCTGCAAATCCAACCCTGACATCATCGCTGCCCAAGCCATCGACACCTAACACTACATCTTCCTCAGAGACCTCAACTTCCACCTTGACGATCTGATCAGCGGCAATACCACCAACCTCCTGTGCAGTATGAGCAACTTAGGCCTTACTCAGCTAGTCACCGACCGCACGCACATCGCAAGTCACACACTTGATCCAATCTTCACTGCCAGCAGGAGGGTCAAATACAGCCACACCTCCAAGCACACCCGAACCACACCATTGCCCATTTTACCTACACATCGGCCCCCAGCCATGTCACCAGACCCATCAGCACCACTCACCGCAGTTGGAATAGAGTATCAGAGAGACAATGGTCTAACACCATCAAATCCTCCCTCCTCACCAAACTCACCAGACCCTCCAAACAAGTCAGCTTGTACACCCCAGAACTGAAAACCTCGAAATGCAACTGCAAACAGCTGGAGAGGAGATGGCGCACCACCAATTAACCCACCGACCAAACCACCTTCAGATCTCACCCAGCCAGAACTACAGACTTCTGAAAGACACCAGAAGGAATGCCCGCTTAGGAACCAGCCCCAACCACAGCAAAGAACTCTTCAGCATTGTCAAGGAGTTTTCTAACCCCCCCCCCCCCACACACCAGCGACTGAAAACAGCATCCCCCCTCCAAGGACCTCTGCGACTCCCTTGCCGACTACTTTCATGACAAGATATCTACCATCTACAGAAATTTCACGCCCCAACCCACCACCGCCAACACCCTCAGCCTCTTAGACTCCACAGACACCCCCGCCGACAACAGGATCACCGTCTGGAACCAGCTCATTACACAAGGACACTGCCAACATAATGCGCTCAGACCACTCTGGATCACCCACAGAACTCTATCCAGATCACATGTTCAGCCTCGGCAACAGCAACATCAGCAGCAAGCTCACTGACATTTTCAACACATCCATCACCTCAGCAACCTACCCAGATGACTGGAAACAACACCGAGATCAAACCCTCCTCAAGAAACGTTCCGTCACCCCAACTAGCTCAAAAACTACCGACCAATATCTTTACTCCACTTTCCTGCCAAAGTCCTCAAAAAACCATCAACCAACAGCTCAAGGAATATCTAGAGAACAACATTCTTCTGGACGCAACCCAATCTGGATTCCGCTCCAACCACAGCACTGAACCACCCTGATTGGGGCCACGGACGACATGGACCAAGATGACTCAGCCTCCCTGATCCTCATCGACCTTTTGGCAGCATTCAACACTGTCTCCCATCACACCCTGATCAACAGACTCCACCAGATTGGCATCCAGGAGGCGCTCTGAAATGGATAGCATCCTTCCTCTCCAGAAGAACTCAAAGAATCATCCTCCCTTCTTTCCCATTGGAGCCCAAGAACATTGTCTGTAGCATTCCTCAAAGCTCATCCCTCAGCCCCACCCTCTTCAATATCTACATAACCCCCCTTGGCCAACATTGTCAGAAACCACAACACCCAGCTCACCCTCTCTCTATCCAAGGACCCCTCCACCGCAAAGGCCAACTTCCATCTCTGCATGACCAGTGTCACCAACTGCAACTGACTCAATACAGACAAAATGGACGTTCTGATCTTCAGAAGCACGTCCTCACCATGGGAAGACTCCTGGTGGCCCACTGGCCTGGGACCCCCACACTCCACACCCATGGACCACGCCCGAACCTCAGCATCATCTTTGGCAACAAACTCAACTCGTCATGAAGAGCCAGATCAACGCAGTCTTCTCCTCCTGCTCCCTCACCCTTCACAAGCTCTGTAAAATCTTCAAACAGCTCCCAGTCACCTCCAGGTGAACAGACACACAAGCCCTCATCACCAGTCGCCTGGGCTATGGAAATGCTCTGCATGCTGGAATTTCATCACCCCTCATGAAGAGACTGCAAACCTTACAGAACTCAATTCAAGATCCTAGCACACACCTACAAAGCTCTTCACAACCAAGGACCAGCTTACCTCATCCCCGCCTGAGCTTCCACCTACCCCGCAGACCCCTGCGATCCTCCTCTCTCTCCCCCAGCTGCACCCCCCACATCCAGGAAAGCAACAGTGAGGGTTGTTCTTTCTTCTACCTTGCTGTGAAATCTTGGAACAGCCTCACCATCCACCCCAGGACATCTCCCTTCTTTAAGGAATTCATAAAGGAATTCAAAACCTGGCTCTTCGACTGAAGCCCAAGCAGCCCAGACCTAGCGTCTGGATACCCATGCGGGTGATAAGCACACTTCACAAATCCTGCTTGATTTATTGATTTATTTAGAAAAAATACTGTTGTATCCTTCTTCCCTCAGTAATTATAGGTTGATCCTACAATTACCTTTAGCAATGAAAAAAATATAAAAAGAAATTAATTCCCAACTCACATACTTTTTAAGAAGAAACTCTATGAGTCTAATGCCAAATGGGTTTCTAATCATCGCACAGGACAGAGTCGGCCTTATTGTCTATTCTCAACAACCTACGTATACTGGAAGATTTAGGAGGCTCAGCTGCTCTCTTCTTACTTGATCTGTCAACAGCATTTGATATTGTTTCCCACCAGACTCTGATAAACTGTCCAAATGATGCTGGTATAAAAGATGTAGCCACTAACTAAATTAAGGACTAATTACTTGATCAATCACAAGCAGTCTTCTTGCCGCCCTTCACATCTTCCATCCAGGAAATCTCCTTCGGTGTACCTCAGTGGTGAACCCCTAACCCAACTCTATTTAATAGTTTTGTGGTTCCCCTTGCTAAACTAATTCAACCATTTGGAGTCAATTTCAAACGTATTTGGATGATAGACTACTCCTTGAAAGCGAACGCAGATAAGATAGAGATTTTACTTATAGTTAAGTCAATCAACTCCGAGGTTTTTTGCTGGTGGCCATCTAAAATGGGTCCGCCCCTCACCCCTGTGGAAAAAAGTCAGTAATCTTTGTTTTCTTGTTGATCTCTTTCTCTCGATTATACCGATAACCAACAGAAGTTCATCACTCTATTTGTTTCCTACAACTTTTGAAAACAAAAACTCTTGTTTGTACCATTCCTCTTCTCCAGTAATTGTTCAAGCAGTGATCCTACTACATTTAGATTATTGCAATTTGCTTTACTGAGGTCTTCCTAAAACACTAATCAATGTTTGGTCCGCATTCAACATGCAGCAGTATGGCTAATCCTCAGCCTACCAAAATATGCTCATATTTTTGCCAATTCCTGCTTGCATCACATTTGAAGTCATGTTCATAATCCATAGTTCCTTCCACAACTCAGGCCTTTTGATTTTGGATCAGAAATATGTGCATTTCAATCCATTACTGCAACTTTGATCCTCAAGAAAAAACTTCTCAGACTTCCCACTTTTCAGAGGCCTAGGCTCGAAGGTAGCTCTTTCTTATGCCAGCTGCAAAACTCTTAAACTCTCTTTCATGAACAATTAGTATGATCGACAATCATCTTTACTTTATAAGGGCATTCAAAGCATATGTATTTTCACAATCCATCTGATTCCACCCAGCTATGGGGTTTCAGTTTTCTGTGTTTAATTTCCTCTGTTCCAGCTTCTTCCCAGATCCATAGTGTCTTCCATTCCTAGGATTTACCAAACTCCTTCAGAGCCAGGCTACACTAGCAGGTGACAAGAGAGAATTAGATAAGGTCAGAATCTCACTGAGTATACATCGAGAAATGTCCTAAGTTTGGTAACTATTTCAGACTAGGGCGAGGTTTATTTATAGCCTCTTCTAGGCCAGCCCAAGTTTCACCCGAGTGGGTTACTCCCCGCCTTGTGCTTACTTACCTTCATATCCAATTTTCAAATGTGTCCACTGTTACAGGTGGTTGACTTACATCTTTTGAAGGCACAAGATGGTGACCACAGAAGGGAGGATGGGTGTGGTAATACTGTTTGCTTGACCACTACATACAATAGGGCCAGGTGCTTCTGCAAAGAATGGAAGTTTCCACCAAGTCATGCTACTTGGTTATGAAACCTAATCAAACATCACTTGTGTCAGGGAAGACGTCTGTAAAGGGGGGTTCCTGAGGATGGAGTGGGCCATACCTGAGGCTGTATTTACCAATAGAGGACAGGAAGCAGGTCTCTTGCTCTTGAGCTTGAAGGTGATGGAGGGTCACAGGGTCTGCTGGAACACTAGTGCTGGCCTTTGCATTCAACACACCAGTGGAAGAAACTAACTTTCAACTAGGCTTCAGAGAGTCATTGTGGGAACTTGTGAATTTGAATATTGTTAGCCATGTATTCAAGTTTAAAACACAGCATCAACAGCAACACAATGAGGAGCTCCATTTGTGGAAATCAGACCTTTGAGAGATGTCAAAAGGTGCGTCGCTTGGCAATTGGTGTGAGGGACGTAAATATTCATGTGGTTTGTAGATGATAATCGGGAGGAATTAATAATCATGTGGTTTTAGATGATAATGGGGAATTATGTTTTGTGCTGTATATTATTGTAAACGCTTGGTTTATTTTTGATATCGTTGAGGTTGTTTTGCCTTTGAGCTTCATGAAAAATTGCATCTTTTTGGCTTGTTTCCTCTGTTCTTTTGTTTGCTATGGACATCTGGTATTTTAACCTCTTTTGTAGCTAAAGTCTACTGATGAATGCAGCGACGTTTGCTCTTTTTAGTTTTTTAAAGAAGGCATTTTAGTTCATTAGATTGGATCCCATTCTCTCCTGCAACATAGCTGCCGGTGCTCAGGTCCCAGCGCAGCTGGCAGGAGTTTAGATACAGCAAACAGTAGTGAGAGATGTTTGCCTCACACACTTTTTAATTATAATGTGTAGCGCTAGATTGTATATTTTCCTGGCAGTGACTGCTGCGGGGACACATCCGCTGCTATATACAATGTAATGTGACATTTAATTTGCAACTTCTGATTGTAGAGTGCAACAATAAAGATATTTACTGCATACAAGTTCCCTGAGCTGAAAACACCAGTGGAAAAAATGAAATCACAGACCTTGAGCAAGAGGACATACGCCTAAACGAAAAGCAGTGAAACTTTGGGTTAAAAGCAGGAATATTTATCTCACTGTGGTTTCTGTAAGATGACCATTCTGGTGCATCATGAGCAATTCTTTGCAGTACAGGTCCAACATTTGGTGGACTCCAGATTTTCTGACCTTAGGGAGGGCATCTGACCACTTGGATAACATGCTGGTTTCCTGCAAAACCTCTGGGGACGGGGAGGCAATCTCAAGAAAAGTGGATCTGGCCCTCATCAGTAGAACCAGGATGGAGAAAGAAGGAAAAAAGGGCTTTGCAAGGGTCCCCAAAAATTTGAGTAAAGGAGCGGGTCACTAGACACCTCGATGAAGAAGGGTGGGAGTCCCCACAGGCAGAGAATCCCTTTGTTGCCTTTGGCTGAAGGGGATGTGTTAGGATTGTCCTAGTCGCGATTGCAAAAATGGGATCCATGTTACACCAAGAGATGTCCGGCTGTCCATGGGATTAGTTGTAGTGGGACTCAAATATAGCCTAATGAGAGAGCAAGGGGCGAGTGATTCCCCCTTATTTACCTGCCACCATGGGAAAGGGACCATGAGGAGTCTGAAAATAGAGGCAAACCCAGAAGGTCTCAGTGAACAGAATCCCAGTGACTCCTC
Source organism: Pleurodeles waltl (assembly GCF_031143425.1). NCBI lineage: Eukaryota > Metazoa > Chordata > Amphibia > Caudata > Salamandridae > Pleurodeles > Pleurodeles waltl. Next base: position 1,050,412,522 of record NC_090449.1, on the reverse strand, counting down.
AGAGGGAGCTGTGCGTCAGGTAGACACTGTTGGAGGTAAAACAGGTATCCCCTGAACAGTATCTAGTGGGTCAAACCTCTAACATAGTCAACATCCATCAATCCATTTGCCTAGCCTGCGCAGAACATTTATGGAGGGATAACACCTTTGTTTTCCCCCCGAAGTGGGGTGTAAATGTTATTACAGAGGTATACTGTGTAATCTATTTGTTAATTGTCACTGCTATTTAAAGCCCTCAGTCTCCCTTGTGTGTTCTGTGTGCGCTACCCAAAACAGCTAAATAAATAAATATAAGTAAAAGTAAACAAATGAATGCATAAAACTATAGGGGTCGTCATAAAGGTGTGGCAAAATGATAAACCTAGTTAAAATTATATCTGAATAAGTATTTATCAGTATTAGAAGTACTGTCACAGGTTATTTCATGGCACCTTGGAGTCTCCAGAGAGCCGGGTGTGGTGGCTTGCTTTTTTTGCTTTTTGTTATTTAGGTCTTACCTACAGACAACACACCACAACTACACAAAACAGAACACACAACCGACACATACATGCATATGCAGAAATACGCTTTTGGAGAGCCCTTTTCAGCCATTGGCTACTCTGGATCAGCTAGCTTTGGGCATTGACTCACAGTCTAACCATCAGTGTTGGCATCAGCCCATGGCTGGCACCTGGCCATGGATGTGAACATTCTAAAGATAGAGCCTCTCCTCCATTGGCTGCCTTTGTTGCCAGGTGCGACGGTCAAAATAAGGGAGCCCAGCAGCTCCCCCTCTGGCTGACACCCTCTTGACGCTCTTCAATGCTGCACCTGGTGGGACGCTGCCCCTCACCCACAGGCACAACTCAGTGCTTGCTGATCAGAGTCCGCACGTAACCTCACCTCATCAGTCCCATTTTTGTTCTGCAACCCCTCTACCCTACTCACTGCCTGCCAGTGCAATAGCTATTCTCCGCCCCTTCCAGCACTGATCACTGCCAAATTGGCTGGCATTGCACTGTGCCCCACACCCCCGATGCCGGATCTATGCCCTGTTCGTTCTTCAGTAGACAGTCTAGAAGCTATGCCCACCACTTCCAATGTAGAGCCATACCCAGGGCCCGTGGAATTATGCGGCACAATGCAGCACATTTTGCTACATTTTTTGTGACTTGTTTACCATTTGAGCTACAAACAACATTTTTTGTTAAAATCTGCATTTTATGTGGGAAATGATGCGTTAAGTGTCAAATGTGGCAAAACTATTATTAGGCGAAAATTGCCACGGCTGCACAATTACATCATTCCAGTGGCCCTGGCTATATCCCACCGCTTTCTGCACTGCCAGTGCCCTACCCGCTTTCTGTGTGACAGCAATGACCCGCCCATCCCAGTGTCAGAACTCATTGCCTGTGGGTGTTGGAGCTACACGCCCCTCCCCCTGCAGTGTCAAGTGTGGCACTAATGCCCTGTCCCTCCTGGTGTTGGAGCTACACCCCCCTCCCCCTGCAGTGTCAAGTGTGGCACTAATGCCCTGTCTCTCCTGGTGTTGGAGCTACGCCCCTCCTCCCCTGCAGTGTCAAGTGTGGCACTAATGCCCTGTCCCTCCTGGTGTTGGAGCTACGCCCCTCCTCCCCTGCAGTGTCAAGTGTGGCACTAATGCCCTGTCCCTCCTGGTGTTGGAGCTACACCCCTCCTCCCCTGCAGTGTCAAGTGTGGCACTAATGCCCTGTCCCTCCTGGTGTTGGAGCTACACCCCTCCTCCCCTGCAGTGTCAAGTGTGGCACTAATGCCCTGTCCCTCCTGGTGTTGGAGTTATACCCCCTCCCCTGCAGTGTCAAGTGTGGAACTAATGCCCTGTCCCTCCTGGTGTTGGAGCTATGCCCTGAGTAACTGGCTGGTGAATATGAGGTGGGATCAGGGAGGAGATTCTGGGGTGGGTCATAACCTCAGATACAATCATGACAGTCATACTCGAGATCTAGAACAACATGTAACTTTCCTATTTAAATTGTTCTCTTCTCGAATAAAACGTCAGGTTGAACTCAAAATAATCAATGTTGCGATTCACATGAATTCTCACTCAAAGAAGGATTGAAGCATCTGCAGTCTTAGCAGGACCAGTGTGAGATTCTTAAGGCATTTGTAAACACTCTAACCACCTAGAAGCCTGAATCTGACTTCTGTTCATTGAACAAGAGAGTGGCCAATTTGCACATACAATCTGTGTTACATACAACTGTCCAGGTGGGTACACAAAACCACAACTACATCCTGGACCAATTCCAATGTGTCTGGCACAAAATGGGACAAAAATGTGATGTATACAATACCACCTCACTATATTAGTGGACGTCAGCAATGTGTGTGACCAAACGTGGCACAACCGCACTTTGTAAAGGATGCCACCAGAGTAGATTCTAGGACAACTACACAGTGAATACTGGATCGCCATTTTGGAATGATTTACACAGTATTCATTTGTGAGATTTGAGGTTTTGCACATCAAATGAAATTCTAGGCAAGTTTCCAGTTCCTAACACAAACAAGCGTTTGCAATGCAATGGGTCTCATGCTTGCTCGAGTTAGAGCTATAAGCGTTGTAAATTCCTAACTGGACTTTTCTTGCTGCATAAATTGAAAATGAAAAGTAAAACAGTTGACATAAGCAAGTCAATTCAAAGAGCCACAGCCGCAATGAGAGTGAGTGCGAGTGGAACTGGCTCCCCACGTTGATGTCTAGAAAGGATCGCAGCTGGGATGTAAGGCAAACCGTAACAGGAGGAAGCGTGACATAGTGTGATGGCCAACAAAAATGTTCACTTAGTGAAATTACCTGGGAGGAAACTCCCCACAGAAAGGGAGGGACATTTCACAAAATGCACCAATAAAAATTAAGCCTTCAACACAAGCACAACAAAGAATGAATAGCAAGAGTGGGCGTGGTTAAAGCCCATAGAGAGATTACAACAGTCCAGAGCGCTTGCGTGCTCGACCCTAAAAAGCAGCTATCTATGTTTGTATGTTCTATCTACCTAACTGAGGCCCGTTGCTGTCTCTTGACTGGGAGGGAGCGATGCTGTGCATACAAGCCAAACTTTTGAGTGGATGCCTGCTCTATGGGAGTGGACTTTGCTTTACCATTGTGGTTTAAAACTGTGATTTAATCTCCACACCTGTTCCATTCTCATTCATTGCAGCAGAGAGTGTGCCCAGGAGTGGTATAGACATGAAGGTGAAACAATGAGAGACTAAGGAGGGGGAAATGATCTAAGCCTCCCCGCCCCTTCACCCGTGGAGTAGGCATCCTGGGCTAGCATGTTAAGAATCTCAGGAACACAGCCATGAGCCAGCTACAGGGACCAACCCTGGTAATCTAAAGAGGAGGCGGGGCTTCTGGGGTGCTCACTGCAGTGCATCATGTGCTTACATGGGGGCTGCCACTGGGTTCAGGGACTGGTGGACCGGGTCCCACTTAAACCCTAATGTGTTGCATGTGGTCCTCTTCAGCCTGCGGGTCTACAGACTAAATTATTATAAATAGCACATTTAGTAAACAGCATCAAAGAGGGTTGTAGGAGGGCATGCATAGCGAACGAAACACAGGAAAAAGAGAAATAATTAAAATACGTAGGAGAAATATTTAAAATAATTAAAATAGGGGAATACAGAGGGGGGAAACATAGAAAAGCAATTAGCATGAGAGAGAAATATAAGAAATAAAAAGTAAGGATCTGGGAAAAAAGATGGGTAGACAGAAGGGGGGAAAACAATAGGAAGTGGAAGGAAGGGTGACAGGAAGGAATAAAACATGAAAGGAAAGAAGAAAAAAGGTTAAAGAAAGCATGAAAGTGTGAAAGAATGGGCGAGGCTGAAAGGATGGATAGATGGAAGGCTGAAAGGTTGGGCGGAAGAGTGGAAGAAAAGCCCAGCCACACGCCTCCCTGCACCTGCTGGCTGTGCCAACAAATGAAAAATGAAAAATAAAATGATAGCAAACTATTGTTCTATTTTTCATCTGTTGGCTCATCCAGTTGGGGCGATGCCACTGCGGAGAAGCCGCCCTTGGGTGAATGGATGAAGGGGCAAGAAAGGAGTGATTGAGAAGAGTGAATGGATGGATGGGGAAAGGAAAGATGGATTGCCCGCTCAGCCCTCCACAGGGCTTGGTCGCCCCACTCACTGCTGCCGCTCCTGCCTGCCTTTGCCGCCTCCTGCCTGCAGATTCCTTCGCTCGCTCGCTGCTCCTGGGATTTCCCGCCGCTGCCTCCCTGCGGCCCCGCCCCCCTGTGATTCCATTCGCCGGACCGCTCCCGCCACCCAGCTGCTCCTCCCTCCCGGCTCCTTACTTATGACGCCCCCAGAGCGACCGCGCAGCGGACGTGCGCAGCGGGAGCTCCGACTGAGCGCCGAAGGTGCGCCAAAGGTAAGCCCGTCTGCGCCCGTCCGCGCCTGGACCGCGCCCAGCGCCAGACCCCCTGGTCCTCGCCCTCGCCAGCACACCCTGCACAGCTACGATGCCAGAACCCTCCACGCACTCAACGCCGGCCGAAACACCGCCTGCTACCGAGCCACCCCGAGACGCACCCACGGACCCTTCACCTGCCTGACCTGCCGCTTCACCAGCCTACGACCCAACACTGCACCTACTAAACCGAGCCCCAGCAACAAACACCTGATGTGCATCCTGCTCAACACCCGCTCCGTTCACAGGCATGCCGTCGAACTCTGGAACCTCCTCGACTCGACAGCACCAGACATCGCCTTCCTGACAGAAACCTGGATGAACGCCTCTTCAGCACCCGACGTCGCCATCGCCGTCCCAGAAGGCTACAAAATCACCAGGAGGGACCGCGTCAACCAGACAGGAGGAGGCATCGCCATCATCCACAAGAACACCATCCGCATCACGACCAACTCTGATGACACCTTCACCTCCGCCGAACACCTCCACTTCCACTTCCAGATACACACCAACCCCAAGACCACGCTCAGAGGCACCCTCATCCACAGACCACCGGGACCACGCACACAGTTCAGCGAAGACATCACAGACTTCGTCAGCCCCCACGCCATCAATTCCACCGACTACATCCTCCTGGGGGACCTCAACTTCCACCTGGAGGACGACAAGGACCGCAACACCACTGCTCTACTGGACAACCTGGCCAACCTCGGACTCAAGCAACTGGTAACCACCCCTACACACCACGCCGGCCACACGCTTGACCCAGTCTTCTCATCCAGCAAATATGTCACCTTCAGCCACTCCACCAACCTCCAGTGGACTGACCACAGCTGCGTCCACTTCAGCTTCAGTAAAACGACGACCCACCACCACCCTCAACAAACCCCCCGCAGGAGCTGGAACAAGATCACCGGCGACCAGCTCACCACCTTCCTCAGCCAGAACCCCCCCACCAGCTCAACGGACCCCAACGAAGCCGCCAACAACCTCACACAGTGGATCGCCAACTGCGCAGACGCCCTCGCACCACTGAAGAAGAACCCCCCCAGCAGACGCAGCAGCAAGAAAGCCTCCTGGTTCACCGACGAGCTCATCACCTCCAAGAAGAACTGCCGCTCCCTGGAGAACACCTGGCGCACCAACCAGACCACAGACAACATGACGGCCCTCAAACACGCCACCCGCAAACACCACCAACTGATCCGCGCCACAAAGAAGACAGCCTTCAAGGAACGACTGGACAACAACACCCACAACAGCAAGGAACTCTTCAGCATCGTCAAAGAGCTCTCCAACCCCGACGCCGGAAACAATGACATCACTCCCTCGCAAGACCTCTGCGACTCCCTCGCAGCCTTCTTCCACGACAAGATCGCCAACATTCACAACAGCTTCGGCCCACCAACCACAAACCCCACCACCGAACCGATGCCCCCCACCGCCACCCTCCGCACCTGGACCCCAGTCAGCACCGAAGACACAAAACGCACAATGAACACCATCCACTCCGGATCCCCTACGGACCCCTGCCCACACCACATCTTCAACACGGCTGACCACATCATCGCACCCCACCTCCGTGACATCGTCAACGCCTCCTTCAACACCGCCACCTTCCCGGAGTGCTGGAAACACGCCGAGATCAGTGCCCTGCTGAAGAAACCAACTGCAGACCCCTCCGACCTCAAGAACTACCGCCCCATCTCGCTCCTCCCGTTTCCTGCCAAAGTCATCGAGAAGACCGTCAACAGACAGCTAGCTGCCTTCCTCGAGACCAACGGATCCCTCGACCACTCGCAATCCGGCTTCCGAGCCAACCACAGCACGGAGACCGCCCTCATCGCAGCCACAGACGACATCAGATCCCTAATGGACAATGGGGAAACTGCGGCCCTCATCCTCCTGGACCTCTCCGCAGCGTTCGACACTGTCTGCCACCGCACCCTGGTACAGCGCCTGAACAACACCGGCATCCAAGGGAAGGCCCTGGAGTGGATCGCCTCATTCCTCGCCGGAAGAACCCAGAGACTCCGCCTCCCCCCGTTCCGGTCAGCGGCCACCGAAGTCATCTGCGGAGTTCCACAAGGGTCATCGCTCAGCCCCACCCTCTTCAACGTCTATATGAGCCCCCTCGCAACCATCGCACGTCAACACAACCTCAAGATCATCACCTACGCCGACGACACCCAGCTGATCCTCTCCCTCACCAGCGACCCGGATGCCGCCAGAGCCAGCCTACACGAAGGGATGAAAGACGTCGCCGAATGGATGAAGAACAGCCGCCTGAAACTGAACTCAGACAAGACGGAGGTCCTCATCCTGGGATCATCACCATCCGCCTGGGACGACTCCTGGTGGCCCCCCGCCCTGGGAGCCACCCCCAAGCCAACGGACCACGCTCGCAACCTAGGCTTCATCCTGGACTCCTCCCTCTCGATGACCAGACAAGTCAACGCCGTCTCATCTTCATGCTTCAACACCCTGCGCATGCTTCGAAAGATCTTCCGGTGGATCCCCACCGAGACCAGGAAGACGGTCACCCAGTCCCTCGTCACCAGTCGGCTGGACTACGGGAACGCCCTCTACGCCGGCACCGCCGCCAAACTCCAGAAGAAACTCCAACGGATCCAGAACGCCTCAGCACGACTCATCCTGGACATCCCCCGACACAGCCACATCTCCGAACACCAGAGAGACCTGCACTGGCTCCCCGTCAACAAAAGAATCACGTTCCGACTCCTCACCCACGCACACAAGGCCCTCCACGACCTGGGCCCCAAGTTCCTCAACAGCCGCCTGACCTTCCACAAGCCCACCCGCCAGCTCCGCTCCGCCAGCCTCGCTCTCGCCACCGTCCCCCGCATCCGCAGAGCCACCGCCGGAGGAAGATCCTTCTCCTACCTGGCAGCCAAGACATGGAACTCCCTCCCCATCCACCTCCGGACAACGCAAGACCATCTCGCCTTCAGGAAGCAACTCAAGACCTGGCTGTTCGAGCAGTAGCGTTTCCCCCCCCCCCCCCAGCGCCTTGAGACCCTCCGGGTGAGCAGTGCGCTATACAAATGCCTTTGATTGATTGATTGATTGATATATGAATATATTAATGAGTGGGTATGTGAAAGGATGGATATATACATCAAAGGATGGATGATGGCTGGATAGATGGATAGAACAAGTATGGCTGGACGGGGCACTGGGTTAGTGGATGGAAACAATGGATTAAACCCAGATCTGTGACTGGGGGTGAGTGTTTGCATTGTTCAGCACTCCGTCCAACATCCTTTTGTGTTGCTAAAGTTGCCCTATTTGGGAAGGATATGCCCAGACATGGGTCTCTTGCTCACTGTGCCACTGGATTCAAGCTAGCCTGGTTGATGAAGAGTGATACCCTGAAATTGGTCCCAGGATGCTTGTTTCTGGTCCAGGGAGGACCTGGCCTGGCAGTTCGGGCTGGACTGTTCTCATGAGGAACAGGTTCAAGACTGATTTGCATATGGCTGGGCCAAGCTGGGGCGGCATGGTGAGCAAAAGAACGATGGATTAAACCCAGATCTGTGAATGGGGGTGAGTGTTTGCATTGTTCAGCACTCCATCCATCATCCTTTTGTGTTGCTAAAGTTACCCTAAGTGGGAAGGGTATGCCCTGACATGGGTCCCGTGCTCACTGTGCCACTGGATTCAAGCTAGCCTGGCTGCTGAAGGGTGATACCCTAAAACGGGTCCCAGGATGCGTGTTTCTGGTCCAGGGAGGACCTGGCCTGGTAGTTCGGGCTGGGCTGTTCCAATGGGGAGCAAGGTCAAGACTGATTTGCATATGGCTGGGTCCAAACTGGACCAGAAACAAGCATCCTGAGACCGGTTTTAGGGTCCATGCTTTCAGGGTTGCATGGTGAGCAAAATATTGATGGATTAAACCCAGATCTGTGACTGGGGGTGAATGTTTGCTTTGTTCAGCTCTCCACCCATCATTCTTTTCTGTTTGACAAGAGATATTGGCCTATGATTACAGTACTGGGGAGAGTTTTTCCCTCTTTGGGGATAAGGCAAATAAGGGCATCCGAGAAGCAGCCAGATTACTTCCTTGGATGCGAGGCAGAAGTTAGGAGGCGATGGAGGTTAGGAAGAAATATTGTAGAAAAGAATGTATACAATTCAGCTGTGAAACCATCAGGGCTTGGAGTTTTATGCTTCTTAAGTGTATTCAGCATAGTATGAATTTCTGTTTCAGTGATATCCGATTCCAGTGGTGAAAGATCAAGTGGAGTATGGAAAGATTTTCGGTGATAGATATTTTCAAATTTCATCATCAGATGGCGAGTCCTCTGGGGTTCATAGTTCTTTATGAAACTGAACAAATTCATTCAAATTTCAGGATCTTTATGTCTCAAAATTTGATGATTGTCTTCAATGGATTCAATCTTCAGTTTATTTGATTTGATTTTAAGGTAGTTAGCTGATAGTTTGTCAGATTTATTTTGACCGCCGTCGAATTTAGCACTGGATTTAAGAAGATATGTTGATGCCTGATCAGTAGTTTGTTATAATAAAGTTATAGCCTTTATAAAATCCTGCAAGCAATATCTTGATCTAAATGTGCAATCAAAATGCTCTAGCTTAATTGTTGCAAACACTTCTTTATTTTGAGCATGAGATGTTTTCCTCCTGGATACATAATTAATTAGGAAATCATGAGCCGATGCTTTAGAGGCATCCCAAAAAATATGAAAGGCAATATTATCAGTTTGATTAAGATAGAGGTATTCGTGGAAAAGAAGAAGTGAAATATGAAGTAAAGGACTGGTCTAGTAAAAGTGAATTATTATGTCTCCATATTTTGGTGAGTTAGATTGTGGAAGAATGTCCAATTGTATAGAAAGTAGAGTGAAATCAGAAATTAAAATAGAACCCATATCAACAGAGTATATGATATGGGATGAGGCAGGTGAGATTAAAATGTGATCTGTTATCAATTGAGTGTGATATACTGGAAAGAAATAGGTGTATTTTCGTAATGTTGGATTACATAATCGACATGCATCAAATAGATGTCTTCGTTTAAGGGCCTGGAGAAATAATTTTTATGATTTGTTCGGAGTGTACTGAGATATAGAGTTTATGTCAATAAGCGGATCAACAATTTGACTACAATCACCAGCAAAAAATGAAGTTATCATCTGAGCATTTCATAAGATTTTGAGTGACCTCAGACCGAATTGACAACCAGTAACAGTGGGACCATAAACACTGAAAAGATAAAGTGGGACTTTATCAATCAACAAGTTAAGGACCAAACATCTTCCATCTTTATCAATTTCTTGGGATATCAAATGAATAGGAAAGGTTTTCCGGCACAAAGTTATAACTCCATTCTTCTTGCCATTTCTTAGAGAAAAGAAAACTTCACGAACCCAACCCCTTTTCAATTTTATAGATTAATCTTCTGTGAGACGTGATTCCAGAATGAGTGCTATATCAGCACAGAGTTTTGAGAGATGAGTCATAATTGGAGAATTGACTTGCCAATATACATCTTTCAAAGGCATAAGAAAGAAGTGGAGTGAAGAGATAAGTCAGATATGATATTAAAAGAAATTAACGAGAACCATGTAAGAATCAAACTCTATAATAATGCAAGAAATAGACATTGAAGAAATATGTATATAAGAAAAGGGTAGTAAAGGAGATGATAAAGTAGAAAGTGAGGGAAAAGAGAGGAAAGATAGGAGTTGAGATTGAGAAAGTGGCACAAATTTAAGAAGAAAAAGAAGAAAAAACATATCTAAAAACATTAAAAAAATGATGGAGAGGTGACGCCACATGGAAGGGAAGAGACATCTGGACCTCATGGAGAGATACAAGAAGGTTTGTAGAACATGAAACATGGGACAAGCACAAGCAGAAACATGAAAACAATACCTGCAAGAAAAAAACAAATTAGCAGAGAGGAGTGAATGGTTTAAAAAAGAAGCAAACGGCGAGTTTAACAATATTCTATTGCAACTTCAACAATTCTATATAACTAATAGAACATGGCAAATGTGATCACTGTTTAGATATCCAAACCATACAATAAGAACAAATTAGAAATTATGCATTAGGAGATCTTGAAGTGTCCATGAACTCAACTTTGCAAGGTTTGAGAATTGTATTCAGTCTAATGCGGTCCTCATAAGTTGTTGTTTTGTTTTTGTAAGTTACTTTAAATAACCAAGGATGAAGCAATCCAAAGCGAGCACAGAGAGAAAGAAGCAGTGGTCTCATATTTAGAAATCCTTTGTGCCTGTCTGCAGTAGTCTTAGCATAGTTTTCTGAGAATTAGATAGCATTACCTGATCATGAAATTTGTTTAATAATTTTAGCTGCAGATAGAACTTTGAGCAGGTCTGTATATTCTAGGAAGTAAAAAATAACTGCTCTAGGCTTTTAGGAAGTAGAAGTCACATTAGGAAGATGACCTAATCGATGTGCTCATTGGATATTGAATGAGGGCATTGTTGGAATATTCAATATTTTAGGAAGGAAGATTTTGAAGAAGGTAATAGGATCAGTACCTGCCGTACCCTCACGCAGATCATAAATTCATAAATTATTTATCCTGTTTCTATTTTCTAAAGCTTCAACTTGCCCTTGTAAGGTACAAACCTGTAAAGGAGGAAGGTCTACTTTGAGGGTAGTCTCTGTAAAGACTGTGATATGATGCTCAGCTGATGAGAGTCAGTCTTCCATGTGTGACCATCTGTCACTAAGGGATTTTAGTTTTGCATTTGTGTCCTCCATATAAGGACGTGAGGCCCTGATTTCCTCCAATAAGATATCCATTGCAACAGGAGGATGAGATTTTGTGGGAGAGGGAGGATTTTTTTAAAGTCTTTTAGTTGATGCTTTCCCCGTAGCTGGTGTTGATAGATTTGGGGTATCAGATGGAGTGGATGTGGAAGCAGCACCTCTAAGTAAGTGGGGCACAGATCTTCCATCTCCGAAATCCGATATACTGCTGACGTATGTCTGTGAGGAAGAGACTTGAGAGGTAATTTGGTGTTTGCCAGTCTGTCAACTGAAAAGTGAACTGAAATATGAGAGTGTTGAGGAGTCAAAATACAAATAAGTTGCAGAGGACCTCCTGCACAAACAAAAGGCTTGTGTTTGGCTTCAGGAAAAAATGTAAGTAAATGGTCAGGCAGTCAAGTAATAATTTTGGCAAAAATCTTCAAGAAAAGCAACCCTGGAACACATTAAAGGCCAAACAAAAATGCTCCCAAGGATTATTTCACCGCCTCTTCATGCTCCCGTGCTACGCCAACATGATAAACTGGCAGGTGTTTCTGACAGAAAACCATCGCCTTCGGGAAGCATGGAGCGTGTCATCGCCTGATAGCCAGCATCACTAAGAAACGTGACATCAGTGAAGACAAGCACTGTGCTCTTCCACAGAGAACAGGCGCGGCTTCTCTGTATGGGCGGAGGGGCATCGTCCCCTGCCAGCAGAAACCACTGCAAATCCTTTTACATGGAAAGGATAATAAACACTGTTTATTATCCTTTCCATGTAAAAGGGGTGGGGCATTGTGAGTGATGAGCTGAGGGGAGTGTACTGTGCACTCCCCTCAGAGCACATGTATGTTGGGCCGGCCGTCTGGGGCTGGCCAAACACACATGCGCACAGGGCTCTCTCCAGCCCAGCAACACGGTTGCTGGGCTGGAGAAAGCCTGTACAGGCTCCCAATCTGCCTGGGAGCACCCTGGCTGGGCGCTCACAGGCAATCCTGCTGCTGCTCTGAGCAGCCTCAGGATTGGCTGCAGGGCAGACTGGGAGCCTATGCATGCGTCCAGCCAGCAGAGGAGTGGCGCGGGAGCAAAGCAGGTAAGTGGGTTTTAAAAAAAAAATGTAATTAATTTTCTCCTGCACCCTCCCATGCACCCCCTGCCCCACCCAGTAACAGCCACGCGAGTCGCTCCTGACAGAGAAGCTGCCGCCAGGGTAACCCATGTAGAGCTGCACTCTCCTTACGACATCCCGCAGAGAGTCACACATGCACCGCCATCTTCTCGGGCGGCTAGCCAAGCCCACATTCATCTTTAGTTTCTAAAGTAGGCTTATGGAGGTCACCCATCAGCAGTCAGTGAATGTACCTCTGTTAAGCATAACCCAAGCTCATATGTTCTGTGTACAGGACCACCTGATAACTCATCACTACAGTCCCTTAAGTTTTTATTACAAGCACAGACCCGAAGAGTTTCAGAACATTGACTGACCTTTATGCTTTTCCATCACTTGCGCCTGCGCACTTGTGTAGTTTTCTCCTGCATGTGTTAATTATTACTGTAACATGTGGGCTTTTGATACGCAAGGAGTGCAACGTCTTGAATTTTCTTGCAAGCGCTCTGAAATTGTGTTGCACTGGTCACTCGTGAGCATTGTAAATGTGAGTACCAATGTTCATTAGCTTTTCCACGCTAGTGATTTAACAGAAATCAGTCATGTACAGTAGAGCATTTTGGCCCATATTTATACTCTGTTTGCTCCAGATTTGCGTCATTTATTTAACGCAAATTGGAGACAAACTTAACTGCATATTTATACCTTGGCGCTACCCGTCTAGCGCCAAAGATATAGAGTTTGAGTCATTTTTTGTACGTGAAGACCTACCTTGCGCTAATGACATGCAAGGTAGACGTTCCTGTGCAAAAAATGACTCTAAGGCATGTGCGCCTTATTTATCCTCCAGCATCAAAATGACGCACAGGAGGAGGCGGGCCATAAAAAATGGCGCCCAGCCGGATTTGCGGCGTTTTTTAACACCTGGGTCAGGGCAGGCGTTAAGGGACCTGTGGGCTCATTTTCATGGTGGGAGACCATGGAAGCAGTCCACAGGTGTCCTTCCCTGCACCCAGGGACACCCCTTGTCACCCTCCCCCACTCCTGGAGGACACCCATGGATGGGGGGGACCCATCCATGGTGAGTGCAGGAAAGTATAATTTTTTTTTTGTTTTTAAGTGGCATAGGGGGGCCTAACTTGGGACCCCCTACATGCCACTGTGCCCAATGGCCATGCCCAGGGGACAGAAGTCCCCTGGGCATGGCCATTGGGCAGGGGGGTATGGCTCCTGTCTTTGCTAAGACAGGAGTCATTTCCATGGGGGTTGTGCGTCAAAAAATGGCGCAAGTCAGGTTAGAGCCAATATGTTTTACTCTAACCTGACTTGCACCATTCTTTGGCGCACAACCCCCAGTCATTTATTTTGACGCTAACCAGGCCGCAGTGCCGGCTAACGTCATTCCATAAATACGGTGCCTGGCTTGCGCGTTGGAATGGTGTTAGCCGGCGGTAAACTTTTTTACGCAAGTCTGCCCTAGCGCTGAGTATAAGTATAAAGTATAAATATGGGCCTTTATGCGCAAGTGCATGACTTACTCAGCTTTACATCTCGGGGAACTCAGCAGAAATGACACTTGCAAAGCCCAGATTTTCAACTTTAGTGAAACTTCACTCACTTTCAATATTTTTCATAGTTTTTACCAGAAATAGAAGTTTATTAGAAAAGGGTTTGCAGCCTTTCACACCCCTTCTAACACTGCCTCACCCCCCTTCCTCTAGACTCCTGGGTTATCACATCTTAAATTAACATTCACTTAGGAGACGCTTCCCAGCTCTCACCTCTTAAGTACCTTTTCTCCAAGGCGTCGAGCTATGATTACCAAGTACTGACACTGATGGGGCGCGGCACACCACTCTCTTCTTCCCCGCCACGGAAGCAGTGCCACATAAATGCTATTCTCTGCACTCATCGCCCTGTGCTTCACCCGAAGGCCCAAGGCGTGAAACAGCTCTTCCCTGTGACAAGGAGATAAAGACGGGCTTAGAGAGCAAACGTGTGCTCCTCTGCACCTACGCCCATTCTCTCTCTCCCCAATTAAAAGTACTGCCTCCTCCCCCTGCACCAGCTTCCTGTCATCACTGCAGAGAGGAAAAACGGTCTCATTGTTTTCATTCTTCTTAAAAGAAGATTCTGTTCTCAAAATGGTGCCTTTGTGGCACTAACGAGCTTGAGTGATGTAAAAGAAAAGCAGAACATCTCATCTGTTCTGCAAAAGTTTTGGCACTGCCCGATTTCTCTTTTTAAAACCAAAACGGCAATGTGTCAATCTTCGTGAATATTTGCATTTTTTCAGCACTAGCAAGCCCCCGGGTGGTGGGGGGCGGGGGCGTGGCATGACAGCCCGCCAAAGACGCTGTGGGCCTTTGAAAATATGCGGCAGCGGGGGGGGGGAGGAGGGGGACAACTGCCTTGATGCTCAGACCAATGCATTCCTGAATTCAGGCCCAGATGCCATGATGATATTGTCTAACATGTGGCAGCTGCCAAGATGGAATCCCTATCAACCCTGGCTGACCTGCAGACAAGAGAAGGGACATGGAGACTGTAGGGGTCATTCCGACCCTGGCGGGCGGCGGAAGCCGCCCGTCTGGCGGGAACCGCCAAAAGACCGTACCGTGGTCAAATGACCGCGGCGGTCATTCTGACTTTCCCGCTGGGCCGGCGGGCGACCGCCAGAAGGCCGCCCGCCGGCCCAGCGGGAAAGCCCCTTCAACAATGAAGCCGGCTCCGAATGGAGCCGGCGGAGTTGAAGGGGTGCGACGGGTGCAGTGGCACCCGTCGCGATTTGCAGTGTCTGCACAGCAGACACTGAAAATCTTTATGGGGCCCTGTTAGGGGGCCCCTGCACTGCCCATGCCAGTGGCAATTGCAGTGCAGGGGCCCCCAGGGGCCCCACGACACCCGATCCCGCCATCCTGTTCCTGGCGGTAAGAACCACCGCCATGGAGGATTCCTTTGGCCAGGGGAAAACCGGCGGGAAACCGCCGGTTTCCCTTTTCTGACCGCGGCGGTCAGAATTGGCCAGGAAGCACCGCCAGCCTGTTGGCTGTGCTTCCGCGGTCGATCATCTTTCTGAAGGTCCAGGTTACACATTGGCTTGTGAGGCTACACGGTCATTGGCCGCTGCCACACTGGAAATTGCACCGCACTTTGCTTGAGACCGGCTGGCTGCTGAAGAGGCAGGTTGAGCTCGAACCCAGTGGCAGTGTGGGTGGTGTCTGATCAGGCTGCAGGTCTCTGAGATGGTCATGGTCCCAAGAGACTCTGGAGAAGCTATGTATGGTACCTCTGCATAAAGCAGTGCCACCTTTTATGAGACCAGTACTGGTGAAAAGGAAGGAGCGGGCGCGAGGAGGAGAGTGGGGGGGCGAATTAATTAAAAAAAGAAAACAATAAATCACTTACCTGCTTCTCCTCCACTGCCCCCGCGCTGCTCCTCTCCTGCACTACAGGTAAAGGCTCTCAGCCTGCCCTGCAGCCAATCCGAACGCTGCTGACAGCAGGGTTCTGATTGGCCGGAAGCACCCAGTCAGGGGACTCCCAGGCAGACTGGGAGCCTGTGCCTGCTCTCTCCAGCCCGGCAACTGTGTTGCCGGGCTGGAGAGAGCCCAGTGCACATATGTGTTTAATTGGCCCGAGACAGCCGGACAAACATACATGCGCATTGAGGGTGAGTGCTGAGCACTCCTCCTCATTCCCATCATAGCCCGTGGCCCCGCCCTCTTACTACAAAACGATAATAAACATAGTTTTTATCGTTTTGTGGTAAAAGTTTACCAGGTGCTGCAGCTGGCGGGGAGAGGGGCGATGCTCCTCCTCAGCGGAGGAGCCGTGCCTGTGTAGAGGTCTTCCTGATGAGCAATGGGAAATTCTAGATGCCTCTATCTGCCACATCACCTTTACTGTGAAAGCACCTTCAGTCATTGGTTTTGTCCAGTGTTCGAAATTAAGGAGATCCCGATAGATTTAGATTCTGGTGGCCATTTTTTGGCCGGATTTGGGATCCATCCGACCCAGGGAAACATGCTGAATTTGCCCTGGTGTTATTTTCCGACACCAGGACATAATTTGGCAGCTCCAATATGTTGCCTGCATTCCTTTTCGTACTTATAAACCACAGAGGGTAACCCAAAAACCCGACCGGGCTGGGTAGAAGATAATCATTACATACAACAATGCCCTAATGGGGAGAGACCGACAAATTATTTACACATCATAAAACAACATAGGTGAAAGCAAAAAAGCTATTTATTCATATAAATATATATATTCATTTATTTACTTATACATAAATATCAATTTAATATATTCATCCTATACGGACAACTCACCTGATAAAACAACACACCCAGGGACAGATAGTGTGAGAAAAAGTGCTCGTGATAGATAGAAAGAATAATAATACATATTCCAATGAATCAAAGACCTATACAAAAAAACATTAAAAACAGTCGGTTGGTTCTTTTTTGTTTGCTGCATTAACTCCATTCCAAATCCTCAGATAGTCTAAATCAATGCCTTCAATCCTCCAAAGATCTTATGCAGAAACCAATCCAGACTATGATATATCCATCGACGTTTCGACCCCTCTATATCTTTGGCCAAATCCCAGCTCCACAATGGGTCTTCTTCAGGACTAGTACGATGGGAGTCCCATAAATATATCCTCTGACTTCTTTACTTCTTTTACTTGTCTATTTATGAGGAGATCAAGTCTGATTTTAAAATATCATTCCTCCTCATATACCAGGTCACCAGTCAATTCCAATGCATTCTTCATTCATGTGTGAGCCTCCGAAAGCGTAGGCTCCAATTTATTGGTTACTGGAGTATATTTTTTTCGAATTCCAGCTCTGGTCATGGTTGTGATATAGGATGGTGCACACTGGCACCTTCTCCACCACCTATACTTAGCTCTTTCTGAGGCTAAATCTGATGGCTCTCGTACTGGATACTGACTGAACATTCTTGAGTGGTATCACACCTACATTATAATTAAAGGCCTGATTTAGAGTTTGGCGGAGGGATTACTCTGTCGCAACAGTGACGGATATCCCGTCTGCCGAAATATAAATCCCATAGGATATATTAGAACTTATATTTGGGCAGACAGGATTTTCGTCGCCGCTGTGACAGAGTAACCCCACTGCCAAACTCTAAATCAGGCCCCATGTGTCCATGTCAAAGTTCTGATATCCAGGCCCAGAGGTGGGCTTCTATCATTTCCTTATTGCTGAAGCAATGTTGGAGGACCCCTACATGCGGCAAAGTATTCAGGAGGAAAAGCCCTTGTAAGCACTGACATGTAGGGAAAGATGCAGGTAGCAGCTAGGCAGTAAGAAGTCCTCCTTCTTCACCAGTTTGAGCCTCCAAAGCTGCTCTCAATGTAACCTCTATCAACCCAGCATCCGCTCCTGACATTGCAGTGGCTCTCGTACCAGCTGCAGGTTCTCAAGACCGGACAGAACCAGCAAACCTGGGGCAGGACTTACAATTGGCCACAAAGAGAAAATTAACTCCATTACTTCAGTGAACTGCAGCAGCTGCCTAGAATCCTTGCCTTCAAACTCAGCACCCCCAGCACCACCACCCTGGGAGGAGCCCTACTCTCCCAACCCCTGCCCGGTCAAAATCCAACTTAGACTCCACTTTTGCGGACCTTAACGTGCCACTGACACTCACATCAAATCTTTCTTTCTACAAGATGAGCTTAACTTTCACCAAGAGCAGCAGTTCTTAACCTTTATTTTTAGCACAATTCTTTATTGAAATTTCTGCATGACATCACACCGTGACAACACAGTATGCACTAACAGTGTAGGAAAACACATCACCTGAAATGTGGTAATCAGGCACAATCGCCAAGAAAATCAAGTAAACATTATACATGATCATCGTGAGTTGCAAACTAAGGCCTAGATTTGCAAGAATCTGGTGCTTCAGTACTGATGCGCCAGATTTCTCGCACCCCCACCGCCACCTAACGACACCATGGGTGCTCCATATTTACAATACGGTGCACCATGGTGCATGTTAGTGCAGCAAAGTGCAAGGAGGCCCATTGATTTCAATGGGTGCGTCCTTTTTACACCTGGTTTAAGCAGGGGTTAAAAATGGCACCAAAAAGTATGCAATGAAATCTTGAAGATTTCATTGCAGTATTTTTGCAGGCCTCCTAACGCCGGAACCCCCCTTGCATACATTATGCCTGATGCAGGCATAATGTGGCGCAAGGGGTCGCAAAGTGGCGCAATGCATGCAGTGCGCCAGTTTGTAAATATGGTGCAGTGATTTCTGCCTCGTTGAGCCACATTAGCGTAAAAAAAAATGACTGTAATGTGGCACAAGTAGGCGTTAGGGCCTTGTAAATCTGGCCCTAAAAGTCTAGAGGAGAAATGCCCTTGCAGTGGTTATCATGGAGCAATTGTCGCACCTAGAGAGAGCTGTATTGAGCAAGTTGACAAATAGTCTGTAACCCTTAGGAAAGGATGGCCTAAGTACTGACCAGACTTCCCCAAGCTACCCATTTTTAACCCAGGCGAAATGCGCCTGTGTTTTAAGTCTCAATGAGAAGTGGAATGTGAGGGTGGGGGTAAGGAACAGGGATGGAAACAGGGTGCCCAACTATCTGCTCCCGTAAGTGAAGTAAGCATGCATTAGATTGTGTCTCACATAAGGTATTGAAGAGGAATGACCCCCTTACTCACTCACATTCTGAAAGCCTATCATTGAGTCTATAGATATCATCAGCCACGTCTGCAGAGGAGTTATCCTATCCTATCCATCTTCCAGAGACAAGATCATTGCTGCACTCATAGCAGTTGAGAATCATCTAGTCTCCAGTTGGGAGATAACCCTGGAGGAGGGGGGACGTTTACTGCAGAAGTGCAATTCTAGCAGTCAGGGTTGCGATGTAAGATGTCAAGGCTCATTTGTTCCTATATTTGATACCAGTATGGGCATCTCTTCAGGCATTCCCACAATATGTGGACTATATCACATATCTTAGCGCACAGCTTTATCAGTGACCAATGCCACCAAGGTAGCCCTTGAAATACATACCCAGACCCCTGTTCCTGCCGCCGGTCTATACACATGATTAAGGACCATTTATGCTTTGAGGAGGGCTGTTAAAGGAACACAGGTCTGGGTATCTGACTATGACTCTGTGAGAGTACATTAAGGGGGTCATTATGACCCCGGGGGATGGAAATAATGTGGTGGTAGTATCGCCAACCGCCTTGCGGTACTTACTGCCACATTATGACATCAGCCAACCCGCCAATGTACCACTCCGATTGCCATGGTGGCAGCAACCGCCGGGATGGAGATAACAATCTCCAGCTTGGCGGGCCCTATTGTGCTGCCGGTGGTATCATGACCCTGCCTACCGCCATGGTTTCCGTGGCATTCTTAATGCCACGGAAACCATGGCGGTAGGCCCTATCAGTGACAGGGAATTCCTTCCCTGTCACTAATAGGAGGCCGGTACCCCAACACTCCCCAGACACCCCCATTCCCCCTTCATCCAGGCTCCCCCTCCCTTCCAACCTCCTCCCCATACACACACACACATGCAGACACACACTCATTCACACAGACATACACGCATGCATACACGCATGCATTCATTCATTCACGCACACATCCACACACACATCAACACTTACACGCAGACATGCATTCACATTTCCATTCATACACACATTCACACACATGCCAATGTACCACTCCGACCACAATGGTGGCAGCAGCCACTGGGCTGGAGATAACAATCTCCAGCTTGGCGGCCGTTATTGTGCTGCTGGTGGTATCATGACCCTGCCTACCGCCATGGTTTCTGTGGCATTCTTAATGCCACGAAAACCATGGTGCTAGGCCCTGTCAGTGACAGGGAATTCCTTCCCTGTCACTAATAGGAGGCCCCCACCCCAACACTCCCCAGGCGCCCCCATTCCCTCTTCATCCATGCTCCCCCTCCCTTCCAACCTCCTCCCCATACACATGCAGACACACACTCATTCACACAGACATACACGCATGCATTCATTTATTCACACACACATCCGCACACACATCAACACTTACCGGCAGACATGCATTCACATTAACATTTATACACGCACTCACACACATGCATACAAGCACGCAAACAACACGAGACACACTCGCATTCACGCACACACTCACACATACATGTACATAGCCCCACACACACACACAACATCCTCCACTCACCTCCCCTGTCGGAAACCCGACTTACCTGTATCCAGGGGGTCTTCCGGCAGGGGATGGGACAGGGCCCGGCTACCGCCAGCAGCGCCCGCCAGCAGAACACTGCCAGGCCGTATTATTTTTCATAATACGGCTGGCGGTGGTCTACTGGCGTGGCACTGCTGGTGGTAGCAGTGCCACCTTCCACCATCTGCCAGTATTGCCACAGCCGGATTTCCACCCTTCTTGTGGCGAACGGATGGTAGCCGTGGTGATAGTCTTTTGGCAGCCGTCGCCATGGTGGTAGGCGGTTTTTACCTCCAAAGACATAATGAGGGCATAAGTTTGGTGGTGTGTGCACATTTCTTTGCCAGCACAGCACCCCTCGTTAGGAAACCACGAATGCACGCTTTGCCTACACCAAGAGAGTCTGCGGATTGATTTTGTGCCCTTGTTATCTTGTGCTGATTGATTTTGTGTCCTTGTTATCTTCTAAGTATTGTTTCAGGTGGGAACAGAGGATTGCCTTGTCCTAAGTGTGAAATGTTCATACGCCATGGCGCCTTGGACAGTCGTACCATATCCATGTCCAAATGGACATTTAAGAGGTCGAGGTTGGAGATGCAACTTGGATTCATAGTTTTGTGTCAACAATGATGTGACAAGAAAATAGTTGACCTTGGTGCAGATATTTTGTGAGCAGGGAGTAACGTTTAGTGCCATTTTTGAGGGAGTTGAAGACATCAGGGTTCTATAAAGCATACTGATGAATCTGGGCAGTCAAAGTATTCCTGTCCCTGCCATAGTGAAGGTCAGGGCAACTGATCTATCCAGTATGGGGTGAATCATAACGTCCCAGTGACCTCCCATGAGCACCCTGAGCCTGCCAAAGGAGAGCAGGCGCCTATGTATCTGGAGAAAGAAGACTGGCTCATCCTTGGTTTGGGCGTAAATGGATCCTACTACCAAGACACTGCCATGCACCGTAAGTTTAGCAAAAATTGATCTCCCCTCTGGGTCAGCCCATGTATGCAATATCTTACTCCGAAACAATTTATGAAGATCTATCGCCATTCCCTTTTTACAGGCTGCTCTGTGAAAAGCGTGTAGTGCGCCTTCCTTGATTGTATGACTCGCATAAATGACGTGGCCCACCCAGGTTCTATTGAGTTCCCACCTCCTTCTGGAGTGAGTTGGGTCTTCTGCATGACGGTACGGTCAGGTGTCTGATGCCCTAGAATTGTATGTGTTTTCCGGCGCTTGACATAATGTGGGGGTGAGTGTAGCGGTAGGATGGGTAGGGTCATGATGGGAAGTGGGGATAGTGAGACTGGCAAGCGTTGCACTAGGTACGCAGCACAACCTAAACACAGTTGATGGAAACTCTTTTGTGGGGATGTAGAAATGACCTCTGTTGAGTAAGGCAAAAGGTAAAACACTCACCAGGAAAGACAGGGCGTTCTACCAATTATGTTGTAAGTGTGGATTCCTGGGAGGATAAAAGTCACAGATTGAGGGGGTTTGTAGAAAGACTAGGGAGCAAGAGAAAGAGCCTGGGAAAGAAGAGGGGGAGTGGAACGATGGAGGCGTGTCCCATGAAGGGATGGTATCAACAACTTCAACTCAGGGGGGCCCAGCAGCTCTTAACTCTGTAGCTCTGTAAAGCTGAGGTTTGGGTCGGCTGCCTATCAATCAGCCTCATGGCCACAATACTTAAATGAAACAATAAGGGTAACATGCTGATATGCAGTAAACACAGACAAAGTGCCCCCATTCTACAGTATGTATTACCGGTGGTGTACCCTGCACGGACCTGGGAGATGCCTCACGGGAGCCCAACAAAAGGGTATGACCTACAAAGAGCACTGAGGCCCATATTCATACATGCCGCATTTGCACCATTTTTTGACACAAAAGTGGCGCAAACTTACAAAATACTATTATATTTTGTAAGTTTGTGCCGCTTTTGCATCAAAAAATGGCGCAAATGCTGTGCAAAAAAATTATAAATATGGACCTGAGAGTCATTTACAGTTTGAGAAATCGCCACATAAGATGGAAAGTTTCAGTTCACAAGTCCCTAACATATGAAGGAGGGTGACTGAGAAAGGCTGCACCTGGTCTGAAAGTCTGATGGTGTTTTCCATGGCCTCTCAGCTTGGTAGGCATAAAGCATGAAATGAAGAGTGGGGAGGCCTGGGCCCACCATGGCGTGCAAAACAAGATGCCGCAGGAGGAGCAAAAATAGCCTCTACCATTCCCTCAAGTCTTCAGAGGTGATCTGGACTTATCTGCTTGTTCCTGTCCGCCCATTTCTGTGTCACATTTTCCCAATATAGATGCTCCACGTCCCCTCCATCGTCATTCTGGTGTTTGTAGTCTGAAGCCGGTCTAGACTCTGTCGACGATGTGGGTGCTACATCCATCTGTGTGCCATCAAGATCATCCAAAAATGATTCTAAGTCGTCTGGCTCTTCATATTCTTTTGTGTGGCAGTTGATTGTAAAAATCTTTGCCACCAGTTTTGGTAGTCCAAACTTGAAGTCCTTGCTAACCAGCCTACAGCAAAGTGCCAAGAGCAATTTCCTTTAGTCATTATTGTCCACTGAGAAGTCTGTTGTAATGAATACACAGTAGTCACCGGACCGATAGGGGCCATGTGTCTTTGCAGTCAAGATAATTTGTGCAGCCTGTTGGTGACAAACAGAGCAGATCAGAATATATCAAGGGACTGGTAGCAAGGGAGGCAAGCCGAGACCTCACACGATGTGTGTGTGAAAATCTAATGGGTGGGTGTCAAAGGTAACCTGAAGAGTTGCATAGATAAACGTGGTCAGGAAGGCTACCAAGCCATGCTTTTTAGCTTACTCGGGTGCCCTTGAAATATGTACATTGTCTCTACGGCTACAGTCTTCAAGATCAATAACTTTTGTTGCAGAGATGTCAAAGCTCTGTGCCTTAATTCAGCTACTGATCTAGACGAGCTTTGAAGTCTGAGATCCTCTGGTCTGCTGATGGAAGTTGATCCTTCAAAGCCGTGACTTCTAACCGAGGCAGTGAACCCCTGTGGTTGTAGCTTCCACAGCCATATTCATGTAGCTCATGGAAACCTTAATGGGCGCAAATTCTTTCAACAAGGTGGTAAGAGCGTTTTTCATAACTGTAGATGCAGACGTCATGGTGGAGAGAACGTCTGTGGCCAGGTGGCAATTGCATTTGAGAAAAGAAGCTTACAAACGGGTTTATTGTTTGGCATAAGTCAACAAAGGAAAGGTCGCGCCAGCACAAAACAGATGATGGTCGAGACGGTCAGATGCAAGAAATATGCAACAATGAAGCTGCAGTCACCTGAGAATGTCTTGTGCACAGGAACTGACAGTCAAATCACATCCATATTGTGTGGTGCAGCGTACTAGGTACTATTGAAGGGCATAGGAAACAAGAAAGGGTGGGCAAGGTCTATACTGCCCTAGGAGCAGTACTATGGTGTGATAGAGCCACTAACTAACTGGAAGATCTAAATACACTCGGACTCGCCCACTCATTCAACAAACATAGCTGGACACATGCTCTAACTTCTCCAACATTCGAGTGAACAAGCCCACCCCTTGACAGACTACTCCCTTGTGGCTACAGCCTGAACCTGCCTAATAAGTAGGGCTTCTGGTTTTACTGTATTTATATATTTAACCTTTCTATCTGTATTTATCCATGTTTATTTTTTTGCCATTTTATTGGTATTTATCCATATTTATTTTATCTCTTGAGAATAAATGCAGTCAGAAATTGTATATTTCCACATTTATTTAACTCTTAAACATGCATGTCGCGTTTTTAGCAAATTAAGGAGTCAAATTTAACAAAGAACTACACCAACAGGTAAATATTACAATATATATTTGTATGTGCCTGCATTTAAGGGAATCATCCTGTTTTTAAGTCCCCAGTGTATCTATCCGCTTAGCAGTTGGTCTGGAATTCATGAAGGACAAATAAGGAGAGTCACTCACAAAAAGGACAATGTTTTGTTTCCACTTTTAAAATAAATACAAATCGGAAATAGATTGTTTTCTGTCTGCATTTATCTGTAAAAATCAGCAAAAAAAGGAAAAATGTAAGCCTTACTAATACACACATAAACCACTGATCTTCAGTCACGAGATCCACCCCACAATGACAACCTAACATGCTCCTTCAAGAACTTCAACACACAAAGCACCTCCTGCACAGACTCCTCAGCTCTGCTTAAAACCACCTGCACAATCAGCTCCTACCCACAAGTATGCTGTTGCACGGAAAACCTTAGACTCACTGAGTGCCACTGCGAACAGTTGGGATGCACAAGGCAACACACCCATTACAACAGTAACAGAGACACCTACATATCAGCTCTCTGGACCTACCACTAGCAACGAGAACCACCAAATGCTCAATACTCACTGAACAGATCCAAAACAGCTCCAACACCTCAAAATAAATCTTCACCATATTGAATGTTTTCAAGTTGCCTGCCACCAGCTCCATGACCGACACCCCCTCACAGGAACCCTGCATGCAGCTCTCACTGAAGTTTCCATCATGCAAGCTTTAATCACCGGTAGACTAAAGTACCACCGTTCAACTCGCCAAGAAGCTCCAAGTCATACAGAATGCGACAGCTGGACTCATTATTAAACTACCACTCCACAAGTACATATCCAACCATCTCAAGGAGCTCCACTGGCAACCTTTCCACAAACGCAGCCTCTTCACACTCCTCACACACACCTTCAAGGAACTATACAATCAAGGCCCAGCATACCTCAGCCGTCACATCCAGTTCCACACACCAACCAGACACCTCTGCTCTGCCAGACTTCCCCCACCAATGTCCCCAACTGCCGCCGAGACAGAACTGGCAGTGCGCCTTTTCCTACCTGCCCTCCAAAGCATGGAACAATCTTCCCTATCACATCAGAGTCAAGAGCTCCATTTTAGAGTTCCATCTGAAGCTGAAAAAATGGCTTTTCCAATTGACCCCATACAGAAATGCACATCCCCTTCTATAGTGGCCAGGATACCCACCTGGGTGTTTAGCACCCCATACAAATAAGCATTACACAATGTTATAAGAATAAATTTGGATGCCCGAGAGGTGACGATGGAGAAGCGATTCATCCTTATCCAACTCAAGAAACTACACAGGATATATTACACTAGAACTACTACACAAAATAGGATGTCTGGAACACAATAAGTGCCTGCGAGTGTGTGGCCTGTGGGGGTCCTTCCTCCATGCAATAAGGGACTGTCCAATGCTGATGCAATTCTGGACGAGGAAGTGGACCAGACTGGAGGCCATTATGGGCACACGGATAGACGGGCAGGCATACTAGTACTGCTGGGAGTATGGAGAGATTCAGATATTACATTGTACCAAAAGACACTGGTCAATCTGGGGCTACTGATAGCCAAAAGAGACATTGTGCTAAAGTTGGGGAGAGTGGACTGACCATGAGTGCAGGACTCTAATAGAAAGGATAGGTGCCCAGCAACAGAAAAGCTAGCATATGGGGGCAGGGGATGTCCCAAACATTTTGTGAAAATTTGGGACAGCTGGGAGGCAGAGGTAGACTATCCCAGACTGTGAAGGAGACAGAACATCAACAGCGGGCACTGATGGGACAATGTACTGCACCAAGGCCTAAGATGAACAATTGGTGGTCGTCAAGCTAATGTGAGCATCAGCCTACTGCCCAGAAATCTACTTGAAGGGGCAGAACAGACACTGTGGTAACCTCGGGTCAGTGAGGGTGAACAGGAGGGAGAGGGGGTGGGCAAGACTGTGCATGGTTCTACGTTGGAGTGTTATTTGATTTGATAGGATAGAAATTACTAAACTTCACGGTGAGAAGCTAATACCTGCAAAATCAATAAAATATGTTTACAAAATAATAATAAAATTGGATGTAATATCTCTGCCAGCCACCAGCAACTGGCACATGAAAGGCAAAAGAACGACTGAGGAGAAGAGAATAAGTTTCATGGAAGACACGTCAGTGGTGAACTCAAAAGCTTCGGCTACCCTGTTAAAAGCATACCAGGAGAAACAGAAGTTTATTGACCTCTAAAATTGCCTACCCCACCACCATGTGCATGTTAACATGCTACCAAAAAGAACATAAGGTCACTTTATTAATTTCATGCTTTAACTAACCTCAAATATTTTGACAGATTGGATGATTTCTCCCTCAGTCAACGGTCAAGCATGCAGGGGCCCCTCTGTACTTCTCATACTGGATGCCCCACCACATATCATTCTCTGTTACACTGTAGACTACAGAGACAGGGAAAATTTATTCAGTGTGGCAAGGCTACAAAAAGATATTATTTCTACTGTAGTGAATCCTAGTTTGTTTTACTGGGATAACAGGAGTTAGCTTTGCCTTTGGTTTGCAGACTCGTGCCCCCGTCACCTAGTGACTTTTAACCTACTTAGCTTGCTCTGTCTTAGCCCTTTTAATTATTTAATTCTTCTAAGATGGTTGCCGTGTTTATGGTTAGGCCATTTGTTATGAGTTACATTATCAGTGCCACCGCGCTAAGGCTTCAAGATCAAGTGACAAAGACAAACAAACTGTAGTTGTTCACAGTTAGGGACTTTCCCTCTTCATGCTTTCGAGGGAATTGTTTATTTTAATTTGCTGCTCCAAGCATGCCTGTTATCTATTGTTTGGGAACACACCTACGTCAGGGGTCCAAGTAGATCTGTATAAATACATCACACTTTAGACAGATAATCAGAGGGATTCTGACCAGAGGGCATCGCCACCATCGCTGATACCGATGCTGCACGTCGTCTTGACGCTGACCCAGTCTTCGTGTCCCCCTGAGATAGAGACCTCATTCCAAGGTAACGAGGGTTGGGGGCTCCTCTCATGGACATGGCATTGGCAGATTAGGTTTAACATACCCAGCTCTCCTTTAGGTAGGAGGTTAGGCCCATCACAATAGGGTATTAGGACATATTATGCACTTTTATGTCTTTTGCATATGATTGCAAGATGGTGGGAGTCTTTCTAATAATGACTCTTGTCTTTACAATTCTGTCTCTTGCATTGTTCATTATCCTAATCATTTCAGCCCATGTAACTTATCGCAGAATGCAATTGTATTAAATAAAAACTATTGAAACTTTACTGCATCTTTGATTATTGCCTGTGTTTGGTTGAGACATGATATATCTGTGAGAAAGGGGTAATCTCCGTTTAACCACGACACTCCCTGAGATGTCTCAAGTCCATGCGTAAAGGCTGCCATAAATCACCTTTTACTTATTGTGTTTTTGGTGAGGTGCTGCTAGTAAGCCGGAAAGGTTGGGACGACAGTTGCGACTTGTTGTAGGACAGGCATAGTCGTCTACAAACATAAGTGCTGTCATCCTTAAACCATCAGTCTTGCCTAGAGCAAGAGTCCAAACTACGACACTACCTTAATCATTCCTTTGGTTTGAAAAGAACATTGAACATTCTGAAATGTATGAAATCCCAAATTATGGCCCTCATTTCGAACTCAGCGGTCTTTTGGCAAGACTGCTGAGGTACCGCCGTGCTGAAGACCGCCACTGGTGGTGGTTTTCTGCACAGCGTATTATGACTGCTGGCAGCCCTCTGCCCTTTTCAGGATGGAAAGCCGCCAGCAGCCATACTGGTGGTCGGCGGTGAAGTGGAGGCCGTCATCAGAACACCGCCCACCGAATCCCAACCCGGGATTGGTGTGGCAGTGTTCTGGTGACAGGGAGCTAGCAGCGGAGCAGCCCCCGTGGATCCCGTTCCCTCCCGGAGGATCACCGGACCAGGTAAGGTGATTGTCCGTTAGGGGAGGGGTGTGGGGTGGTGTTGTGTGTTGTGTGCGTGCATGGGGGTGTGAGTGTGTAGAGGGGGTGTGTGAGTGAGTGTATGCATGCAGGGGTGTGTTGTGTGTATGGGGAATGTGTCCGCATATGTCTGTGTGTATGTGTGCGTGTATGTCAGCGTGTCTGTGTAGTTGGTGTGTGAGTGTGCGTGAGTGTGCGTGTAGGGGGGTGGAGGGGTGTGTTTGTCAAGTTGGGGGGGTTGGGGAGGGGGGCCTGCCACCTTTGGGGGTGGTGGGGGGTCGTGGGGGTGGGTGGAGGACTCTGGGTGGGGGGGGGAGACCCCTATCAGTGCCAGGGAAGGAATTCCCTGGCACTGATAGTGCCTACCGCCAAGGATTTCGTGGCAGTTCCAAACCCCACAAAATCCATTGCGGTATGCAGGGTCCTGATACCGTCGGAGGTCTGGTGACAGACGCCGGGCTGGAGACCGCAGTCTCCAGCCCAGCGGTCGTCACCGCCCTGGCGGTCGGAGTGGAGAAGTGGCAGTAGACCATGGCAGTAACCGGCATGGTCATAATTCCATTTTTTTTTCCGCCGGCCTGTTGGCGGTATTACCGCCACTTCTCCACAGACTGCCAGGGTCATAATGAGGGCCTATGTCTCTTATGATATTCCCAACTACCCTAGAAAGGCAAATAGGGTCAAATGTTCTCTACTACAACAATGGTACTCGTTCATTGGAATATTATCATATGCACTGAGGTGAGAAAGCACATGTGCAGCCAGGTCCTGATTGTGATCTAAGTAAAGAAACGCAAAGGACTGACTAGAAATGTCTAGTCTTGGTTCTTGGCATCATGTGATTTCAACATGACTTCAGAAGGGATCTTAAGGAGCTTTGTCACCAGTACATGGATGCTTAGCAGAGTTCCTCAATAGCAGATTTGAGGACTCACTATTTCACTAACCAATACATTGTCAGCAGTCAGATGTGGAGAAGCAGGTCATCATATAAGAGCTGGACAGGATTGTAGCACTACTGCTGCAGCTCTTGAACCAAGAATCAAAAATGAGGATTGTCAGAAGGCATTGAGGCAGCATTGGTCCGAAGAGGCTCCTTGCACCCAGGTCTCGGCAGCCCCAGGAGATGGAGTTCCTAGCCTAGCTCCTTGTGGCTAGGCAAATTTGCTCCTTTAGCATTTACACACCAGGGACCACACATTCCCCATAGCATGGACACTCCCTTGACAAAGGTGACCTGCAAAAACGACAGGCAAGTAGGATCATATCCATCCCACCAATCACACACTGTGCCAGGGCATGACATTTGCATTTGCCAATTGGACCCCTCCTCTCCAGATTGAGGCTCTCAGACTAGCTCTGTTACAAAGATGTTCCTCTCATTCATGCAATGTGTTATTTGAACTACCAAAAGCAATCACCACTTTTGCAAAATAAATCTCTCACCATGTCTCCATAAGTTTGAAGTTAATGAACATGGGCACAAACACAATGACATCAGTAGTGGTACCACCATGACCAAATGACCTAATATCTGGCTCATTTAATTTTATACCATACACATGCCCCCAAATGGGATCACCTACCAGAACGTACGATAATCCTGAATCTGCCAAGACAGTCAACTCTTTCCCACCACTCAGAACTTTGTGCTCAGGCATACTTCACTGATTTGTATCATAGTCATCTATACCAGTGGTTATTTCATCCATAACTGTTAATACCACATTCCAAAACCCCTCCTCCACCTGGTGATCTATATAGCATTTGTTCTTCACTTCATAGATACTCTTAGACATATAGTAAAATGCTCTTTCTTGCCACACTTGCTACAAATAGCATTTCTGGGAAATCTCTGTTTGTTGGCTACTTCTACAATATTTAAAGTAGTTAGAATCAACACTAAATGACTGGCCTTTAAGAAGACTTTTCTGTTAAACTTTTTTAGTCTTGAATGTCATAATTCTGTCTACATCTGCTCTGTCATGGTCCTATTTCCTCATCTTCTTCACCCAAATGGCAGGGTGTTCAATGCCCACAATAATATCATCACGAAGGGGAGATATCACTCGTGTGTGGATTAATAGCATTTGGACACTGCACATCATTAAATGTTCTGTGCCTTTTTATGATTTGTTTTCCGTTTTTATATTCTAGGTTCCTGCCTAATGCGATATTCCGTACAATAGGTGACAGATGACTTTAGGCTTAGGTAGGTTTATTGGTCCTGAAGAATCGCACTAGATCTTGTATACTAAAAAGCGAGAAACATATTGACCTTTATTCAATAGTAGTACAGGGGATCCTATACATACATACACTACACTCTAAGTTGAGAGATTTAGTGATAGTCATTAATACTTTTTCTTTATTTGGGGAGACTAGACCTTATCTTGTTCTCTCCTCTCACTTCTGTTTTTAATCTTGACAGAGGTTAGATATCCTAATAAGATACATTTTACCTCTAGTCATTTTTAACAGCACTCTTTTCCTTTTTGCATACCAATCCTACATAATACACATTGACTGGGTATTATTCATTGTCAAAAGATCTCCGGCAAAGAGCCCCCGTGTGGGGCCCGTCAGGCATTGCAGTGCCGGCCTGACGAGGAGCATAGCCCAATGATGAAGCATGTCACCAAATGGTGAGTGAGGGCTCTTGTTCCAAAAGATTTGGATTTTCAGGGACCTTTGAAATATAGGAATCCATTTTTCTTGTGGAACTGTGTATACTTTTTTGTTTTACACCTTCCTGTTTCCCTAGAACGAACCAGGGTTTCCTGAGTTTAATTTAGATTAGGATTAATTTAGATTACTTTAATATTAGTCATGCATAGACAAAAGGACCGAAGCTTGAACACTGTTCATCAGATTCTATTTTTCATCTTTTGTATTGCTTGAACTGAAATCCTTGTATGCCTTCTGCTATTGTGATTTAACCTTATTATATGTTTCGGATCACCTTTGGTGATTCTGTACTTAAATAGCATGTTTTTGAGATTCATTTACATTAGTTTGGCCCTTAATTTGTAATAAACTTATTAACATTACTTACTGTTTCTTGTGTGACCAAATGGGTTGCACTGGTAATTGAATTGTGGATTGAAACTAGCTCTCCTTTACCAATGAGGCATACTACAAAGACCTATCCCAGGAGGAATGGTAAAGACAGGGCCCAGTGCTCCATCACCACTGAATAAGAGTCAAGAAGGTTTTTACATTCTGCCAAGGTAAGGTGGGTTAACCTGCATTTGCTAAAAATTGTGCTGGTTGTGTCATTCCAATTAGCACCATGTTTCTACACAAAACACACTAAAACACAAAAGCAAAAATAAGATATTAACATAACACAAAAAGTCAAAACAAATCTCCGCCTGCTGTATTTCACCTCCCTTTACGATGTGCAAGGAGTCATCCAAAAAACTCAAAGGTCAGAAGCAGTAGGGGATGTGCTTAGAGCCAAGGGCCAGATATACGAAAATCCCAATTTGCATTCCCTAAATAGCAAATTTCAAAACATCGCTACTTAGGGAATGCAAAATGGTATGTAACAAAATAGCGAATCCATAATAGTGAATCCAACAGAATCGCGATCGCTATTAGGGAATCGCTATTTGGGATTGCAACTCCATTTGTTCTTATTGGCCTGAAAGCCCATAGGTGCAAATGGTTTTGCATTACCTAAATTGTGATTTCCTGTTAGGAAATTACAAGATTAGGAAATGCAAAACCAAGGGTATCAAGGGCCTAAGGCCCCAATGGATGCACCCCGAAAAAAAATTGTGCACATGTAAAGCGCACATATACTCTAAGGGAATGTGTGTGCTACATGGTACTTTCAAAAATGTGTTTTTAATGCAATTTTTTTTAATTGGATATGGTTACCACCAACTTGGAGTTGGTGGTAGTAGCATTTCCTAAATTCTCATTTCACGTTTAGGAAATGCTTGGTACATGTGCTTAGAGAATCACAAATAGGAAATCCCTACTTGTGATTTCCCTTTTAGGGAATCACAAAGTGCAATTCCCTATTTGGAGTCACAATTTTAGGGAATCGCAAAAAATTGTGATTCCATAAAATTGTGCTGCCTATACCTTTGATACATCTGGAAAGGCTATTTTGTATTTGTAAACAGTCAAATTTACTGATTTGCACCCTTTGCGATTGCAAAATGGGTTGATACATTTGGCCCCAAATTTTCATCAAGTGCTGATCATCTTTCTTAATCCTTTCATACCTATTGCTTGCTAGAAATACTGCTAGTATTAAGCCTTCTAGAACATCAGCATGTCTATGCGAACAATTCTGTATACGGCTTTAAATGTAGTGTTGTAACCGCTTTAAAATGGCCACCGCTCCTCTGCAACGCAATGCGTCAGATAGAAACTGTCCGTTGATGCGTCACTGCAAACTGGAAAACTTAGCCCGATTCAAAGTAGCACTAACGTCTGACGTCACCCTGCACCAATGAGGTCCGTCATCCGTCATCACTTCCACAGATGACGGAGGTATTGCGGTACACCAGGGTTACAGTGCACTGGAATGTACAGAGCATCACGTACGTGTCAGGATTTTGGAAATTCAAAAACATTCGTAAAACACAAAACCCGCAGTCCTCTATTTACTAATGGCTAGATAAACTAGTGAAAAGTTAATAACTTGCAGAGCAAGCATAATAAAATCCAAAACTCACAGAGGAGAGCACTGAACTGCACTTGAAGTTGTAGGACCAGCAGTGCTTTAATTGGGCCGGTACTGTGCGGTGCTGAGTACCAGCACTCTTTTATTTGGAAATGAAGAGTACCTGCACTTCTCAAGAAAAACATAATAATTTTAATTGGAGAGTACTGGTACTTGTCAGAAACAAGGAGGTACTCCAGAACAGAGTGCTTGCACTTCTATTTTTCCATTTCAAGCACTGAGGAACAGGATTTGGTGTTGCCTGTAAGACTTGCCTCCTTGCACAAGTCTGCTTGCCACCACTTTCTTCTGTTGCTTTCCTCACCACAAACGTGTGTAGTAATACCAGCTCCACAGACCTACTGGTGAATTGCAAGCTTTATTATTAAGGAACAGAAGAGCAAGGAACATCAACCAGACCTTAACATCTCCCTGGTC
This sequence comes from Pleurodeles waltl, assembly GCF_031143425.1. Classification (NCBI taxonomy): domain Eukaryota; kingdom Metazoa; phylum Chordata; class Amphibia; order Caudata; family Salamandridae; genus Pleurodeles; species Pleurodeles waltl. The sequence goes on along the minus strand of NC_090449.1, from coordinate 1,050,379,005 downwards.
CTCTCCAGCTGACGCTTCCTATACTTATATTCCAACAAAGAACTGCTAGGTGACACAGTGAACAATCCAGATTGGAATAAAAGAAGGAAGCAAATGTCAATCAAAGACAGGACACAGCAGTATGACTGTGAGGGGAAGGCATAGGCAGGGGCCTTGTTTATCAAGTAGGGACTAAGTGCTGACATTTCACCCGACCATTGTGCACCTTTGAATACTCTTTCTAGATGTCCTACATGTTTAGATACCACACTTTGGCATGAGCCAGTACATCAGGCTCCTGTTTGCTTCTCCAGGTCCTCCATCACTGGTGTGCTCTCCTGGTGTAGATACTTCAGATGTCTGGACTCCATGCTCTGGAACAGTTTGCCACTTGAACTCCATAAACACTTCTTCACGGTCTTTTCTGCAAACAGTTAAAAACTTAACTTTGTTTTCATTTCTGTCTTTCTTTTGCACTAGCTTTTGAGACGACAGGACACAGCAGGTATGAGCTGAATACTTTATTAAGTTCCATGCAACAACCCCAGTCATATTGCAGCACCCAGAATCTGCCTGCTTACCCTTTCCTGGAATCCAACAATCTAGAATCAGCAGTGGAAGCATCTGGCTGCCTGGATACCCGATTAAGACACAACACATCTCGCTTTCTCAGAAAACAAACAATTTCAGAAAACAAATTAACAAACGCAAAAAAAACTGGGAAACTCAAACGGCCATATGCTTAATAGAGGCAACTCTAAATATATTATTTTGTTTTTTTTCCTTTATGTGCAGATATAGTCTTTTGTGCCAAGCTGGTTTCCTTCGGATTCACACTTTCTTATTATCCATCTCCTCCACACTGGGATCGTTCCCAGGAATATTCCTTTCACTTTATTTTTTAACCACATTCTATGCTCTAGCACATTGCACAATGGAACTGTCCTTGTATTCCACTTTTTATCACCGTCCAACCATACCCTGTTGCCTGCAACCTTTTTTCCTTCCTTGGGACACGACCATCTTGAATGCTCTGTTCTCATACTACCTACTTGAAGCACTCTTATCCAATCACCAACCACAAACTTGCTTGCCTTGTTATTTCATTTGTCACTGTGCATTTGAAAATATTTTTCTTGACATCTATCCACCCATCTTCTCAAGTTCCACCTTATCAACAACCCTCTCACACAATCTATTTATCCACGCAGGGGTCACCTTGGTGCATGCGAGTCCTCTTTTCAGCAGGGAGAGAGGCATCTCCCCTGTGGCGGTATGTGGTGTGTATTCCTGTGGCTCCACAACATCTCTTTAACTGCTTTATTGCAATCCACACTGTTTTCTTCAGGTAACTGCACAAACTCTTTCAACACCCGGTTAAATCTCTCAACTAGACCAATTTCCCTTGGGTGATACATGGCTGTCCTGCGGCGGAGCACACCATCCTTTTTCAAAAACTTCTGAAATTCCTCTGCAACAAATTGTCAGTAATGATACATTCAGGGTAACCTTTGCTTCTAAAGTCCTCCTCACAAAAACTGATGATACAGGAAACTCTTGTCTCTCTCACAAATGCCACCTCTGGACATTTGGACCAATAATCTACCAAAACGATATCATACTTTCCATCTAAACCCTCTGCAAATGAATGGTTTACATATGTTGATCACGAGTCTTTGCCAGGGTTTCACTTGTAGTTTGGTAGGTGTGATGGAAGATATCTCAACATTGTGGGACTTGTCACTGCACATGCGTGCTATACAATTTTGCACAAACCTCACTATCTCTTTGTCCATGTCCGGCACCAAAATTCTATGCATGCACTTCTCTTCACACCCGACATGCCCCAGTGACCCTCATGCACTAGTTCCAATAATCTGGACTGCAACCACGCGGGCACCTCCAATCTCCCATTACTTCTCAGTACTATCCACCATTGACAATTCTGACCACACCATCCTGTTGTCCCTGTACTTCTTCCTCACACTTTCTGACGGACTGGTCATACAGGACAAGCATGTAAGTTGCCTCCGAATATCATCCTCCAAAACTGCTTGCTTCCACTTGTCTTTTGCTATTGCTCACCCACATGACTCACTTACATGGGCAACCAGCCACTCGACACCGTCATGCTCTCTTCCACTCCCATCCACAATTGCAATGGTACACATGACGAACAATCCGCCTTCTGATTTTTGCTACCTAGGACATCAACACACAATTGTACTCCTGCAGGCAATATAGCCATTTGCCAATCCTCTGTGTTGCCCTTCGGTGGAGAACACATCAACTAGTGGCTTGGGATCCATAAATGGTTCATCAAACATACGTTTTAAAGTATTTCATGCTCCATCAGCATGCTAACACCTTTCTCTTGATTACCGAGTATATTCCTTCAGCACCCTTCAGTGTTTGCGAGGCAAATGCAACCACCCTCTCATGGCCATTCTTCCTTTGCATCAGCAATGCCCCAGACCATAAGCGCTACCATCCGCCACCATTGTAGTTTTGTCCCGCGGTCAAAGAGCTCCAAAGCCACCACCTTCACAATATCCAGCTTGATTCCCCCAAATGCCTCCTGACACTTGCTTCCCTTCAAACTGCACTCCTGTCTTCATCGTTTTTTTCAACACATGCACTTTGTCAGCAAAATGCCGCACAAATTTCAAACAATACTCGACTAGGCCAAGAAAGGAACGAAGTTTCTCCATGTGAGCAGCAGAGGGTGCGCACTCAATCATTTCAAGTGACTTCATCTTGGGTTTCACCCCTTCTCCAGATGACATGTGTTCCAGGTATTCTACCTGCATCACCCCAAACTTGCATATGTGACCAATATGTCACCCTGAATGACCAGCGTGTTTGTGATATCCTCTAACACAGTACTCATAACCCTCTGGAAGACCGCAGATGCTGACACCCTAACCGAACAGTATATGCATAAACTGAAAAGCACCTTTGAGTGTTATGAATAACATAAGGTGTTTAGACTTGGGGTGCAACCACACATGCTGGTACGTGCTGGACAGGACTACGGAGGAAAAGTACTTGGCATCCTTAACGCTTATGATCATTTTGTTTATGTGTGGCAAAGGGTGACGGTTGATCCATTTATTCTCATTAAGATCCTGCAAATTGAGCCACATTCACAATTTTCCATTGGGTTTGCACACCAGGACAATGAGACTGAGCCACTCGGGTGATTCTATAGGCTCAATCACCCAGGCCACACAAAAACCATCAAACTCTTCCTTGAGTTGTTCTCTCACGGGCAGAGGAACATTGCTCACCTTGTGCACTTTAAGGGTCCATTCAGACTTCAGAATTATGAGGTGCTCAAATTTCTCTAAACACCCTAATTCCTTGGGGAACAACCTGGGATCCTTTGCACTCCATTTCAGTCTACCCTCCTCCTCCATAAGCAGGACCTGTTCGGAGTGATTGGGGTTGAGATTGATGCCCAAAGCCATCTGCACTCACCATCCCAGGAGTGCCTTTCCCTTCTCCACCACATACATTCTTCTTTTCACACATCTATCCTTGTAGGCTTTCTTGCAATCAAAGTATTGTACTAGGGGAAGTTTCACAACACAGTACCCTTCTGGCTCAATCTCACATTGACACAATTCAACACCACCCAGATTCTCCCATCTTACTTTGTTGATTATTGTGTACAGCAAACAAGAATCCACCCATACAGCGACATCCTTCTCACTTTCAAAACACATTTTTGAGGACAATAATCCTCTCTTATTTCAGCCACGACAATTTCGTACACCACCAACACTTCAACCCTGTTGCCTTCTTCATCCCTATTATCACAGCATTCACAACTTTTTTGCCCCCGCTTCGCCCTTTAGATTTGCACACTCGGGAGAAATGCACTGTTTTCTTGCACCTAAAACATTTCACTTTTACAGCAGGACACGCATCACAATGTCTAGGGCTCCCGCATCTGAAACCTGTGTCTCTCCTTATCTACTGGTGCCTTGGCCAATCCCCCAAGCTCTTTTTTCACCTTCTGTAACACATTCATCTTGTTACACTCACTCTTCTCTTTGTGTTGGCCCTCATTCAACTCCTTTACATACCTGGATGTGTTCTCTACATGCCTTGCAATATTTATGACTTTTTGCCGGGAGGTATCCTTCAATTCCGAAAGCTTTTCCTGGGTTTTGACATTGTTGGTCCTATTAATAAACTGATCCCTTATGATTTCTTCATGTAGATCCTTAAACTTACAGTTTGCGGCTAATGTTCTTAAGGCAGAAATATGTTGTTCTACATTCTCCCAGTGTAACTATCTGGAGAAAGATTTATGTGTCTCAACAACCAAGTTTACTTTCTTGCCGTGATTGTCTTCAATGGCCTTCATGGCGTCCACATACTCATCATTAAGTGCTTCCTCAGACACATCCTCACCATTCCCATCATGATAGGTTGACGCAGCATCCTCACCAGCATGCGTCGGCGTAGGCAATGTTTTCAACACCTTCCTCCCCTCTATGCCCAAACTATGGTTCAATAATGGCAAATTGTGTTTGGCTATGAATACTTTCCTACTTATACCTCAAGATAGGTTTCGAACATCTCCAGTCTTCCCATGCCATGACTGGCAAACCCAGATTCTGTAACAAATTGGAAGGAGCTACGATAGAAGACGCATCCGTGGTTATGTGTGTCAAAAAATGCTTCACAATTAAAACTAGATACAAAATTACACAACAAGTCGCTCAAAAAAACAAACTAAAACAAGCAAAGCTATCACTGTTGTGTCACCCAGGAAAACACTGACTTAAATACTGAAAGTAGCCTGTCTTCTGCGAACTGTTTGCTAACCAGTCCACTGCTTTAACCATTACTGTCCTTACTCATGGAATGCCTGCTGGTATGGTCCTTCTTTACTTTCAACTTCCCATGTGCAACAGGTAGCCCTTAGTCCTACTTCACTTGCAACACACAGCTTGCTCCACAGCAGCTCATGCCCCAAGTCTTCACATCGGCTTTCTGCCTCACTGCTTCAATTCAGTCGCAACACCAGTGCTTAATTTGTGCTTGTTGTTTCCGGTGCTGAGCACCAGCACTTATTTTTTAGGGCCGGCACCTAGTCTTCTGCCTTAAACATTTGCTGCGAGCAAAAGACACATAAGGTAGAAAGCAGAAAGCTGCAGAGTCAGCTGAAGAAGCAGGGAGTGGCTGTAAATGGATTGAAGAGGCCTGTGATGGTTTCAGGATCACGCTGCTTCAATATTCCGTGCTCGCACATTTAAATTCAGCAGCCGCGGTTTTAAGAAGAGAGTTTTGGGCACTGGCACGTATTTATTTACAAATTAAGCACTGCGCACCACCCTCCACTCACTTGCTTCTCGAAGCTTGATCACGCCTCCGATCGAGACCACATTATGGTTTAAATTATATTATTTCTTCACCCACACATGTACCAGGTATCAGCGCTCCCTCCGTCGTGCCCACATGTAAACAACAAAGACTGCACACGATCCGTGTCGGGACGTGTCGTTGCACGTTTCACCTTCTCTTGGTTGCCCTGGTTACTGATGACAACGGTGCCAACCAATGCACAGCTGTGCCATAACATGCTGGCAGAGGCACATTTGACGTCACCACCACCTCTTCACATCTAAACGATGAAGCAAGAAACGGTGAGCCTTTTTAATCCCCGTCTGTCCACACTCACGCGCTTCACTGAGGCACGAGCCCATCCTTCAATCACAGCGCATCGCGCACTTTTCAAGTTCTAACAGTTTAGCCTGCCTTGCACGTGCTGGACAACGTCTTCCACATGACAATCACCAAACTTTTTGGAATAAGCGTACCCATTTAGCCAAACCCATCTACACCGGCCGCACTCCATGTGCAGGCCATAAAATCCTTAGGACAGCGTAGCAGAACACAAAATCTCCAGAACCAGGCATCGCCCGTCCTTACACAACTTCCTCTTCAGCGGGATTCTTTCAAATTCTTCTCTTCCATGTGACCTTTCCCTTAGCACCCCATCCTCATTGCCACGTTTGAGATGACCTGACGGAGCAGGTATGAGTTGAATAGTTTATTAAGTTACATGCAACAACCCCTCTCACTTCCCAGCTCCTCAGCAACTGCATGCGTATCCAAGAATCTAAAATCCATCAGTGGAAGCATCCAGTTGTCTGGATACCTGATTAAGACACAACACTAGCGTCATGATGACCTCAGGTGATAGTTGCATTATATATTTAACTAAATTAATAGATTATTAAATGAACTAGTTCATTAAATTGACTTTAGGCTTATTCCATACATTATTCTACAGGATATTTGAATGTTTAGGTTCAGTAAACTGAATGGATCATATACTTTGATTAACTCTAGTTAACATATATGGCTCTTAACTAGGGGTGGGCGAACAATGCTGCTCCACCGGCAGAGTTCATGGAGTTTTACCCAGTCCGCGCGGAGCGCAGAGTTCCAAAAAACTCCACAAAGTGACGCAGAGCTGAGTTTTCTCTCTCGCTCGTGCTCGCCAAACGTTAAGTTGGTGAGCGCGTGCAAGAAAACTTGCTAAGTTGGTGAGCGCGAGCGAGATTTCTGAACACGTGTGTTCACGGTATGCCGCGACCGCTCGCAATGAGAAAGCTGCTGCTCGCGTTGAGGAAGCTGCTGCTCCAGTAGAAAATCTACTCAAGCGGCAAAAAGAAGTTAGCGCCCTCTGGCAGGATACCGTTCGAGCTGATTTTACAGCACTGGAGAAACTCCTGCTCTGAAAATCAGTGCGAACAGTGCGCCTTACCCAAACTCTGCAGCTCGCGTAACTCTGCGTAGCTCGTCTGACTTTTTTTGGCACTTTGCGGAGTTCTGCATAGCAGAACTCTGTGAACTCCGCCCAGGCCTGCTCTTAGCACTGTTGTGAGTCGGTCTAGGCGCCTTACTCCCAGTAGGCATCATTGACCACTGTTAGAGGCTGGGATTCAAGCTGTCCAAGAAGGTGAACCGTAAAAGACAGAACTTGTTATGGTGATTGGAGATTCTGAAAAAAGAAACCTTGAGCAATAGTTGTGTTAGTCAGATAATATCATCACTCAGGGCTCAGACATTACCAGCCCCAAAGAGAATGGCTCCACTCGAATCTCCAACCCCAGCAAGGTGGAGGGGAAGGACCGGTCTTGGGGAATGCAATAGCGGATGAATGGGACAACTGTGATATTGACGGTGGAGGCCATCTGTAAGGATTTACCAACTTCGGCTGTGAAGGTGGGAATATTGCTGTTGCCATCATAACTAAAAAGGGTCTGATACATGGACTGTACCCTTGCCTTCGCTTTCCTTGGTAAGGCGTCAACAAACAAGCTAATCCTGAGAGCACGGAAAGGGTATATTAGATTGCGTGCTTTTTCAGGGACACAGCCTAGTATCAAAGTAGAAGTATGTATTTATTCATTCATCCATTCTTTCACATACTGACTTATTTATTCATTTTATTATCTGTATAGCATGAGACACACTAAATTTGGGATTATGGTGACATCCTAATCTGACGAGGGCTGACAACAACTTTAATGGGAATTCACCTTCTTCAGCTAAAAAGAAGCCGCATTAGGGGCTCTTTAAAAGTCAAGTAAATATCAGGTTTTGTACAGTGAAGAGAGAAATTCTTCCATAACCTTGAGGTCTAGACATCTACAAGTGGGTCCTCCACATTACCCCCTGCAGACTTGCATAACACAAGAGTAGAAGGAGACATCCTGACCATACTCACCCACTAGACAGAAAACTCATCCACTAGCGAGAGAACCAGTTTGTTCCTCACTGGAGAAAAAGTCTCAAACGGTGGAATCCACAAGGTGGACATCAGTGAAGTCCATTACTTCTATTTGAAGAGTTAATGGCCCGGTCTTTAACACAGTGAAAAAGAAAGTGACACTCCGTGTCTGTTACCTAAGGAAGCAGCTGCAGGAATCTGTCAGCAAAGCAGGTAGTCACCCAGACAGCCCCGCGTGCAACTGTTGGTGACCCTCGAGACCAACCACAGCTACATTACAGAGTACAAAAGTTCCACAACACTGGCAGAAGTACACATACGTTGTTTTCAGAAAACCTGGCCATTCCTTACAGCTTGAAACAGGATTGTAAATTTCTGAAAGCAACTTGAATCCTTTACTACCAAGTTCAAGTTAGGTGACCAAAACAGTTTGTGAGATGAGGTTTTAATGCTTGGACAACAAAAAAAACCAAAGGACACCGAACATTTTGAGGAAGTGGAGCATGAAATGGGCACTTTGACAATGTGAGAAGGCAGGGCACTTTGGAGCTCTGTGATGACTCCACAAAACTCCTGCTGTCTTCTCTTCCTATACAGCTCCCCCCTCCCACCCACGCTTCTTTTTTTTCTAGCAGTATAAGGTAAAACAACACCTCGTAAAGAAGCCTTTATATGCTTTTCAGCTGATGTCTGGGCAATGAGCGGTAATAAATTGCCAGTCGTGGCGCTTTATAGTTGGTTATATTTTGTAGCTCTGCCGTTTTGTCTCACCCCTCGCTGCAGCAATATAATTGCATTCAGAAAACAGGGTTCATATTTTATGTTCTTAATAATAACATGTCACAGCAGCGATTCAATCACGGCAGCCACGCGCGCTGGCACCGGGGAGAGCTACAGGTTCCACGCAAGCGACGCAGCTCGCGCCTCTCGCGTCCAGGCAGTGGGAGGCGCCCGAAGGACACCACTTCAGGTAAAAATATCTCCCTGTCAAAATAAAACAAGCATTGCCAAAGCCTAAAGGTCTTGCCTATGCAATTGTGTTTTAAGCATGTTGTACACCAGTGTGGCTGCTGTTCAGTATGGCTAAAGGTTAGTGGTGTGGAGTGGGGAAGGGTGGGTAGGTAGGAGTGGGCTAGACTGGGATAGAGTGGAATAGGGCAGATAGGGGTAGAGTGGAGTGGAGTAGATTGTAGGAGAGTGGAGTGAGATAGAATGGGGTAGATTGTTGTGGATGGATTGGGTAGACTAGAGTGGGGAAGTTCGGTAGATTATCCTGGTAGATTGGCTTGGGGTAGATTGAGATGGGGTAGATTGAGGTGTAGTGGGGTAGACTGGGATGGAATGAGGTAAATGAGTAGATTGGGGTAGGTTAGAGTGAGGTAGATTGGAGTGGTGTAGATTGGAGTAGATTGGAGTGAGATAGAATGGAGTAGATTGGTGTAAATGGATTGGGGTAGACTAGAGTGGGGAAGTTAGGTAGATTATCATAGTAGATTGGCATGTGGTAGATTGCGATGGGGTAGATTGGGGTGGAATGGGGTAGATTGGGGTGGAATGGGGTAAATGTGAGTAGATTGGGGTAGGTTAGAGTGAGGTAGATTGGAGTGGAGTGTGGTAGACTGGAATAGAATATATTGGGGTAGATTAGAGAGGAGTGGGGTAAATTGGGTAAGAGTACAGCACAGTGAATTATGGTAGGTTGCATTGGGATAGATTGGAGTGGGGTAGACTGGAGTGGAGTGCAGTAGATTGGAGTGGAGTGGGATAGATTAGGATGGAGTGGGGTGGTTTGGAGTGAGATGGGAGTGGGATAGATTGTGGTAGATTGGCGTGGAGTGTTGTAGATTGGAGATGGTAGTTTAGAGTGGCGTTGGATAGTGGTGTGGGGTAGAGTAGAGTAACAGGGGGTAGATTGGGTTAGGGTGGGGTACACTGAAGTGGAATGAAGTAGACTGGAGTGGGGTAGATTGGAGTAGGGTAGAGTGGAGTGGGGTAAATAGACTGGAGGGGTGTAGAGTGGAGTGGCATGGTGTGTCATGGAGTGAGTGGCGGGGAGTCGAGCGGTGTGGCATGTTGCAGAGTGTCTAAGAGTGGAGTGGCATGTCGTAGTGTGGAGTGGAGTGCTGAAGAATGGAGGCACATGGCATAGAGTGGAAGAGCATAGAGTGGCATGGAGTGGCATAGTGTGGAGCATGCATAATGTGGTCCCGCACTGCCATTACACAAACACATTTCAATTGAAATGACTGTTACATTTGCACCAAAATACAATTTTACTACACACAAACAATAACGTGTGCAAATGTCATTGCCTAGTGTATTGATGTCTCCCTGGAACAGAGAGCCTGACCACGGTGTTTAAGTGCACAGCAAATGTGACAAGATAACAAGATTTCAAGGCCTGTTTACAGAAAACAAGTTTGTGGAAGCATACAGTAAACAAGATTTGGGCAACAGGAGGGGTGAACTGAAGCTGGACAGACTAAAGCAAATCAAATAAAGCCAGCAAACAGAAAGCCAGTAAATGTGAGTTACAGTCAACAAAACCAACGGCAAGCCATGGGTGGAATGCATCCCAAAGTCAGTTTTCTGAATGTCCCCAAGATGCATTTAGCAAACCAGACAACTCTGCTGTCTGATAGGCCATGACCTAAAAAGGATTGGGGCACCAGAACAACTTTTGCTCCACAAGAGGGGAGGATAGATTCTAAATTTAACAAAATCCTGTCACATGAGATAAGATGAAAAAACTTGCTGGGTTTCAGTCAAACAAAATTAGGGGTGAAGATAACTATAGTTTTGATTTATTTTTGCAAGTGGAAGTACCTCATTGAATAGTAAGTGTGCATACGTGACGATCGGTCAGTGGGAGAATTTGGGAATGAGTCAGTGGCTAGATAAATGGTTAGAGTAAAATGTGTGTGGACAGAAAAATTTGTGGCTGATGCATTCGATGGATGGATAGATGGATGAGTATATGGGTTGAAGAATGAGAGAGAGGATATGTGAATTAATGCTGAGTTAGGGCGTGGATAGATGAATTGGTGAGTACATTGAAAAGTATATATATAGATGGATAATTAGGTTAGTCATCCAACCGTGCATATGCATTCATTTTCTAATCTGTCTACTCAACCCCTCACTCACATTCATCCCTTCTTCACAACATACAAACATCCATCCATCCATTGGTCCAAGTATACCCCAACACCATCCCAGCATCCCTATAGCCCCTCACCTTCATGCAATCCAATAGAAATGTATGTATCAATTTATGGTGTCACTGATTATCCAACCCCATACTCATGAGCTACCGTCACGTGTGTGCATGTTTTGCCTGTCAGCATGTAGTCCGTAGCTGTACCCAATTATGTGTTGTTTGTGTCTGTATTTGTCCCTTTCTGAGTGTTGCCTGCATGTAAATGGGTGTCTGTATGTGTGTTGGTCTGTTTATGTTATGTATGCTTGTGTGTTAGGTGTGGTTATGTATGTCTAGAAGGAGACTATGGCCCTCATTACAACCCTGGAAGTAAAGTCCACCGACCACCGTGCTGACTGCCGCCAACATACCGTGTCCATGGCGGAAATCCGCTATGGGTTTTATGACCCACACTTAGAAATCCTCCACAATACCGACACCCACACAAGTCCGACATACCAAAGGTCAGTGATAAACTGGCAATAGCAAAACCCACACCGTTACGCCAACAGGAATACGCCCACACTATCACGACCCACGAATCAACGCAGCGGACATTCAACTGCGGTAAACCATTGGCAGTACACACCGCCGCACTCAAAATACACACACATTTACAAAACACAACCACATTGGACAATCCAAAATACACACACCTGATACACACACCACCTCTTATTGCCTGTATGACGTCAGACGGCGTCGCGTGCGAGACAGTGACGTCCTCGTCGACGTGCATAGACTAGTAAGAAGATTTCCGTCGAATGCTGGCGCCATGGGAGTATTCATGAGGTGAGGAATCCACAGGTAGTTGTATCCATCAGAAAGAAAAGCTACGACAACACCAGCATCGAGAGGCACACAACACCATCACTCATACACTATCCACGCACAAAACACCACACACCCCAAAACATCACCTCACACATCACCTCACACATCACTCACACCACATCATGGCACCTCAAAGACACCCCAGGTTTTCTGAGGCAGAGCTCAGGGTCATGCTGGAGGAAGTCATCCTGGTAGAGCCACAGCTATTCGGATCACAGGTGCAGCAGACGTCCATTGCAAGGAAGTTGGAGCTATGGCAGAGAATTGTCGACAGGGTCAACACAGTGGGACAGCATCCAAGAACACGGGATGACACCAGGAAGAGGTGGAACGACCTACGAGGGAAGGTACGTTCCGTGGTATCCAGACACCAGGTAGCCGTACAGAGGACTGGCGGTGGATCCCCACCTCCTCCCCCACAACTAACAACTTGGGAGGAGCAAGTCTTGGCGATCATGCATCCTGAGGGCCTTGCAGGAGTAGCAGGAGGAGTGGACTCTGGTAAGTCATATCTCTACTATTATATCCCCCCACCCTACCTGCATGCCATCACAAACCCCAACCCCTAACCTCACACCCATCACCCCAATACCTCACATATACCCCACTATCACAACCCACACATCCCAATACCAAGCCCTGCATGTGACAACAATGCATGGACACCCATCACAGACCTGCATGGACACCCATCACCAAAGCATGTCCAAGGGAGGGACTCACCCAGGGCACACAATCACCACTCACACAAGGGCCAAGGCGATATTGCAAGCACAGTAGTAGAGGGAAACACACTCATTGCACAAGATGGCACACACAGATACAATAGCAATGCATTTACACCCCAACAGGACCCCTACACAACGTCACTGGGCAGGAGGTGCCAGCCATATCCAGTCCCCCCACAGAAGAGGCCCACAGTGACGACAGCAGCTCTGCACGCCTGGATCAAGATGACCAGCCTGGCCCATCAGGGACCTCTGGACAGTCGGTTCCCCTGCCACAGTCCCAAACCACCACTGAACCTCCCCCCTCAGGAAACACCACCACAGCACCCACCCAGCAGGCCCATGCCACTGTCCCCAGGACACGTCAATCAGCAATGTGTCCACCACTACAGGGACCCCAGGCAACCCCACTAACACTGGACGATTCGGCACCTGGGGTCAGTTGCAGTGGGCACACGGTTCAGGGGACAGAGGCACAGGATAACAGGGAAGCTGGGAGGACTGCTGAGCGACATGGGCAGGATAGGCCCAGGGAACCCACTCTTCAGGAGGTACTCTCAAACATCATGGGAGCATATCACCATTCCCAGGAGACCATGGGCACGGTACTGGCCAAGTTTCAGGAGACCCAGCGGCTGCAGGAGGAACAGTACCTGGGGATCAGGGAGGACTTGAAGTCCATTAACACCACCCTGGTTACCATTGCACGGGTGCTGGGAGACATGGCCAACACCATGAGGGAGACAGTGGCATACCACCGGGTCCCTGACACCAGCCCGAATGATGAACAGCCTTCCACGTCCGCCAGCGCTAGTGGATAGGAGGTCCCGCCACAGGACCAACAGGCCACCAGCACCCCACCCCCTGCAGAAGGAGATCCACCCCGAAAACGGTCCCTGCGATCCAGGCACAAGACAGAGAACATTGCCAAGACCCCCGTCAGGAAATAGGACTCTCCTGATTGTCACCCTTTTGTCCCACTATGTCACACTGTCCACCTTGAACCTCCATTACTCCCCTTCCTATGCCCCCTTGGACAATGTACCTGTTATACAAATAGACTGGACTCTATCCTGGACATTCCTCCACCATCACCCCAGCCAATTGCACATCCCCCTCTACTTATTAGCACTTAAATAAACACCCTTGAATCACAAAACAATCTGGAGTCAGTCTGTACTTTCACAAATGTATTAATACAATTTATTTGACAAATATCAATGTAAATGTTCATTTGCACATACCAATGTATGACAGTTGTTGGGCAGTAGTAAACATAGCAGAAGGCAGAATGAGGTACCCAGATCTGTGAAAAGGAAAGCTAAAGTGAACTGTCAGGGTCCATACACAGAGGTTAAAAGGCTGACTTATACAATGTCCTACAGTACTCAGATATGACATGAGCTGTGCCAGTCTCTTACCTGTGTCTCACTGGAAGTACTGCATGATGATGTTGTTTCGGTTGTCAACATCTTCTTCCTCTGCCTCCTCTTCCTCACTGTCCACAGGCTCCACAGCTGCCACATGACCATCATCAGGCCCATCCTCCTGCAGAAAAGGCACCTGGTGTCGCAAAGCCAGGTTGTGCAACATACAGCATGCCACGATGATCTGGCACACCTTCTTCGGTGAGTAGTATAGTGAGCCACCTGTTAAATGGAGGCACCGGAATCTGGCCTTCAGGAGGACGAATGTCTGCTCAATAATATGCCTAGTTCACCCATGTGCCTCATTTTAGCGTTCCTATGGCCTTGTCCTGGCATTCCTCACTGAGGTCAGTAGCCATGAGAGGCTGGGGTAACCAGAGTCACCTGCAAATGTCGATGGATATCTGCTAGACACACACCAACCCTTAGGGACTACTCCATACCCAGACACCTATTCATACTGTGTGGTGATCTTGGGCTCACCTATTAGCCACACACTGTGCCTCTGGAGTTGGCCCATCACATAAGGGATGCTGCTATTCCTCAAAATATAAGTGTCATGCACAGAGCCAGGATACTTGGCATTCACATGAGAGTTGTACTGGTCTGCCAAACACACCATCTGCACATTCATTGAATGGTAGCTTTTTCGATTTCTGTACACCTGTTCATTCCTGTGGGGGGGACAAATGCCACATGTGTACCATCAATGGCACCAATGATGTTGGGGATATGTCCCAGGGCATAGAAGTCAGCTTTCACAGTGGCCAAATCCTCCACCTGGGGGAAAACGATGTAGCTGCGCATGTGTTTCAGCAGGGAAGATAACACTCTGGTCAACACGTTAGAGAACATTGGTTGAGACATCCCTGATGACATGGCCACTGTTGTTTGAAAGGAACCACTTGCCAGGAAATGGAGCACTGACAGGACCTGCACTAGAGGGGGGATACCTGTGGGATGACGGATAGCTGACAACAGGTTTGGCTCCAATTGGGCACACAGTTCTTGGATTGTGGCACAATCAAGTCTGTAGGTGATAATGATGTGTCTGTCTTCCATTGGCGACAGGTCCACCAGGGGTCTGTACACCGGAGGATGACGCCATCTCATCATCTGCCTCAGAGGATGTGCCCTATGGAGGAGAATGGTGAGTAGAGGGTCATGTACCACATAGGTTGCACAAGTGTTTTTGCAGTAATGTGAGTAAATCCATGTGTGTGGCGCTGTCTGTCCGTATTTCTGCCCAAATGTGCTGTGACGCAGTTAGGTGCCATGCCATGTGCCACCCTGAAATGGTGGCTGCCTGACCTGTAAGGAGGGACAAGGGGAAATTAGGTAACTGCGCTGGCGTTGTGCAGCATTGCGGTAGGCGGTCGAAGACCGCCGCGCAAATCAGCATTGGTTATCATTTGGCCCTATGGGTTCCAGGAGCCAATGACGATGCACGCCAGCAGTGATGGTACGCACCGCTGCCGACGTGACCGCCATTTTCTATCTGTTCACTCACTTGATACCTGACCTTCAACAGGAGATGACTTACACTGCAAGTGCTGCTCTTGCCTGTGTCTGGAAGCGACAATGGCTCGAGTGCCTGGGGAAAGGGCCTATCCCCTCACTTCGGAGGAGTTGGAGAGACTAGTGGATGGGGCCCTCCCCCTGTACACACTACTCTATGGTCCTCCAGATAAACAGGTGAGTACACTGTGAGCATGATGCGTGGGACATGAATGTATGGAGTGGTGTGGATGGAAGATACATGGGGGGCTGAGGCCTGCATGAGAGGATGGTGAGTGTTTGTGTGTGAGGGCATGGGTGGGAAGTCGTGGGCAATGAGTATGACGAACCGGCCGGGAGAGTAATTTCCTTTCATCCTTCACCTTTCCTCTAGGTCAGTGCCCACCAGAAGAAGGGTATTTGGTGTGCCATCGCCAAGGAAGTGCGGACCCTGGGGGTCTATCATAGACGGAGCACCCACTGCCGCAAGACATGGGAGGACCTGCGCCGCTGGGGCAAGAAGACGGCAGAGGCCCAGCTGGGGATGGCCTCCCAACGTGGAAGGGGTGCCTGTCGCACCATGACCCACCTGATGTTCCAGATCCTGGCGGTGGCATATCTGGAGTTGGATGGGTGCTTAAGGGCATCAAAGCAGCCACAAGGGGGTGAGTACAGTCTCATTCAGCTGACTCTGCGTGCTTTATGAGGTGTCCGGGTGGGGGATGTGGGCTGTGGGTTCCCTTAGGCCAGGACGAACTTGGTAGGATAGGTCCCTTGTTAGGCAGGCTCTGTGGCACTCCAACCCCAATAGTGGTAGTGGCCATCTATAACTAGTCAGCCTCCTGTGGGTTCCAGGTGTGCAGCAAATGTGGTTGGGCATAGTCCCCCATGGGCAGGTGTTTTTCCCACTAACTGCTTGTGCATGGCCTAGTGCATAGGGCTGCTCCCTGTGTGTTGTGTTCGCCAACGGTAGTCGTGTTGCTGGCATTGACCATTTGTCTCCTCTGTCTTTCCCCCACTTTTTGTTTTGTCATCCTGTCCTTGTGTGCATTAGCATCATCTGGCAGAGGAGCAGAGGCACCGGAGACGGAGGGAGCTGCATCCCACATGGCCCAGGAGGATGAATGTATGGAGTCTGAAGGCACCAGTGGGACTGATGGCGAGGGGAGCTCCACGACGGGGACAGGAGGGGACACCAGCGACAGCGACTCCTCCTCTCATGGGAGCCCCTTTGCGGTGGCAGGCACCTCTGTGCCCACCGCAACAACAGGTACAGCTGCCACCCCCTCCACCAGCACCACCCTCCCAGCAGCCCCTCAGCGTGTTTCCCATGCCCGCTCACCCAGGAGGGTGGGCATCTCCTTCGCCCCAGGCACCTCAGGCGTTGCCCCAGTCAGCCCTGTTGCCCTCAGTGAGGAGGCTATTGACCTCCTGAGATCCCTCACTGTTGGGCAGTCATTTTGAATGCCATCCAGGGTGTCGAGAGGCACTTGCAACAAACAAATGCATACCTGGAGGGCATTCATTCTGGCGTGGCGGCCCAAGAGAGAGCATTTCAGGCTCGGGCCTCAGCACTGATGGCAGCTATTGTACCTGTGTCCAGCCTCCCCCCTCCAACTTCCACTATCCAGACCCAATCCCCTCTACCGCAGCCTATCCCAAGCACACCATCAGACCAGCATGCACACACATCAACACACAAAAGTGGCTCAGGAAAACATAAGCACCACATATCCCACAGGCACTCACACAAGCACCATACCCATGGAGACACACCAACATCCACTGCCTCCACTGTGTCCCCCTCCTCCATGTCCTCCACCTCCCTCCCTGTCTCGTCTCCACTCACACCTGCATGCACTACATCCTCAGTCACTACCTCCATCACCAGTACACCCATCACTACACACCGCTCACGTGCAATCACCACCCCCACTACCATTCACACGTCCCCTGTGTCCTCTCCCAGTGTGTCTGTGAGCCCTCCTCCCACAGTACACAAACGCCGGCACACACCAACTCAACAGCCATCCACCTCACAACAGCCTCCAACCCATGCACCTTCACCCAAACTCAGCAGACGTACACCTCCTACAACCACTACCTCTTCCTCCACTCCCAAACCCCATCCATCTTCCCGTCCCAGTGTGTCTAAACAACTTTTCCTGGCTAACATTGACCTCTTCCCTACACCTCCCCCCGTCCTTCCCCTAGGGCCAGGATGTCTAGAGGCCAGACCAGCACCTCAGCCACCAAATCGTCATCCACTGTGGTCCCAGCAAGTCTGGGAGGAACGAAGGGGGCACCCATCAGGGCTAACAGTGTGCCACCTACTGAAGCTAAGGGCCACTCGATTCGGCCACCTGCCAAGGTAAAGAAGGGGACAGCATGCAGAAGGGAAAAGCCACACCACCCACCCAGCAAGGCCTCATCCAGAACCAAAAGGACAGTGGCATGGTAACAGCAGCGACTACCAAGGTAGGGAAGGGGCACAAAAGCAAAGGAAAGTCACCTCAGGGCACGGAGCCTCCTGATGAGGGTCTGGTGACCCCCATTTCTCAGGACTGGCCAGCAACCTGTACCACGGTGAGCATTGTCGCAAAGACTGCCACCTGCACCGCCATCTGCACCGGTACCTGAACGGCAGCTGCCACAACTACAGTAACCAGCATCATCCCCAGTGGGAAGCCGTCGAATACTACAGACACCTGCACCACGGGCAGCACCGCCAGCATCTCCGCCACAGACCCCACCACAGCCACTGCCACCTGCCCCGCTACATGCCCAGCCAGTGCCACTACAACAGACATCAGCAGCATCCCCAGTGGGCAGCCGTCCGAGGCTGCAGGAGATGGCCTGGTGTCTCCCTCCACTACTACAGACACCTGCACCACAGGCAGCACCACCAGCATCTCCGCCACAGACACCGCCGTAGTCTGTAGCTGTACCCAATTATGTGTTGTTTGTGTCTGTATTTGTCCCTTTCTCAGACATTCAGGTGAGGGAATGGGAACTGCCACACCCCAGGTGCAGCATCACTGGGCACCAAACCCCCTCCAGAACCAATGGAGAAAAGCATCCACTAACACAGTCCTTGGCAGGATGAAGCACTCTGGGCACAAAGCCCACGCCAGAACCAGTGGAGAAAAGCATCTACTAACACAGTCCTTGGCAGGATGAAGCACTCTGGGCACCAAGTCCCCTCCAGAACCAGTGGAAAAAAGCATCCACTAACACAGTCCTTGGCAGGATGAGGCCCTCTGGGCACAAAGCCCCCTCCAGAACCAGTGGAACATGTCACCCACTTGAGAGACTGTGGCTTTGTACTCCCCAGGAGCAATCAGTGGGCAAACCACCCACTTGAGAGACTGTGGCTTTGCACTCCCCAGGACCAAGCAAAGGCCAAACCACCCACTTGAGAGACTGTGGCTTTGTACTCCCTAGGAGCAAGCAGTGGGCAAACCACCCACTTGAGAGACTGTGGCTTTGCACTCCCCAGGAGCAAGCAGTGGGCAAACCACCTACTTGAGAGACTGTGGCTTTGTACTTCTCTGGAGCAAGGAGTGGGCAAACCACCCACTAGAGAGACTGTGGCCTTGCGCTCCCCAGGAGCAGGCAGTGGGCAAACCACCCACTTGAAAGACTGTGGCTTTGCACTCCCCAGGACCAAGCAGTGGGCAGACCACCCACTTGATTGCCTGTTTTTCTTTTTATCGACCTGATGCCCCTGCAGTGTTCTCTCCGTTTTGAGGCAGGTGTCATGTGTGGGCTTCACCCATGCTTTTTGGGACCACTGGTCCACGGACATTTAATGGGACAGTGTACAGACTTGTGTACTTGCTGTAAATATTTGTATATACTGCTTATTTACTGTTCTCTTAGGCTATATGATTGTTCGATTATTACACTAGTTGAACTCATTTCGTTTGGTCCTTGCGTTCTTCCAGGGGGTGACGGGGTGTATCTGTGATGTGATTGGATATGTGTGTGTGTGTTGTGGGTGGGGGGCGAGGGGTGGGGGTGTTGCGTGTGTGTGTCACTCTCTTTTCCCTCCTCCCCTCCCCTGTGTGCTAGGTGCAGTACTCACCGTGGTCGTCGCCGCCGTCCTTCGTACTCCTGGTAGATGAGAAGATACACCAACATTGGTAACACCTGTAGTTCGGGCTCCATGGCGTCCTGGTTCCTCGTTGGGTGTCGAGAGGTGAGTGGTTTCCCTTCCACAGACTGTTTCCGCCGTGCTTTTGATGGCATTGGTACCACCCAGGAAAAGCTGGCAGATTGGTGCCTTGTAATAGTGTGGGCAGTACATTGTCCTCCGCCTGTCTGTTGGCGGTTACCGCCGCGGTGTTTGTTTCTACCGCTGTGGCAGTCAGAGTGTTAATTAAAGTGGCTGTCTGTGCTGGCAGTTTCCGCCATGGTCGTAATTCCATTTTTTTTACCGTTGGCCTGCTGGCAGTATCACCGCCACTTTATCACCGACCGCCAGGGTTGTAATGAGGGCTTATGTGCCCATGTGTTTGAGGTCTATGTGCATTGGTGACTTTAAGCATGTATGGATGCCTGGAGGTGCTAAGCTGTTCCTCTATACGTAAGCAGATATGTTGTATGAATGTGGCTGTGCATCAGTAGGTCTCTGCATGTCTGGCATGTGTGCAGGAGTATTTAAAAGCATTTTTGGTATGAATTGGTGCTTGCTTATCCATGGGTGCCTCTGTGTCTGTCTATATCTGTATATTTGGTTATCTGGTTCCATACAGACACATACATAAGATGGTGTTTGGCTCTGCATGTGAGCATTGATATATGCTGTATGTGTGCACAGATACCAGCATTCAGTGCGTATGCACTATACAAGAAAAACAGACCTACTAGCTCTGTCAATGTTTTATGTTAGTTTATTGAACTGCATGCATACATGCTATCGCTCCTTACATATTGCAGTAAGAATTTCACTAGCAGTATCCCATTGCAATGGCTTTATTGGAAGAAATCAGTGTTGGAAGAAATGATCGCATAATGCAACAAGTGTCAAGTAAAATGAATCCCTCACCTCTGCGCCCTGAAGCTTTGGCAAGAACTGGACCAATGTGCTACGGTCAAAGCCACTTATCTGTCAATTTCCATAGATTCCGAAGGTAACTAGGAAAGATGGCTCAGTTGCACGAGATGTGAAAGCTTACACCTCTGACATTCAGAATCCCTGGGCTTGGTACCCATCAGCAGAGTTCCATTTTCAAGATACCCCATGCGCCACAAAGTGACGTAACAAAACTTGAGCCCACCTTACCCCCCCCCTACACCACCTACTGTCATATGAGACACCACATGGTTTAAGATAAGATTACCAGAAATGTGTCTGCATCACTCCAAGCTCTCTCTTACCTGAAGGTGTTTTAATCTCTGCAGTGTGTCCACTTCGAAATAACCAGGTCCTTCTACTGGCATGTGTCAGATGCTTAACTGGAGAGCCAGTGGGCTCTATGGAGTGTGTGTCCTCAGATCTGGCTGCAAATGAAGGTTACACTCTAAGACATTGTCTGTTACACTGTGACTCAGCTGTTATTTCACAGCGCGAGACAAGGCTGTTATAAAGTGACTCAGCTGTCATTTCACAACGTGATTCTAGGCTGTTATAAAGTGACTCAGCTGTCATTTCACAACGTGATTCGAGGCTGTTATAAAGTGACTCCGCTGTTATTTCACAGTTTGAGACTAGGCTGCTATAAAGTGACTCAGCTGTTATTTCAGATCGTGAGACTAGGCTGTTATAAACTGACCTAGCTGTTATTTCACAGCGTGAGACTAGAATGTTATTAAGTGACTCAGCTGTTATTTCACAGCCTGAGACTATAATGTTATGAAGTGACTCAGCTGTTATTTCACAGCGTGAGACTAGGCTGTTATAAACTGACCTAGCTGTTATTTCACAGCGTGAGACTAGAATGTTATTAAGTGACTCAGCTGTCATTTCACAACGTAATTCTAGGCTGTTATAAAGTGACTCAGCTGTCATTTCACAACATGATTCGAGGCTGTTATAAAGTGACTCCGCTGTTATTTCACAGTTTGAGACTAGGCTGTTATAAAGTGACTCAGCTGTTATTTCAGATCGTGAGACTAGGCTGTTATAAAGTGACTTAGCTGTTATTTCACAGCGTGAGACTAGAAAGTTATAAAGTGACTCAGCTGTTATTTCACAGCCTGAGACTATAATGTTATGAAGTGACTCAGCTGTTATTTCACAGCGTGAGTCTAGGCTGATGTAAAGTGACTCAGCTGTTACGCACTGTGAGTCAGGATGAAATGTTTGTGCGTAAAAATCTGATGCACAGAGTGGCTCATCTACGAGTGTATGTGTGCTGCTCTCTCATTGATTCTGCCTCTAGGCGCTAGCTGAGATTGTTCTCCACTCTGGATCACGCCTACATTTTAGGGTAGCAACAGCCCTTCTCCACTGAGGCAGGAGAGTAGTTATCAGACATCCACTCTATGGTGAACACTGTTTTGTATTGCACCATTTTTATAACACTTACTACCCTGTTGTGAGGCACTAAGCGCTTGCGTACATGGCTAGCAAGCTATGCCATGTAGCGTGTGTGGTTGGTAGCGTGTTGTCTTTGTTTTTCGATCATATGTAAAAGTGTTTTCAGGTTGTGCATGATGACCACGAAGGTGCAGTTATCATGTTATAAAATGCAGCGCTTAGCAGTGTGGTTGATGAAAGATGTGAGAGACAGATGCAGAGTTTATGGTTTTCATTAGGCTGACAGCTTTGAGCAGCTCTGCAGTTACTTCATGGTATTTCTTATGATTATTGTCCCCTTAGCTGCCTACTTCACCAGGTTGTCCAACCTGATATTATCTTTTAAGTTTTTTGAACCTGAGCGGTCATGGCTGGAGACTGAAATGGAAGCTTCAATGGTATCTGGAAGAGGTTGGGATCAACCTTCCTAATTCCACCTGAACTTCATTCAGCCAAGCCTCTTATGAAACCCTATACTCTTTTGGGAGTCCATAGTATGGGAACACCTCCAGGGAGGCAGTACTCAGTAGGATTTGTGATCTCTGTAGTGTCCTGCTGGACACGTTCTAGTGTTTCACCAGCCACTCGGCTGAGGGCTGGCCTTACACTGACACCCCACATCCATCCAACACAGGCATCACCAGTCAGGTGACCCAGCCCATAAAAAGGGCTTGGTGCACGTGCCTGCAGCCAGTTCTTACGACCATGCTATTGTGTATGTGTCACAGCATTTCGATAGCATGAGGGCCCAGGGCCCCCAACACTACAGTCTTTTCATGGGGCTTAACTTCACCTTCTAGGTATGGGAAGCCCCCTTGTTAATGCCTTCCTCTCTGGGAGGGGAAAGGACCTCGCTTACGAGGCTCTGTGCACTCAAAGATAGGTTTGCCTAGAATTTGGGCTGTAAATCGCGCTTGACTTTGTGACTCCAATGCTTACAACTCTAGTTAGTAGTCACTATTGTGTCTCGTACAATTTGTGTTGAGTTTTGAAATATACAGTACAATTTGCAGAAACCCTTTGTTTATGTTTATTGACCGGTGGTTAATTTATTCATCCTAATCCATTTAAGGTAAACATTCCTGGAGGGTGGGTGTTCCTTGACCTCAAGGGGGGGTTGTGGACAGCAGACATCAAATCACCAGGGGGGGTTGAGTTGATGTCAGTGTCACACGTAGAATCACAGGAAAAACCCTTTTCTTTTTACTGCTATTACCTCTCCCTGAAAAATATAATCACACTTGCACTTCCAGCAATAGGGTTTGCTTTAGGGCCTTGAAACAAAAACGATGAATATCCCCTTAACTCATGTAGGTGTGGCAGGGCCAAACAAAATATTTTTAGACAGACAGTGTGTGACTTGAAGTATGCATGGTTCAGCTCCCTGTGCATGGACCAGATCTTCAAGCACCAGCCCAGACAGGGATCCGAGAGGAAGTCCAAGACATAAAAAAAAGGGGGAGATGTATGTCAAACACTGAATATGAATGTTTGTTTTACCCTCCCTCAGTACACAGTGTCCTGTCAACACGATACTTCAATACTAGCCACAGTGAGGTCAGCGGTCTAGATAGTCACCATCCTCTTAGAAAGGGCACCTGGTAGCCTGGAGAAAGGAGGGGACAGCGACAGATAGAGAAGGGACTCCTAGGGACGCGCATGCGTTGCAGAATAGCACCTGTATGAGGGCTTTAAATTGAAAAATAGAAGTGCAGGTACTCTGTACCAGAGTACCTGCTTGCTTCTGAGAAGTGCCTGTACTCTCTAATGAAAAGTATTACGTTTTTCCCTAGAAGTGCAGGTACTCTCCCTCTCAAAATAAAAAAGTGCTGGTACTCCGTACCAGACAGTGCCGGACTATTTAAAGCACTGCCTGCATGGATAGGCCAAATGCACACAGTGTTAGGAGACTCCAAATAGACCGGTATGAAACTCCAGAGGTCCACTGAAGTGGCTGTGCACCTGCCCGACCATCTCACACACAGCTAAAGGTGTGAAAGATTCTGGCCATCAGTGAATTGATGGTGATGGATGATGGAGGCGCTTGCTGTCAATCACGGCTAGTGGGGGGGTTGATCCATGCTCACACATGGAAGGATCCCATGGAGAGGTAGTGCACCTCACTTCCCCCACCTACGTGCATTCTGTATGTGCATTAGGGGTTTGTTGATGGACGTGCGTACACCATCCAGGAAAGGTCCATGGGCTTTCCATCAACAAATGTTGCCTGCTGGGAGAAAATGGCATGGCAAGAACTCGGTGCACTTGGCCTTGTTTTCAGTCCTTAGTCCCGCCCAACGTTTGACCATCCTCCCAGGTGGCGGATGTTGGTAACATAATGAGAACCATCAGATTAAAATTGTGCCCTCTTAAAAGCTACACAGTGGGCAAGCATCCCAATTCAACCCAAGAAACCATAGGAACCAAAACTCTTTAATAAAACATTATTCATAAAAAGTATGTTCTCACTAAATAAAAAAATAAATTAGAGAAAACCATAAAAGGCAACTCTACCACTGAGATAAGTTGCGTCTTCTGTTCCACCTTGCAGGTGTTTTATCGAGAGATGAATCGCCAAGTGATATTCGTCCATTCGTTGACACACGTGGAGGTTTCCGGTGTACATCAGGGAGATATTTCGAGGAATGGCCCGTTGTCTGTTCTCTTCTCTGCTCCCCACGTGTTTTTTTCTGCTTCGTTGCTTTCGCTCTAAGTGACTTGTTTGCTATTCACCTCAGCCTCCAAGACACAGCCCTAGAAACTGTCAGGCCATTTGTTTATGTAAAGAAAGCAATCAGTTGAGCCCGTCCCCCCCGGCCAGGCTCGTCTCCGTGGAAGATCCGCCCTGGCGAGCCTTTCGTGTCCCATTACCGGCACCGAGTACGAGACGTGGTGCTGCTGTCACAACAAATTACCTGCCCGTGTTTGCTCTAGATCAGCTGCGGCGCCTACATTGGTACATGCTGAACCCGGTAATAACGAGGATGTTTGATGGCAAAATTAAGAGGAGGCTCTTTCCACTAACAGGAGCTGTATTTGTACAGCCTCGGAGAGCGGTGCGCAAGGCGTGTGCGCATTTGGTGGACACAGGAGAGCGCGTCCATGCGGAGCAGATGCGTTCATTGTGATGTTAGTGTCGTGTAAAGTATAGCGTGCCCGCGGGGAAGGCGCGCGCACGCGCAAAGAGACTGTACACGAGGTGCTCACACTGTGCCCCCTGCTTAATCCAAACTCGACCCAGGAATTAAAGTGGGTAGTGATAACGCGTCCAGCCCTTATAAATTATCTGTACCTGGACACGTTCGAGGTCGGTGAATCTTTTAACCGAGTCGGGCTCTCCTCATCCTCAATAGTCGAGTCGCTCAAATTAATAATCAATAACTGTTGTAATTGGTAATTAATACTCAATTAATAGATCAATACAACACATCAGAAATCAATAACAGTTGGTATTTCGGCGCACCATGACCTTTCAGTCATGAATAACCACACCAGTTTATTAAAAGTTGGTGAATTTATTTCCCTATATTAACAAAGCTAGCACGATATATATGTGTCTCAAAACCAATTGATATATGTATATGAACATTACTAGCTGTCCATAACGGCGGAAGAAACGCAATCTATGCAAAATCTGAATGATGATACACTCTGTTATAGCAATGCAAATCACCAATGTGACTAACTGTATTTGACTAATTGCGTACATTCGGTCAGCATAACAAGATTTCAATTCTTCATGATACATTGAATGAATACCTCAACTAACCTCTAATTAGCATTGGCATTTGGGACTTCATGCAAAACGAATTTAGTCAACACAAATTTGGAAAACTTCTAGCTAGGATCCTATCAAAATAGCAGTTGGTACCTAAAAGGAAAAACACAATGCATAATACATTTATCCTTTCATATTTACCAAATACAATCAGCATTCAAGAAAAGTCTTCGTCCTTCAGGTACCGGTTGATCAGCATGGGGCAAATTTCAAAGGGGCAAAGTTAAGGGCAAGTTTCCTTGCAGCGGCAAGGAGAATAGGGCAAAGTTACTGCATGGGCAAGACGGGGGCAAATGAAAGTTAAAGTCTCTAGGGTGAGAATTGTCAAAGTCTCTTTCTCTCAGATAGAGAAAAGGGCATCAGGGTATCGTCCAAAATGGAGTCTGGCATCAGGCTTCAAACTGGCATCGAGGAAAATGGCTGACTTCTCTTTGTCCGGTGGGTTTAAGTAAGAAACATTCCAAATTCTGTAGGGTCTTCCATTGGAGGGTTCATAGGTTGGCTTCAAATTGTCCAATCAAAAATTGTCTTTTACTAGCGCCCATTTATGCATACACTGTCCTTGGCGCCTTGGAACACGAATTGTATCATGGTTTGCCAATTATTTTACTATCTGTACCTTCATTGTCCGCACCTGCAGAGACTGACCTTGTATCAAAGGGGATGTAACCGGCCTAGCACGAAACCTTGGAGATAAGTGCACCAGCCAGATTCTACTGGAAAAATACAACTTCAAGCAAGAATATTTGTTTCATTAGTTCAAGAAAAAAAAAGAATCACGCAGTTAGAATTTGAAACCAAGCAACTAGGCCAAAGCCTATACTAAATTTAAGCTAAGCAAAACAGTTTTCAAACAAGAAATCATGGCATACATTTGCGATTATGACGGATTAGTAAAATTTTAATACTTCATGATTAATAAAGCTCGTTTATAATGATGGCGAACTACCCCGAGGGCACAATTTCCCTCGTACATTATTTCTTTTACTAAAATCACACTTCATTATGTGTTTTCGATTACACGGTATACATGAATATATGTCGGACCTTCTTTTTCTGCGTCATCAATCCCTCCTCTGATGACTAATTATGTCATCACATCAAATCTACCCACAAATTTTATTCCATTAAAATTCTGTATAGTAATTTGGCACTTCAGTCAATTCCCTTTTTCTTTTAGTCCCTTTTGATTTTTCTCTATATATTTCCACCATTTTGTTTTCTATTTTCTCCTCTCTCTTTCTTTTGTTCCTTGCTTTTATTATTTTAATAGTTTTCCATATTCCCCAAGGACCTAATAAACAAATTAACACTATTAATATTCCCTTTATTATCTTTAATAACAATCCGTTCCAAACGTTGCTGAGCCAATTTCCCACAGAAGCAAATCCTTTTCCAACTTTCTCCCAAACTCCGGGTACTTTCAATTCCTTTAAATCTATACTTTCTCTAGTTAAATTTGTAAGCATCGTTCTAATTTTTCCACTGTTGTCGGGTATATATGTACAACAGTGACGCGTGCCAAGCATTTTGCAAACGCCGCCATCCTTTGCTAAAAGAATGTCTAAGGCAAGCCGATTTTGAAGAGTCATAGCTCTTTCTGCAGCGAGTTCAGCATCCATCAGGATTATAGCTCCCGAAAACTTTGTCAACATGTTATCCACAATAGTAGACAACTTTCGTATTTTGATTGAATTCAATATGACTCCTACTGAAGGAATAATAGCTCCAAATATATCTCCTACCACACCAGCAGCTGTCTCCCTTTTCTGAACACGATGTGATTCAGACAGCCTTGGAAATTTCTTTAAGTCATCTAGTTGGTAAACCTTTGGGAACAATATTCCCAAATAACACCTCCCATACCATCCTTTAGGAAGACGATAATAGGCGTTGAGTCCACAAATATAATATACTCCAGGAATAACTGGGTCTTGTCCATTCAGCATGAACGTCCACTTTTGTTGAAATGCGTAGGTGTGTTTACATTCACTCGTTCCCACAAAAACTGTGTCATAATATGATGGAAATCTATGTATACAAAATCTTCCCACATGCAATGTATCTAAAGCTATTTTCCCTTGTGTCTTTATTGCGGCAAAAGCATAATTATCTACAGACGTCCTTTCGTGCAATTCCTTCTCTAATTTCTCCTTCATTTCGTTCTTTCTGTCGTCAGTGCGGTCTAAAAATTCTATTTCTACTGGTGAAAGCAAGCATGTAAGGTTCTCTCTATGTGCGTGGGCTGTGTGGAAAGGGGACATTGGTTCGAAAAATTCCCTCATTAATTTGGCAGACCAATCTCTAGCTATCTTACTTAGGTGCCCTATTATGGGGACATATGCAAATGTAACATCGTAATTAGTATAGAAATAATGAATGTCTTTTTGAGCATAAAATCTGGAAGCTACTATACTACATGTAATTCCATATGTAAGAGGCATGCTGTGATACGTTACCCCCTCCACTACTGAGGTAGGTATTTGTGTACACACATAGCAATCTTTCGCATCCATGGTCTCAACATACTCACTCAGTAAGCGATAGAAAACGTTAGATGAAAGTTCCTTCTTATCATGCAAGTGTCTCTCGTCTTGCTCGAGTCTCTTGAGAGCTGTTAGTTCAGTAACGATAATAGGTTTAGAAGTAGAAGCATCATTCGTCTCACTCTCACTTTTACCATGCATTCCAAGAACTATTGCTACAATTATTAGTACGCATGCGGTCAGTAAGCCTATACACATGTATTTACAATACTTCATTTTACGCCCCTGTGTAGTGAAGCTAGTCATGATCTGTATAGAATCAGAAAGCTGAAGACACTTTATCAAAGCGTTTTCTTTTTTTCTCTCTTAGTTGCAGGTATTTACAAAGCTGAACGAGTTCAATCTTCACACAGTTTTCTTTAGCAGCTTAGTCTCTTATCGGTTAGCAGCGTTGTCTCAAAATCGGTTTCAAAGTCAATCAAGTTCGCAATGTCTTAGCCGGGTGAAAAGTCAATCAAGTGATCAATGGTTTCAATCAACAGATCCATAAAGTTTGTATTTCCAAAATGAAGTTCTGCCTCTTCGTTCTCAAGGCTGAGGGATACGAATTCGTCTGACCAATCGTTATTGGCTACGTATGCCCACTCCGGACCGGAATACCTCCTGCTCGGTATCCTTTTTCTTTTCAGTTTTGCATCTCTCTTTGATTCTTTCTCACTGGTACTTTCCTCTTTGGCCAAGTCCTTTTCTTCACTTGGTGTTGGTACTACGACAGACACTTCCTTTCTTTTCTCTTTCACTCTTGGCCCTTCACTGTCGTTCAACGTTTCTCTTGTTCTTAGTTTTACTGGTGATATGCTCGGTCTTCTCTTTGTACTGTGTCCACTTGATGGACCTGCGATCTCTTCTGAAGAAGTTTGAGCAGTTTCGTTCTGTTCTGCCTTGTCCCCTCCTTCTGGGGAGTCAATGAGATTTTCCTTTTCTTTTTCTGTATCGTCTGCTTCTGGGAAAGCCCTCCTCTGATCAGGCTCTCCTGCTTCTTCACCTGTTTCGAGCCCTTTGTCACCGTTACTTTCTTCAGGCTCTTTGTCACTCTCAGCTGCTTCAGGCTCTTTGTTACCTTCAGCTGCTTCGTCGCTGTCTGAGGCTTCTCCTTGGTCTTCCCCAAGTGAATCAGTTGCTTCGTCCTCAGAGAATATTTCTCCCTCCTCTATTTCTGCCTGTTCGCTTCTAGTCCTTGTTCGCTCTGTCTCAGCGCTTGGCACTTTGTTATCAGGTACTGGTAATTTCAGCGCTTCAACTTCCTCATCTGTGGGACACAACACCCTCTTTGTGTGACTGGCGTGAATCCAGTTGGGAACTCCCGCACACTTCACAGCGGTGGTAGTCGTCAGAATCACTTGGAAAGGTCCTTTCCAACGGGGTTCCAAACACGACTTCCTCACATGCTTCTTTATCACGACCCAGTCACCTGCTTTCAGGGTGTGTCCTGGACCTTGGATCAGTGGCAAGGTGGTTGCCTCCACCTGGTGAGAGAAAGAGCGAACCACATCAGCTAGACCTTTGCAGTAGTCTAACACCATATCATCTGTAATATTCAAAAGTGCATTTGCAGGAACTGCTGGAAGTCTCATAGCTCTGCCCATGAGAATCTAGTGTGGAGACAGTCCAGTTTTTCGGTCAGGGGTGTTTCTCATTGACATTAACACCAAAGGCAATGCGTCGGGCCATTTCAAGTTTGTTGATGCGCATATTTTCGCCATTCTTGATTTCAATGTGCCATTCATTTGTTCCACTAAACCTGATGCTTCAGGGCGGTAGCTACAATGAAGCTTTTGCTCAATGTTCAGTGCTGCACAAAGCAATTTTATTACTTCATTATTGAAGTGACTTCCCCTATCTGATTCTAAAGAGATCGGGAATCCGAAACGTGGTATTAACTCTCTCAAGAGTAGTTTTGCAACTGTGAGACTGTCATTTCTGCGTGTAGGGTATGCTTCAATCCAGTGACTAAAAATGCACACAATCACCAACACATACTTCAAGCCTCCATGCACAGGCATCTCAATGAAGTCCATTTGCATCCTGCTGAATGGACCCCCTGCTCTTCCAATGTGGCTCAAATTTACTACTGTTCCCTTCCCTCCGTTCATCTGTTGGCAAATAACGCAACGGTGGCAAACTGCTTCAGCAACTTGATGGAATTTGGGGTTAAACCAATCAGTTTTAAACAACCTAATCATGGCATCTCTCCCAAGATGAGCTTGTCCATGGTAAAATCTGGCTATCTGTGTCAAAAGGCTATTTGGAAGAACGAATTTCCCTTCACTTGAAACCCACAATTCATCTAGTCTCTTTACACATTGTGATTTGGTCCAAGAAAGTTTCTCATCCTCACTAACATCATTCTGTAGGGATTTCAATTCGTCCATCGTATCTATAACTTTTAGAGCAAATATTTCGCTTTGTTCAAGTTCTGGTTCACTTATCAAATTCCATTCATCCCTGAGCAATATACAGTTCAATGCGCAAAACCTTGCGACTTGATCCGCATATCCATTTCCTAGGGAAACATAGTCTTGTCCCTTCGAGTGTGCACTGCACTTCACCACTGCTACTTCCCCTGGTAACTGAATGGCATGTAACAATTCTCTTATTCTTTCACCATTTTTCACTGGTGATCCTGAAGAGGTCATGAAGCCTCTCTGTGACCACAATTGTCCAAAATCATGCACTATTCCAAACCCGTATTGGCTGTCAGTGTAAATGGTAACTTTCATTAGTGCAGAAAGTTGGCATGCTCTAGTAAGAGCTACCAATTCTGCCACTTGTGCAGAGTAAACCCCTTGAAGCCAAGAGGCTTCCAGAACACCTGTTACAGTACATACAGCATACCCTGCTTTCAATACACCCAGTGCATCTCTTAAACATGAACCATCAACAAAAATGATTTGATCATTTTCTTCTAATTTGGTATTTTTAATATCAGGCCTTGGTTTGGTGCAAAATTCAGTCACCTGAAGACAGTCGTGCTCGATGTCTTCAGCGTTCTCAATTTCAGCATTTTCACTGGGAAACAAGGTTGCTGGATTCAACGTAGTGCACCTTTTCAGCTGCACATTAGGTGATCCCAGAATTATTGTTTCATACCTTGTGAGTCTAGCACCAGTCATGTGCTGTGTTCGGGAACGTGTCAAAAGTATCTCGACTGAGTGACGGACCATGACTGTTAATGGGTGTCCCATCACTATTCCTTCACTCTGAGTGAGGCTGTTACCAACTGCTGCTACGGCGCGCAAACACCCTGGCAGTGCTGCTGCGACCGGATCCAAAGTAGCTGAAAAATATGCTACTGGTCTGTTTACGCCACCATGGGCTTGGGTCAAAACAGACAAGGAACATGCATCACGTTCATGACAAAACAATGTGAAAGGTTTTGTGTAGTCAGGCATACCTAAAGCTGGAGCCCTGCACATGCATTCTTTCAATTCAATAAAAGCATCCGTCTCATCTCCTTTCAGCTCAATTTCATCCAATGCATCCTTCTGGGTCAGTTTCAGTAAAGGTTTTGCGAGGGTGGAGAAGTTGGGAATCCATTGGCGACAATAGTTCACCATTCCCAAAAACTTCCTCACCTCCCTCCTCGTCTTTGGGGGACTCATTTGAAGTACACTTGTTATTCTTTCCTTCATTATTCTCCGTGACCCTTTTTCTATTTGGTGACCCAAATATTTCACTTTCTTCTGACAGAACTGTAATTTTGAAGGAGACACCTTGTGTCCATTCCTTCCCAAATGGTTCAATAGAGCAATGGTGTTGGCTGTGCAGTCACTTTCTGTCTTGGATGCAATCAGTAAGTCATCAATGTACTGTACTAGGGTTGACTCGAATGGCAATTCTAACGCTTCCAAGTCTTTCTTTAGAATCTGATTGAAAATTGACGGTGACTCCGAAAACCCTTGAGGAATTCGACACCAACTGTAAACTCTGTCTAAGAATTTGAAACAAAAGAGAAATTGGCTGTCCTCATGAAGAGGCACCGAAAAGAATGCTTGGGACAAGTCGATGACTGAGAACCATTCGGCATCGCAAGGGACTTGAAACATTATCACAGCTGGATTTGGTACTACAGGGCAGCATTTAATTATTATGTCATTTATTTTCCTCAAGTCCTGCACAATTCGGACCTTTCCACTTGGCTTTATTAGTCCCATGATTGGTGAATTACATGGACTGCTTAACACTTCTTTCAGTACTCCCTGTTTTACAAACTCGTCAATGAGTTGGGCGACTTTCATGAGGGTGTCTTGTGCCATATGGTACTGTGGGGTCTGGGGAAAGGTTACATTGGGTTTTACGGTCACTTTCACTGGTTCCACTCCTTTCACCAATCCCACCTCTTTTCCTGTCATATCCCACACTTCTTTTCCGACTGTTTCCTGTAATTCAGCTGGAATGTCTGCTTCAGTGATCATCGGAAAAAGGGTAATCAGAGGATACTCTTCATCGACAGTTTCCATCTCATCCCCTTCTACACTGTCCTCTTCTTCCCCATCACTGCTCGTCTGAATTCTAATTCCATCGTTCGAACACATAATCGAACATCCCAATTTGCACAATAGGTCTCTCCCTAACAGTGATATCGGGCTTGAGTCACATACCACAAAATTATGTGACCCTTGATAGTTACCAATTCTGACTTGTACTGGATCTGTGATTGGGTTCGTCAGGTACCTGTTTGCTACTCCCACTACTTGAACTGTTCTCCCTGAGAGTGGCAAATTTGGTACTTCAATGCTCCTAACAGTTGAACGTGTGGCTCCTGTGTCAACCAAGAATGAAACACGATGACCCATAACTCTTCCCTCCACATACGGACCCTTTTGATCAACTTCCAAGGATGCTGCAAGCACACTATTTCCCTCCTCATCTGAACTTCCACTCTCCCATACATCGTTTATTCCATTCTCGCTGTGTAGTGGGAATTGGTGTACTGTGTCATTTTGACTCATTCCCTGACCCGTGACCTGTTGAGGAAGCATTGCTTGCTGCTGATTCATTGGTGCTAAGGGTATTTTCATTTGCTGATTAGGTACCATGGGAAACTGCTGTTGCATTGGCTGCAATTGTGTCATTTGCACATGGGGCATTTGCACCTGTTGCGGTTGCATGGGTTGTAGACCCTGCATCTGATTCATATTGTTTTGAAAATTTGGGTTCGGACCTCTCAGTTTCGGTCCTCTCATAGTTTGAAATGCATTGACATCATTGTTTTGCTGACCTACACCTTCCTGCACCATCATTGGGCACTCCCGTTTCCAATGCCCGACAATTCCTCACGTGTGACATGGCATCACGTTCTTCATTGCCTGTATACCATTTGGAATCATAACGGTATTCAAATCAGGACCATTATTCACAAGACCTCCTCGGCCTCTGCCTCTCATCTGCGGCTGAAACATAGCATTTCCCTGTTGCTGCTGCTGCGGCATCTGTTGTTGAAACCCTTGCAAACCTTGTAAACCTGTCTGAGCTGCTCTGAGCTGCATCACCATCACCTTTTCCTTCAATCTTTTCTGCTTTGTCTCAATCTCATCACTGCAGTATTTTGCATAGTTCAACACTTCATCGATCGACTTTGACTGCCAACAAATCAAATGCGATTTAATCATCTGGCTAATTTCAGGTCTCAGCCCTTCCACAAACCTGAACACAAAATGAAGCATGTCCTTTGGCTCAATCGTTTCCGTGCAACTGTAATTTTTAAACGCCTTCAACAATCTCTCATAGTACGCATGTATAAACTCTTTAACCTCTTGGGCTGTTCTGTCAATTCTCTGCCAATCCACATTTTTCGACGCAACCTTGGTTTTCAAGTGCTCGATCACCTTGTGGTACAAACTCATTACCGTAGGTGATGGCGCACCTGTGTTCCTATCTCTCTCTGGTTCACTCGTCGGCCAACCTACAGCCCTTTTACAATCTTCCCACAAATCAGCCGGAACCACAATCTCAAATAAGGTATTCAGGTCTTCCCAGAGACACTTCGCGAGTTTCACAAATCTATCTGTTTGTTGATACCACTCGATCGGTTTTTCTCTCAATTTGGGAAAGTCGTCCGTAAAGGATTGAATATCGCACCTGTGCCATGGTACATGCACAAGTTTTCCCCCTGCTGTCTCTCTCATTGGTAACATGGTTATCAGATCGTCATTCTGTTGTTTTTTCTCACTTCGTTCTGAAGTATTTTCCTTCTTTTTATCCTTTTTCTTGACCCACCTGCTTTCCCACTTGTCTAAACATCTCCAGACCTGTGCACTCTGCAGTATCTCTTTAAGGTGTGTTTTCATCCCTGCGGATCTCATGTGTTCGAAGTCTTTCATGTCGAAATCTAACCTGTAACTTCTACTCAGGTGTTTAGTCTTACCTATATCAATCTCGTGTCTGTCTGCAATTTCTTGTAATTTCTTATGTATGCTGCTCACTTCTCTTGTAATCCTAGGGCACATGTATCTTAGTTCTTCCTCCGTGTATGATTCTAATCTGTTCAAACCCATTGTTCCCTCAACCAATTCATCTGCCTCCATACCCAACCTTATTTTATTCAGGTATTCTTCTCCCTTCCCGCTAGATACACTCTGTGGGGAGTTCAGGCTGTTAAACCATTGTGTTAGCTGTTGCGCGTTCAGTCCCATCAATGTAGCAGTTACGTCAACTGCCATTGACGGTTTCTGTAATGTTTCAGTCTGTGATGTTAACGGTACTAATAGTGGTGGATGTGACCTTACCACGGTTGACGGAGCACAAATTGGAATTGGACTAAATTCCGACAAGGACCCAGATCCATTTGGCAGTGCCGCTATCGGAGTTGTCTCTGGAGTGGTTTCTATGCATCTTCTCCCTGTCCCATTCTGTATCATTAACCCTTGGTCGCTGGTGCTTGAATTTGCCTGTATGTACAGTGGTACTGGTGGACCTACAGTGATAGGTAGAGATATCGCATCTGGATTCTGTCTGTTCCCCGAATTCTGTGGCATATTAATCCCCACATTGTGGTTCATCATTGCTGGCAGACCTAACTGGCTTTCTACTACTCGCACTTCTTGTGTCTGCTGTGGGGGCATCAAGAACTGTGTTGATTCAGCTTGAATCAATGTCGGTCTTTGATAGTTTTGTCCTCCCTGCGCCATTGAATCGGAAGTAATTCCCACATTATGCTCATCACAACAATGCCTTTGAACCTGTGGCTGATAGTTATCAGCAGGTTTCAATGTTGGCACGTCTGGGTACATCCTCTGAACCCGTGGTATCCGTGGTGAGAAAGGCATGTCGGAACTGCTCGGCCTCTGAGATCTTCTCAAATTTGGCGTCACATTACCCTGTATTGGTTCTGGAGGGGCAGTACTAATGCTTGAGCCTTTTTCGCTTTCCACATATGGTGGTGGGCGATCATTCAGTAATTGTATAATGAACTCCTCATCATCTGACTCGTCTCCCCTTTTCGAGTTTCTATTGCTCTCTCCCTCCCTGGACTGACTCCTGTTTGTCTTACAGGTGGCTTTCCTTCCTTCCGTCTCCTCTTCCTCGGCAATCGCTGGAAACAATTTAATTCCCTGCAATACGTCTGATCTCCAAACCTTTTGTGTGCTGTCCCATCTAGCATCCGCTAGGGTCTTTTCTACTTTCCTTATTCTTGTCTCAAATTTCTTTTGTTGTTGATTTCTAGCTATAAGCTCCCAAATTGCCAATGCCTCAAACTGTGCTGGCCTTGGGGGTACTTTCATGTCGTATAGCGCAAACCTCAGATTTTCTAAAACCCTTAGGTTAAACGACCCGTGGATAGGGAACGCTACACTTCCATGTTTTTCTGTTAATTTGCACCATTGCTTTAGCCAAAGACACAGCGCTACACCCTTTTCTTCAATGACGATGTAAGCTGGTGTACCCTCAGGCGGTGTTTCTTCTCCTACATTGGCTTTAATATAAACATCTCCCCTCATGGCACTCTTGAATGCTTTGAAAAATTTCATCTTTCCGTCTTTTGTTTTTCTAAAAATATGTAATCAATAAGTGACTTTAATTCCCGGAATACTCTTCGCTTGCCTTTCCCCTCCCAATTGCGCTTCACGGACTGCGTCCAATCCGTGCGCGACCCTTCCCACCAACCGACCTATCCCAGCGCGGCTCCTAGTGACGTCACACTCACACACTGCGGCTGACAAAGTCCTGCGGCTTGTCCTCTTTTCATTCGGCTTCACTCATAAACTAATTTCTGCAATATAACGCGAGCACTTAACCAAAAGAATAAAACAGATCTGTCGGTTTACTACAGGAAAGGTAATACAATCGCTTCAGAAACCTTAGGGATTTTTCACTAGCCTCGGCAATTATTCCATCTTTCTCGGTTTCCCACTTTCGCAAGCAAAATTTGACCCGCAAACTTTACTCTCAACTGATCAATGAACTATTCTAGTGCACTTTAGAATTCGTCAAATCTCAAAGTCGAAGTTTTCTTTTACTCTGCAACATTCATACCGACTTGTTGACCACGCCTGATCAACCTATTAAACCGACCAGATCACAACATCAAACAAGTGTCACATACACTTTTCAACATACTCCGGAGTCTCTTGACCTCGCAGGGCCCGTCTCAACATCAACAACCACGTGGACAATTTTTTCTGCTCAAAGCGCTACACACACATGAAGTTCGACGACTTCCCTACTCTCACACCTTTGGAGGAACACTCCTCTAATATCTTTTAACTCCTTAAATCCTCACAGACTTCTCAATTAATCTGCGGCGATAAGCTGTGCAAGCGCGAAACCCTAACTTCACTCATACCGTCACTAGAAATGCTGAGACCATTCTCATACCTTCATGTTCCTCATTCGCAAGCTCCGAGATCCCGGGAAAGTCATTGGGGACTTAGGGCATCATCATCTCTCCGACTTGTTTTATCAAAGAAAATTCTAACCTGACTCTGTCTATTGTTCGGATGGGGTTCCAAAGGGCTAAACCATCAATCTCTGCTACCATCTACTGATAACGCGTCCAGCCCTTATAAATTATCTGTACCTGGACACGTTCGAGGTCGGTGAATCTTTTAACCGAGTCGGGCTCTCCTCATCCTCAATAATCGAGTCGCTCAAATCAATAATCAATAACTGTTGTAATTGGTAATTAATACTCAATTAATAGATCAATACAACACATCAGAAATCAATAACAGTTGGTATTACGGCGCACCATGACCTTTCAGTCATGAATAACCACACCAGTTTATTAAAAGTTAGTGAATTTATTTCCCTATATTAACAAAGCTAGCACGATATATATGTGTCTCAAAACCAATTGATATATGTATATGAACATTACTAGCTGTCCATAACGGCGGAAGAAACGCAATCTACGCAAAATCTGAATAATGATACACTCTGTTATAGCAATGCAAATCACCAATGTGACTAACTGTATTTGACTAATTGCGTACATTCGGTCAGCATAACAAGATTTCAATTCTTCATGATACATTGAATGAATACCTCAACTAACCTCTAATTAGCATTGGCATGTGGGACTTCATGCAAAACGAATTTAGTCAACACAAATTTGGAAAACTTCTAGCTAGGATCCTATCAAAATAGCAGTTGGTACCTAAAAGGAAAAACACAATGCATAATACATTTATCCTTTCATATTTACCAAATACAATCAGCATTCAAGAAAAGTCTTCGTCCTTCAGGTACCGGTTGATCAGCATGGGGCAAATTTCAAAGGGGCAAAGTTAAGGGCAAGTTTCCTTGCAGCGGCAAGGAGAATAGGGCAAAGTTACTGCATGGGCAAGACGGGGGCAAATGAAAGTTAAAGTCTCTAGGGTGAGAATTGTCAAAGTCTCTTTCTCTCAGATAGAGAAAAGGGCATCAGGGTATCGTCCAAAATGGAGTCTGGCATCAGGCTTCAAACTGGCATCGAGGAAAATGGCTGACTTCTCTTTGTCCGGTGGGTTTAAGTAAGAAACATTCCAAATTCTGTAGGGTCTTCCATTGGAGGGTTCATAGGTTGGCTTCAAATTGTCCAATTAAAAATTGTCTTTTACTAGCGCCCATTTATGCATACACTGTCCTTGGCGCCTTGGAACACAAATTGTATCATGGTTTGCCAATTATTTTACTATCTGTACCTTCATTGTCCGCACCTGCAGAGACTGACCTTGTATCAAAGGGGATGTAACCGGCCTAGCACGAAACCTTGGAGATAAGTGCACCAGCCAGTTTCTACTGGAAAAATACAACTTCAAGCAAGAATATTTGTTTCATTAGTTCAAGAAAAAAAAAGAATCACGCAGTTAGAATTTGAAACCAAACAACTAGGCCAAAGCCTGTACTAAATTTAAGCTAAGCAAAACAGTTTTCAAACAAGAAATCATGGCATACATTTGCGATTATGACGGATTAGTACAATTTTAATACTTCATGATTAATAAAGCTCGTTTATAATGATGGCGAACTACCCCGAGGGCACAATTTCCCTCGTACATTATTTCTTTTACTAAAATCACACTTCATTATGTGTTTTCGATTACACGGTATACATGAATATATGTCGGACCTTCTTTTTCTGCGTCATCAGTAGAAATGTGGGGGATCTCTGACTGGGGGCATGGCCGCCGAGGCTCACAAAAGAGTGTTTTATACAGTGCTTACTTTGAACCAGTGGATTCCGGTGTGGGTCACCCCACTTATTTTTTGTGGGCCGGTGCGTATTTTTTGGGAGAGATTTACCATCAATTACAGCTAGACAAATAGGTTCCTTAATGGTGAAATTTGTCTGATCATTATCAGTAGTAAGAATTACATTAGTGAATTTGATGGAACAATATTGGATTTGGGCATCACAACTGTTTGCGAAGCTATGAGAACTTTCAACATCAACATTATGTACTCTAATATTTGAGTATGAGGATTGAGATCTGCAAACTGCTTGGAAATTACAAATGTTCATGCATTTCATACACTTCTTGCCAACAGCAGGGCATGAGTGTTAGTTGCCTATGTGATTTCCTGAGCCACATCGATAGCAATTAGTTTGTCTCCTCCTCTCCTTTACATTTCTTACAGTTGCAGATGTATAGTTGTCTGAAATACATGACACAGGTGAGAGTCCTTCTTGATTATTCAAAGCTTGTGTGGAAATTATAGATCTTTCAATGCTTTTAGCAATGTCTATAACCTCTGAAAGAGATGGGTTCCTACAAGTAAGCAATCTTTCCTGCATCTTCTTAGAAAAACAGTTTAAAATGAATTGACCCCTGATGTAAGTATCTAAGGAGTTTTGAAAGTCACATGGAGCTACTAAAATTTGTAATGCTGCAATGTATTCCTCCACTTATTCATCGCTGGACTGTTTGCGTCTAAAGAAACTATGGCCCTCATTACAACATTGGCGGTAAAAGCCGCTTACCGCCGTGCAGAAGACCTCCAACACACCGCCGCGGCCGCAGAATTCCGCCACAGCTATTATGACCCACATTTCGAAATCCACCAAAATACAAACACCCACACAAGTCCGCCACACCAAAGGTCAGTGATAAACTGGCGAAAACAAATCCTCCACCGTCACACCAACAGAAATACGCCCACACTATCACGACGCACGAAAACACGCGGCGGTCTTTCAACCGCGGTATTCCATTGGCGGTACACACCGCCCTGCTCAAAATACACACACACATACAAAACACAGCCACATTGGACGAATCGAAATACACTCACCTGATACACATACACACACCACTCCCACACACCCAATACTATATAAAACACCCACCCACATCACCCACAAACCCCTACGACCAAAAATTCAGAAAGAAGGCCAAAGAGAGACAGCACCAGCAAGAACAACAGCATCCACAGGCACACAACACCATCACCCACAGAACTTCCACGCACCTCACACAACACCCCACTACATATCAGCACACTTATCACCACACACTCCACCCCACACATCACCTACACCACCCCATGGCACGGCAAAGACACCCCAGGTTCTCGGAGGAGGAGCTCAGGGTCATGGTGGAGGAAATCATCCGGGTAGAGCCACAGCTATTCGGATCACAGGTGCAGCACACCTCAATAGCAAGGAAGATGGAGCTATGGTGGAGAATAGTGGACCGGGTCAATGCAGTGGGACAGCACCCAAGAAATCGGGAGGACATCAGGAAGAGGTGGAACGACCTATTGGGGAAGGTGCGTTCCGTGGTCTCAAGACACCACCAGGCGGTTCAGCGGACTGGCGGCGGACCCCCACCTCCTCCCCCACAACTCACAACATGGGAGGAGCAGGTCTTGGCGATTCTGCATCCTGAGGGCTTCGCAGGAGTAGGTGGAGGAATGGACTCTGGTAAGACAAATCTTAATTATTACATCCCCCACCCTACCTGCATGCCAGCACATACCCCCACCCTCACCCTCACCCCCAGCACCCAAACTCCTCACATATGTCCCAACATCACAAACCACCCATCCCAACACCAAGCCCTGCATGCAACAACAAAGCATGGACACCCATCACTAAAGCATGCCCACTGCACATACCCATACAACCCCCTAAACCACCATCACACAAGGTCCCACACAGGAATGCAAGCACTGGGGTACACGGTCACCCACCCATAGCACACCATGACACACACAGATGCAATAACCATCCTTTTATACCCCTGCAGGACCCCTTCCCAATGTCACCGGACAGGAGGGTCCAGACATGTCCACACCACCAACAGAAGAGGCCCACAGTGATGACAGCATGTTAAATCGTTATGAATGAACCAAAACAGGTAATGAAATATTTCATAAGGTTTATTTTCTCCAAGTCGAAGTCTCCGTAAATTAAATCCCAGCCTCCTCTCAAAAATCAACCGTCTCTCTCCACGTTCTCCCTCGCTCCCCGTTCTCGAACCTCCTGAGGTTCTGATTCCACAATACAACACAGCACCTCTGTACAAGTGGATCTAGATGACCAGCCCGGACCATCGGGGACCTCGGGACAGTCGGTTCCCCTCACCCAGTCACAGGCCACCACAGACCTCCCCCCCTCTGGAAACACCAGCCAGCGGGCCCATACCTCCGTCCCCAGGACACATCAATCAGCTGTGTGCCACCACTACAGGGAACCCAGGATAACCCACCACCCCAACAACAACAGGGACCTGGGTGCAGTGGCAGTGGGCACACGGTCCAGGGGGCGGAGGCCCAGGAACACAGGGGAACTGGGAGGGCTGCTGTGCGACAGGGGGCGGACAGGCCAAGGGAACCCACTTTTCACGAGGACCTCTCCTCCATCATGGGAGCCTACCACCACTCCTAGGAGACGATGGCAACGGTACTGGCCAAGTTTCAGGAGACCCAGCGCCTGCAGGAGGAACAGTATTTGGGCTTCAGGGCGGAACTCAGAACCATCAGCTCCACCCTGGGCACCATTGTAGGGGTGCTGAAGGAACTCGTGAACACCAGGAGGGACACTGTGGTACTACAAGGGGCCCCTGACACTAGCATGGATGAGGAACTGCCCACCACCTCCGCCGGCGCTAGTGGACAGGACGCCCCGCCACAGGACCACAACACTAGCACCCCACCCCCTGCAGAGGGAGAACCACCCCACAAACGGTCCCTGAGATCCAGGAACAAGACATAGCACGATGCCAAGACCCCCGCCAAGAAATGAGACCACCCTGATTGTCATCCTACTGTCCCACTTTGTCACCCTGTCCATACTTAAACTGCCCCAGCTCCACTTCCTATGCCCATATGGGCAATAGACCTGTGAGACTAATAGACTGGACTCTGCCATGGACATTCCTCCATCACCCCTCACCATTTCACTACCCCCTCCAATATTGAGCACTTAAATAAACACACCTAAAGCACAAAACAATCTAGAGTCTGTCTGTGATTTTGAAATAGTGTATTAGCAATTACAGTGACAAAATGGTCATTCAATTGTAATGTCAACATACCTATGTCACACAGCTCTAGTCCATGAGGAATCTAAGCAGATGTCACACACTGGGACCCACATCTTTGAAATCTTAAGGGAAAGTGACAACTCAGTGACCATACACTGGGTGAAAACGACAGACAATAGAGAGGAAGTAGTGTTAAAGTACATGTAGTAGGCAGGTCTGTACTCTTACCTGTGTCTCACTGGAAGTATTGCAGGATCACTGAGTCCCTATTGTTCATGTCTACTTCCTCTGCTTCCTCCTCTTCACTGTCCACAGGCTCCACAGCTGCTACAACACCGCCATCTGGACCATCCTCCTGCAGAAAAGGCAAGTTG
Organism: Pleurodeles waltl; assembly: GCF_031143425.1. Lineage (NCBI taxonomy): Eukaryota > Metazoa > Chordata > Amphibia > Caudata > Salamandridae > Pleurodeles > Pleurodeles waltl. The sequence goes on along the minus strand of NC_090449.1, from coordinate 1,050,336,454 downwards.
TAAAGCATACAGCAGGCCACGATGATCTGGCACACCTTCTTTGGTGAGTAGAATAGGGATCCACCTGTCATATGGAGGCACCTGAACCTGGCCTTCAGGAGGCCAAAGGTCTGCTTGATCACCCTCCTAGTTCGCCCATGGGCCTCATTGTAGCGTTCCTCTGCCCTTGTCCTGGGATTCCTCACTGGGGTCAGTAGCCTGACAGGTTGAGGTAACCAGAGTCACCTGCAAATGGCGAGGGACAACTGTTAGACACGCACTAACCTGGAGGGATATCCCCAGACCCAGACAACCATTCCCACTGACTTGCTACCAGGTGCTCACCTAATAGCCACACACGGTGCCTCTGGAGTTGACCCATCACATAAGGGATACTGCTATTCCACAGGATGTAGGCATCATGCACTGAGCCAGGGAACATGGCATTCACATGGGAGATGTACTGGTCAGCCAAACATACCATCTGTACATTCATGGAATGATAACTCTTCCGGTTTCTGTAAACCTGTTCACTCCTGTGGCGGGGGGGACCAAAGCCACATGGGTCCCATCAATGGCACCTATGATGTTGGGGATGTGTCCCAGGGCATAGAAATCACCTTTCACTGTAGGCAAATCCTCCACCTGAGGGAAAACGATGTAGCTCCGCATGTGTTTCAGAAGGGCAGACAACACTCTGGACAATACGCTGGAAAACATAGGCTGTGACATCCCTGATGCTATGGCCACTGTTGTTTGAAAAGACCCACTTGCAAGGAAATGGAGCACTGACAGCACCTGCACTTGAGGGGGGATTCCTGTGGGATGGCGGATTGCTGACATCAAGTCTAGCTCCAACTGGGTACACAGTTCCTGGATCGTGGCACGGTCAAGCCTGTATGTGATAATCACATGTCGCTCCTCCACTGTCGACAGGTCCACCAACGGTCGGTACACCGGAGGATGCCGCCATCTCCTCACATGTCCCAGCGGACGGTGCCTATGAAGGACAACAGCGAGCACAGAGTCAAACAACTCAGAGGTACGTACCCACAGTTTACACAGAACACCATTCATTCACAAAAGATGGCCTGTATGTTTGTGTAGTGTAGGCCTAGGTATGTGTGACGCAGTAGAAAATTGAGGCATGTGGGCCCCTGAAATGGCGGCTGCCTGACCTGTAAAGTGGGACAATGGGATGTGAGGTAACTGTGCTGGCATTGTACACCGTCGCGGTAGGCGGTCGAAGACCGCGGCGCACTGCTGCATTGGTTAACATTGGACCCTATGGGTCCCAGGAGCCAATGCCGATGTACGCCGGCGGTGACGGTACGCACCGCCGCGGACGTGACCGCCATTTTCTATCACTTCAATCACTCTATACGTGATCTTCGACAGGAGAGGACCTACACTGCAAGTGCTGCTGTGACCTCGCTCTGGAAGAGACAATGGCTTGAGTGTCTGGGGAATGGGCCCCTGCCTTCACATCGGAGGAGTTGGAGAAGCTCGTGGATGGGGTCCTCCCCCAGTACACGCTACTCTATGGTCCTCCAGACAAACAGGTAAGTACACAGGGAGCATGTTGTATGTGCTATGCCTGTGTGGAGAGGGCTGGATGTAAGAAGGAAGGGGGGAGAGTGCTGCGTGCATGAAAGATGGTGAATGCATGTGCCACATGGCAAGGGTAGGGATGGGGGCCAATCACTTTGACGTGCAGTTGGTAATAACTTCTCTTTTGCCCTGTACATTTCATGTAGGTCAGCGCCCACCAGAAAAAAGTAATTTGGCGTGCCATCGTCAAGGACGTCTGGACCCAGGGGGCCTACCACAGACGGAGCACCCACTGCCGGAAAAGATGGGAGGATATTAGCAGCTGGAGTAAGAAGACGGCGGAGGCTCAGCTGGGGATGGCCTCCCAGCGTGGGAGGGGTGCCCGTAGCACCATGACCCCCCTGATGTTCAGGATCCTGGCGGTGGCTTACACGGAGTTGGATGGGCGCTTGAGGGCATCACGGCAGACACAAGGGGGTGAGTACACTCTCATTTTGCTGACTTTGCGCGCAGTGGAGGTGTCTGGGTGGGAGAGGTGGGCTGTGGGCTTCCCTAGGCCAGGGCGAGTTCCGTAGGCAAGGTCCCTCCGTAAGGCAGGCCATGTGGCACCCCAACCCATCTCTGTAGAGTGCCAAGTACACCTAGTCATGACCCTGTGTCATCTATGTGTGCAGATGTCATCCATAGCCTTGTAGGCCATTTCCCAGGAATTGAACAGTGGAGCCCAGGAGCGCGGCATAGTGCAGGGGGCTTCTGTGTCTGTCTTGTCCGCCAACGGTAGCGGTAATGCATGCACTCAACATGTCTTTCTTCTGTTGTCTCCCCCCTTTTTGTGGTCTCCCTGTTCTTGTGTGCATTAGCATCATCAGGCGGAGGAGCAGTGACACTGGAGCACAAGGGAGCTGCATCCCACATGGCTCTGGAGGGCGAGACTACAGACTCAGAGTTCAACAGTGGGACGGATGGCGAGGGGAGCTCCACAGCGGGGACAGGAGCTGACACCAGCGACACGGACTCGTCCTCTGATGGGAGCTCCCTTGTGGTGGCGGCAACATCTGTGACCCCCGCATCTACAGGTACAGCCGCCACCCCGCCTACCAGCACCGCCCTCCCAGCAGCCCCTCAGCCTTTGGCCTGTGCCCGCTCACCCAGGAGGGTGGGCATCACCTTCGCCCCAGGCACCTCAGGCCCTGCCCCAGTCACCCCTGCTGCCCTCAGTGAAGAGGCCATTTACCTTCTCAGGTCCCTCACTGTTGGGCAGTCTACCATTTTGAATGCCATCCAGGGTGTAGAGAGGCAGTTGCAACAAACTAATGCATTCCTGGAGGGCATTCATTCTGGTCAGGCGGCCCTTCAGCGAGCTTTTCAGACTCTGGCCTCAGCACTGATGGCAGCCATTGTCCCCGTCTCTAGCCTACCCCCTCCAACTTCCTCCACCCAGACCCAATCCCCTCTACTTCAGCCTATCCCAAGCACACCTACAGACCAGCATGCCCACACGTCAACACACAAGGGAAGCTCTGGCAAACATAAGCACCACACATCCCACAGGCACTCATGCAAGCATCACACACATGCAGACACACCAACATCCACTGCCTCCACTGTGTCCCCCTCCTCGTCGTCTCCCTCCTCCCTCCCAGTCTCGTCTACACTCACACCTGCATACACTACCTCTACAGCCACTCGTCCCTCTCCAGCACACCCACCACCACACCCCACTCATGTGCAGTCACCACCCACACTACCATTCACACGTCCCCTGTGTCCTCTCCCAGTGTCTGTGACACCCCCTCCCAAGATACACAAGCGCAGGCACACACCCACCCAACAGCCATCCACCTCATGACAGCCTCCAGCGCATGCACCTTCACCCAAAGTCACCAAACGTACAACTCCTACAACCACAACCTCTTCCTCCACTCCCAAACCCCCTCCAGCTACCTGTCCCAGTGTGTCCCAAAAACTTTTCCTGTCCACCTTTGACCTCTTTCCCACACCTCCCCCACCCCGTCTGTGTCCTAGGTCCTGAACTAGCACCTCAGCCACAACATCTCCGGGACCAGTGGTGCCTGTAGTCACCGGAATCTGGAGTGCACCGGCCACCAGGGCAGCCAGTGTGGCACGGAGCCACAGCACAGACCCCCACCTGTGAAGCATCAGAAGTTGGCCAGTGCCCGGTGGGAGAGGGGGAAGACTCCAGCCACCAAAGCTGGCAAGTCTGGGAAGAGCAGCACGGCGGAGAAGACCGCCATCATCCCTGCTGCCCAGGAGGCCACCGCCAGCACCAGCCCAGCTGCCCAGGAGGCCACCGCCAGCACCAGCCCACCTGCTCAGGAGGCCACCGCCAGCACCAGCCCACCTGCCCAGGAGGCCACCGCCAGCACCAGCCCACCTGGAGGCTACCGCCAGCACCAGCCCAGCTGCCCAGGAGGCCACCGCCAGCACTAGCCCCGCTGGGCCATGAAGGACCGCCAGCACTATCCCCGCTGGGCCATGAAGGACCGCCAGCAAAAGCCCCGCTGGGCCATGAAGGACTGCCAGCAAATGCCCCGGTGGGCCATGAAGGACCGCCAGCAGCTGAGACCCTGCAATGGGGACTGCCATCTCAAGCACCGCTGAACAGGGCACCGCCATCTCAAGCACTGCTGAACAAGGCACCGCCATCTCAAGCACCGCTGGACAGGGCACCGCCATCTCAAGCACCGCTGAACAGGGCACCGCCATCTCAGGCACCCGCTGGCCCATGAGCGGCAAGGGCACTCACACAACTGAGTCTGTCACGGGGTGAATGATGCACTCTGGGCACCATGCCCCCTCCAGAACCAGTGGAGACTGTCATCCACTACCTCAGTCCTTAGCAGGATGAAGCACTCTGGGCACCATGCCCCCTCCAGAACCAGTGGAGACTGTCATCCACTACCTCTGTCCTTAGCAGGATGAAGCACTCTGGGCACCATGCCCCCTCCAGAACCAGTGGAGACTGTCATCCACTACCTCAGTTCTTAGCAGGATGAAGCACTCTGAACACCATGCCCCCTCCAGAACCAGTGGAGACTGTCATCCACTACCTCTGTCTTTAGCAGGATGAAGCACTCTGGGCACCATGCCCCCTCCAGAACCAGTGGAGACTGTTCTCCACTTGTGAGACTGTGGCTTTGCACTCCCCAGGATTGAACAGTGGGCAAACCACCCACTGTAGAGACTTGAGAGACTGTGGCTTTGCAGCACTCCCCAGGATTAAACAGTGGGCAAACGACCCACTTGGGAGACTTGAGAGACTGTGGCTTTGCACTCCCCAGGATTGAACAGTGGGCAAACCACCCACTGTGGAGACTTGAGAGACTGTGGCTTTGCTCTCCCCAGGATGGAACAGTGGGCATGTGGCCCCCTCGTGGATTTGGCGTCGTGCACTCAAGCGGCTGAGGGGCCCCCCTTTTCCTCCCCTTGAGGTGCCTGTTTAGTTGCTCTCTGATGCCCCTGCAGTGTTCTCTCCGTCATGGTCGGGGATCTTGTGTGGGCCTCGCCCATACCGTGTGGTCCCAGTGTTCCATGGACTTTCTTAGAGCACTACCTGGACTACTATGCTTGGTATATATTATGTACATGGTGTATATCTATATATTTCTGCCTACTTGCTTTTAATATATTACAATGGTTACACTCATTTTCTATTGTCTTTGCATTCGTCTGGGGGGTTTGGGGGTGTAACTGTAATGTATCATGCTGTATAAGTGTGTGTGTTGTAGTGGGTGAGGTTGGGGGTGTTGCATGTGTGTGTCCCTGTTTTTTGCCTCCCCTGTGTCGTAGGTGCAGTACTCACCGTAGTGTTCGCCACCGACGTTTGTGCTCCTGGTAGAGGAGCAGGAAGACTATTGCAGGAAGAATTTGGAGTTCCGGGTCAATGGCGTCTTCATTCCTCGTGGGGTGTGAAGAGGTGAGCGTTTTCTCTTCGGGATTCCTGTTTCCGCCGTGTTTTTAACCGCAGTGAATCCGCCCCATAAAAGGTGGGGGATTGGCCTGTCATAATAGTGTGGGCAGTACATTGTCCTCCGCCTGTCTGTTGGCGGTTTGTTTGTACCGCCGTGGCGGTCGGAGTGTTAAAGTGGTTGTCTTTGTTGGCGGTTTCTGCCACGGTCGTAATTGCAATTTTTTTACCGCCGGCCTGTTGGCGGTCTTACCACCGCTTTAACACCGACCGCCAGGGTTGTAATGACCACCTATGTCTTTCTAAAAGTACACTAGATTCTTCAGCAAATTGTTTTTTAACTCTTTCTACTGCGTCACCCATCGCCACTGGGATTTGGAATCTGAGGAAGGTTGTCAAACACATTCTGGCCAGCCACTCCCAAATGGTTGAACCACAGTGCACATTTTCTAGATTTGTTCATACGCAAGACCATCTATGGCTGTTAAGTATTTCTCAAAAATGCGCATCCATCGTTTCCATTGTATTTCTGGTTTGCCAGGTTTAGATAGGAGTGGTGGAGGATTTATGACATTTTGGGATGTAGTCATGGTAACTTGATAATTTGTTGCAATATAGGAGAAGAAGTATCCGTAATTTCTAGTTGAATAACCGATTAATGAGTTCAATACACGAAAATGTAGCAGAGAATGTAATTGTGACTGGTAGAATCAGACAAGCGGTTCATTAGCCCAAAAGTCAGTAAAGATTTCCCTAATCCATCAAAATGGCCGCCGTGTGCGTAGTCGAATGTGGTAGAACCTATGTTTTTGTAGAAATTTGAGCTTTTGCGTCTTGTGCCTAGTGCTTCAACACTACGCACGCTCTCCAATGCAATGTTTCTTTGCATGAACAACCACGTAAAGCAGAAGTGAGACGAAGATTGAAGAGTAGTTTGAAAGGCAACAGTAAGTAATTGACGTAGTGTGACGACAGTTTAGGATAAATTGCATGTAATTAGGCTGCAATCTGTAAAGCAGTCCTCCCCTCAAAACAAACAAATGGAAGATTCAAAACAAAACAAAGAGTCTGTTAGAGTTAAGCAGTCATTACTACGCACCTGTAATGAACAATTCTTTAACGGAGCTGCAAAATCCCAACACGCAACGACAACAACAAACAAATCCATAAGAGCATGATGACCGCGACAGCCTGTGGCTCTTCAAAATTAAATAAATGTTGCTCACGGCGTAAATCTCCACGTGGTCCACCGCATTGTGAAGGGCAGCCCCACTCCTGTTACCAATTGTAGAAGGGGCGGAAATAAGAAGGAGATCCACGACGAGTTGATAGATGCTGCAGAAGTTTTAATATTCAAAAAATCGAAATAACTAACACAAGAGCCACAGCTCTTCACTGACGTCCAGATGAGAGGCCTTGCATCAACTGCCCTTCACCATGGCAACCCAAACCAAGATTCTCCATGGTCTACAGAACGGGCTTGCATCATGACATAAAGGAATGCCACGAGGCAATCTCATTCCAATATAAACCGTAGAGTAATACACATTTTACAATTAGCATTTAAACGACAGGCTATATAGATGTATCACTACAAGCAGCCGCATGTTTCACAGGAGAGCTTTGGGCACCAGCAAATTAGGTGCTGGTTTTATAAGGGTTGGGGCCTACGTAAATAAGTTTGTTGCCTAAATAAAGTGGGTTAGAATCCTACTGCTCACAAATTCGTGGTCTTACTCAACAAACGATTTATCATACGCAGTAAAACACTTTACACAAAGTACATTTCTGTAAGGTAATGAAACGCATTATTTATGGTAAGGTCTTTTCAGAGTGCTTAATTTGACCTGGTGGTTTCCGGTGGTGGGGGGCACTAGCCTTACCTTTTGAGGGCTAGCACATTTTTTCTGCCTCAACCGTTTACTGCGAACAAAAGACACATATGGGAAAGGCAAAGGAAGAGAAAAACGAAAAAGCTTTACAAAGGGAGAAAGCAGAAAGATGCAAATGTGAGCTGAGGGGACAAGAAGTGCCCGTAAATGGATTAAATGCCCGAGATGGCTTCAGGATCACGCTGCCTCAGTTTTCCGTGCTCGCACATTTAATTGCAGCAGCCGCCAGAGCTTTGGGCTCCGGCATGTTTATATTTACAAATTAAGCACTGTCCTTTCACCAAACCCATTCCACTGTTGCACGAAGTAGCTATTAACTCTGTGTTACTGGGGCTCTATTCGCATAAGAATACACCCTACATTAAAAGACCTTGAATAAATAGATGTTCCTGAGCGTTATAACAACAGGCACATTTCAGCGACTTTTCAGAGGTATTAAGCACTTATAAATGGGACGTTCTCCATTTGAGGAAAAATGCAGAGTTACATTTGCTCTTTCCACTCAATACCAGTCATGCTGCAAAGCAGGGCGTAAGAAATCATACAAACAAAAAGAATAACCCTTTACTGCAGTTTCCCTTTGCTCCAACAGCTGCTGATCCGATGACCACACCAAAATGATTTTTCGCAAATTCATTATTTTCCTACCTACCCAATAGAGGGCAGTGGCGTAGCTTTGGGGGGGGAGTCTTACACCCCCTAATAAATGTATTTTGTGATAAATAGTTGGGTGCAGGTGCTTTCAGTCAGGTATGGTGAGGTGTCTGATTTTACCAGGAAGTTTTACACACACAGACAAAAATACGCACACACTCCCCCCTCTGTTTGGAAAGACTTAAAAAAATGTTGGTTATTTCCCTAAATAATGTGCTTTCTCTCACTTAGTACACCTACCAAAACACATTCCTCTCCCTTTCCACTGCCCCTTAAGCACCTCTGGTGTGCCCTGCTTGTTGTATAATATAATTTAACATCATGTACCAGCATGATTGTCGGGAAATCTGAAGCTAACAGCCCCCAATCATACTGACCAAGCTACACCCCTGATAGAGGGTCCAGAACAGGACAGGGTCGCTTTCCTCCCACAGCTGCAAAAAACAAAAACAGTCTGATTGCTGACAGGCCCCTGGGTCATCATTTACTGGTGTGGTGTACCAGAACAAAGTAAAACAGAAGACATGGTCTGCCGGTTCCCAGCAGAGTTCAAACCTTTAGGCCCAGATTTACAAGAATCTGGTACATCAGTATCGATGCACCAGATTCTTGCGCCCCCACCGCCTGCTAATGACATCATGGGTACACCGGATTTACAATAGGGCGTACCATGGCGCATGTTAGGCCAATAGCATCAAAATGTTTGACTCTATTGTGGCACTTTGCTCCATTAACGCTAATTTTGACGCTAGTTGGAGCAAAGTGCAAGGAGGCCCATTGATTTTAATGGGTGCGTCCTTTTAACACCTGCTATTAGCAGTTGTTAAAAATGACGCCAAGAATGGCGCAATAAAATCTTGTAGATTTAATTGTGCCATTTTTGCGGCCTCCTAACACCGGAACGCCCCCTTTGCATACATTATGACTGGCGCAGGCATATTGTGGCGCAAGGGGTTGCAAAGTGGCGCAATGCATGCATTGTGCCACTTTTAAATATGGTGTAGCGATTTTTGTCTTGTTGAGCCACATTAGCTTTAAAAAAATGACACTAAAGTGGCGCAAGGAAGCACTACGCCCTTGTAAATCTGGCCCTTAGTTATTCGGAGTTGCTTCTATCTTTTTTCCGCTCCGTAATTAAGAGTATTAAAATAGAGCCCGAAAGGGACCCGTTTCAATCCCCCTTTTAAATTACTGCATGTGCTCAGACCAGGCCCGACCCAGCCCACTTAAAACACTGACTCGATCACAAACCTGTTGTGCCCAAAATAAGATGGCAATGGCCTCATGTGGGAAGTTCATACAGGGTAACATTTTATAAGAGGAAAGTTGAAGATTTAAAATAAGTAATCGTGAGAATGCCCCCCTACCTCCATTGACTTCTCTTGATGCAGAGGCAATTTGGGGCTGGATACAGCCAAAAGAAAGCCATTTTTTGCTTCACAAATTGGGAGTCTCCTGCTTGAATTGGGTCTGTTGGTATGTATGGATGTACCGGGTCGTAAAGCACTTGGGGCCAGATGTAGCAAGCAGTTTAGCCCATTCTGTGTCTATGGGAAAATGTGTTCACACATATGGCCCTTGCTGTTTGTAATAGTGACTGCTTTGCAACATGGGACCATGTTTGAAAGGGCTTTCAGGTGATCATTCAGCAGTCCTCTTTATCACTGTGTGTTCTGCTTGTGTCTGCCGCCCACATTCACATAGTGACAGCTGTCCATCACAAACTTTCAAATTGTTTTACCCACAAAAACTGTTTTAAGACCACATTTGCAGTAAATATTTGTTACATTCAATTGAAAATCGTTTGGAAGGTTAAAGACCCACTTCACAGTCCCTTTTCCTAAGGATTCATATTTGGCTGTAAACTACGCATTGCGACTCGCAGAGGTGCAAAGATATTTGCGAAGTGTGATGTGGCAGACTGAAAATTTGAATTTTCTAGTAGCAGAGCCTCTAATTTTGTTTAAGACACAACAGGCTTAAGTGCGGCCAATGCTGGCTCTGGGAGCAAAAACTGGTTTCAAACTGTGCTTCTGGCAAGGCGAATGATGGACAGATTTACTAGTGGCCACATATATGCTCGTAGTGTAATGGAGGTGTCCTTCTTTGCAGTAGGGAGTAGGGAGAGGAGGTGGTGTAAGGGCCTGAGCTGCCGACTTTGGAGCTGCGGGAAGGGCCTGAGCAGCTGACTTTAGAGCTTCGAATCCCGGTGTTGGCTGAACATCCTGTGATTCTGGGCAAACCACTTCAAGCCTTCATTATGACATTGGTGATAAATCCCGCTTACCGCCGCACTGACAGGTGCCAACTTACTGCTACGCTGGTGACTATCCGTTCACCATATTATGACACACACACACCAATCCGACAGAATACAACCACATACACAAATCCGCTAGCGGCCCAGTGGTTCCCAACCTTTTGACTTCTGTGGACCCCCATTTTATCAATACTGGAGCCCGGGGACCCCTACTGAATCATTATTGGAATCCGGGGACCCCCACTGAGTCATTACTGATAGTTGGAACCTAATATTATTAAATTTTCTAAGCAGTCGCGGACCCCCTGAGGAGGCTTCGCGGACCCCCAGGGGTCCCTGGCCCACAGGTTGGGAACCACTGCGCTAGCCCAAAGGTCAGTGCTAAAGTGGCGGTCCCAAAACCCACACCGTTACGCAAACAGAACAACCCCCATCATATTATGACCCACGAATCACCACGGCGGACATTCAATGGCGGTAATCCATTGGCAGTACACACCGCTGCGCTCAGAATGGACACCCACATACAACATAGCACTACATTGGATAATACCAAAAACACACACCTGACAACCATACACACACCACACCCACACCACTATAAAACACACACCCACAATACCCATAACCCCTTACATACAACAATTGCCACCAGGAGACTGAGAAGGAGAGCACAGAGACAACTAGACACACACACCACATACAGCCATACACCCCTCACGCACTTCACATCACACACCCCACCACATTACCCAACACTCCCTCACCAACAAACATCCCACAACACCAATGGCACCATAAAGGCACCCCCGTATCACTGAGGAGGAGTTAAGGGTCATGGTGGAGGAAATTGTCAGGGTAGAGCCACAGCTCTCTGGAGCACAGGTGCAGCAAATATCTATAGCAAGGAAGATAGAGCTATGGCGGAGAATCGTGGACAGGGTCAACACCATGGGACAGCACCCAAGAACTGAAGAACCAGAACCTTATGGGCCTGGCGGCGCAGGGTACGCCTGAAATCTCCTTGGATTCACCTGCCTCAACTAACAGAGACACGGGACACTCTGTCAGGCGTAAAAGATCAGATTTTATTAGCTGCAGCTAGTACAGTTGTCCAAGAAGTACACAAGGTATGTTCTCAGGAGACTGCCACTTTACTTTGTGGCGCACAATCTTATATACCGTATAAAAACCATTTATTAACTACATACACTCCCAGAACACATAGAAAGGAGCCAGTAAGAATAATGTAAAGATAGAACAGAGCCAATAGAAATGTCGGAAAACAAGACAGCACCAATAGAAGGAATTGGAAAACAAAGTATCAAGTGACTTAAGGTTGCCTCCCCTCCAGCTGTGTTTGTCACCCCTCCCTTGAACTAATTCATTAACCGATCCACAACGAAGTTGCATGTGGTGCGATAAGTTTGTGTGCGTTTGGAGGACAGTTGTGAAATGAGAGAATACTAGCAAAGGACAGCGAAGGCCAGACGATAAGATAAGATCGGCGGAGAATAGTGTGAGCCTACAGATAGTTGAAACAAGGATTAGAAAACCAGACAGGGATTAGTGTACTTGGTCAGACCTTAATACCAGCCTTGTAAAGATAGAGGCAGAAGGCTGTTTTGAACACCATGTTGCAGAATAAGCAGAAAAGGCAGAATGGACTTCGTTCGCTGTGCTGCCTGAGTGAAGGCAACATAAAATGGCGGCGGGCCACAAAATGGCGGGTCGATACGATCGTATTAAAAATCGAATTTCCTCAGACCCTCCTTTTGCCAGAACTCAGGCAAGATACACAAACTCATGTTAATCTGAGTCGATGTCTATGGCCATGAGGTCATCAAGCTGTTGCTGTACCATCATTTTGATATTCTCTGCTCTTTGTGACTTGGGTTTGGGAATACATGCAGTAGCACATAGGTTGCAGATGGCAGGACCGCAGTGCATACAAAGACAACAAGAGAATATAAAAGCTAAAATTACTCCAAAGAATGTCAATACCTTCCAACCCCATTTGGACAGTAATCCCCAAAACCACTCTGAAAAGGACCAATCTCCTTCATCCTGATGAATCGACTCGGAGATTATGTGTAACTTAGAGATAGCTTGGTATACTGTCGGAGCGTCATTAGGTATGAAAATACAGCAACTTGATCCGATCAATTTGCATACTCCACCACGGTCCGCAAGAACAAAGTCTAAGGCAACACGGTTCTGCAAGGTCATAAGACGATCAGCCTGTAGTTCAGCTGTAATGTTACTTAAAGCTCCTACAGTGATGTCTATGGTGGTTTCTACGACACGAACCAATTGCCTTATATTTCTGCTGTTGGCCATTGGACCCCAGAAGGGAAGAAATCCTTTGAGGAAATCTCCTCCCTCTTGTCCTGCTGTGTCTTTCGAATCCACAATCCCTCTGCCATATCTATTTTTATGATGGTTCGCAGGAGCGGTGTATGTAGGGAGAAGAAGAAAGGCTATATAACAAGTACCAGAGAAATCAGCTGGCAACCATGTATAAGCCCTATCGTGGCAAACGAAGTATGTACCTTGAGATGGTACTAACGGCAGTGAATTCAGGGCTGAATAAACATATGTATGGGAACATAAACTTTCTCTTTGTCCGGTGTTTGGAGTTCTACCATTTATTTGCAGACAGAAATTTCCTTGTTGGGGTATGACCCGTATCGGAGGAGATTTTCCTTGCTTAACCTTATCATTGAGGCTGGAAATGTAATTAGTTATGTTCCAATTGGTATATGCTTTTCTTTCATCTATGGAAGCTTCACTTTTTTCCATGATTTTAGCCATAGCTACCATTCCCTTTATCAATAAACTATGACTGAAATTTGAACCAACACTATGTGAACTGACAGGTTGTTTAATTTTACTTTGATATGCATTATTGAAAATGACAAAATAAGCCCAAGCGGAACCTTCATAGGAGAATGGAAGAACTAAATATGGCATTCCTTTTTCTACCGTATGTGGTATGAGTCCACACACCCAACAGTCAGTTGTATTGATCACTAACTGATGTTGATGTAACAACTGGACGAAGGAATTGTTAAAGTATTCAGTTCTTCTGATGAGTTCATGCTGGGGAAGAGTGTGAAATAGGTGCGGAGAGATAGTAGAAGAAGATGTAGAGGTAGGAGAAGAGACAACTTTTTGCTGCAGAGTAATAATGATCCAGTTTACAGATGCCAAAAGAATACACGACAATATAATGACGCATAGAGCAATACTACAACGACTACATATTTCTTTACAATTATTCTTTACATTTTTACTTTCTCTTTTATCTAATGTAGCCTCCATCTTTCTAAGTGGATGCTCACGGCAATCTTCCTCAATCACTGTAGTCACGATTATCTACCGTCCTATGACACTGTGAGGTCCTGCAGGCCTATTGCCACTTACTCAGGTCGTAACTAAGACTCCTACCGTGACCCTGCAACCGGGATAGAGTACTACATAGGAGAGAAATTTACAAGTTCTTTGGTCTTGGTCTCAAATTATAGCGTTCCTGTCCAGAGGCAGTCTGGTTTTGAAACAATGTTCCTGGATTTGTCGTGTTCAAGCGACGATGCGATGGTATTGCTTCTTGAAGGATGTCGTCGTCCTCTTTCTCAGAAAGTGTTCCAATTAGACGCGCATCACTGAATGGTACAAATTGCGGAACTTTCTCACTTTCAGAGTCACTGATGCCTCTACGGACCCACTGATCGAAAGGCAAGGGCAAAGGCACTTTCTTGCAGTGCACGGCATGCACCCAGTTTTTCTTTCCTTCGACTTTAACTGCTGTTCTTGTGGTCAAAAGAACCAGGCGTGGCTCTCTCCATCTGGGCTCCAAATTTCTCTGTCGTTGGAAATTTTTCGTGCAGACCCAGTCACCTGGTCGGATGGAATGACCTGGGTCTGTGGAAGCCTCTGGTAGAGCACTCTGAACCTGTTGATGAAGAACACGCAATTTAGTTGTAAGGTCATGCAAGTAGTCAATCAACATCGGGTATGGCAAGTCTGAGTATTTCTTAGGGCGAGGAACTCCCCATACATTAGCTGGGCGACCAAATATCACTTCGTAAGGGCTAAGCCCCAAACGAGAGTGTACTGCTGTTCTGGTGGACAGAAGAGCCAATGGTAAAGCATCAGGCCAATTAAGTCCTGTGCTAGCTTGCACCTTAGCAATTTTAAGCTTCAAGGTTCCATTGTAGCATTCTACTAAACCAGCCGACTGTGGGTGATTCGCCGCGTGGAACTTCTGTTTTATGCCAAGACCTGCACAAACTTTTTGCATGACTTGACCCACAAATTCGCTCCCATTGTCACTCCAGACAATGCGCGGCAAACCAAACCTAGGGAAGAATTCTTTCAAAAGTATTTTGGCAGTTGATAAAGCAGTATTGTCCTTCAGAGGGTAGGCTTCTACCCATCTAGAAAAAGCACATACTACCACCAGAACATATTTGAGGTTGTTGCATCGTTCCATGTGAATATAATCGATCTGCAACACCTCAAATGGATATGTTGGAGGAGCAAAATGACCTGCTGGAGTTGGGGTTCCCTTTCCCGGATTGTACATCAAGCAAACAATACAATGTTTTACTACATTATTTGCACACTTTGGGATCCCCTCATTTTGCCACACTGGAGCCAGAAGTTTACATATTCCTTTTGCACTTAGGTGAGCTGGACCATGTGCCATAGTAACTACAGGTAGTACATAAGCATCTGGTAACAGCCAACGTTGATGTTCTGATAATTCAACCCAACATCCCATCTCATCTAACATTCCTGTACTTTCCTTCCACTTTCTCAACTCATTCTCCGTAGCCTCTCCTTGAATTGATTTCACACTCTCTACTGTATCTTCACACATTCCCTTTTCTCTTACGCAGTTTGCGGGACCTGCAACATACATTCGACTTGTGTTGTCTCTGGCTGTCTTTTTCGCTACCTCATCTGCAAATGCATTTCCTCGACCAACATCGTCCACAATCTTTTTGTGTGCACTACACTTCACGATTGCTATCTGAGTAGGCATTGTAAGTGACTCAAGAAGTTCAGTCACTAATTGACCATGTTGTATCTTAGTACCATGGGAAGTAAAGAATCCTCTTTCCTTCCATAAGCGCCCAAAGTTAAACGCTACACCAAAAGCGTATTGGCTATCAGTGTACACGTTTACTCTTTTTCCTTTGGATAACACACACGCTCTAGTTAAGGCTATCAATTCAGCTGCCTGAGCTGAATTATGTCTAATGCGTGCTGTCTCCACAATCGTATGCAAAGTAGTAATAGCGTAGGCTGAAACTGTATCTCCATTCGGGAGCTTGAAACAAGAACCATCTACCCATAGTGTTCCATCTGGATTCACTAATGGCGTGTCTTTTAGGTCAATTCTACCCTTAGGGGGTTATTCTAACTTTGGAGGAGGTGTTAATCCGTCCCAAAAGTGACGGAAAAGTGACGGATTTACCACCAGCCGTATTACGAGTCCATTATATCCTATGGAACACGTAATACGGCTGGTGGTATATCCGTCACTTTACCGTCACTTTTGGGACGGATTAACACTCCTCCAAAGTTAGAATAACCCCCTATGTCTCTTCTTCAGTACGGAGAAAACAATCATGCTGTTCAGAGACATCTCTCTCTTCTGGAAGAGGCAACAAAGTAGCTGGATTCAGGGTATTACATCGTTTGATGTGTATGTGACTAGCCAAAAGCGTCAGCTCATATCCGGACAACCGAGCACTCGTAAGATGCTGCGTTTTTGTCCTATTTAGTAAAGTATCCACTGCATGTGGCACCATAACAATGAGAGTATTATCTAGCACTACTCCAGCAGACTGTCGAATAGAAATTGCTGCTGCCGCTGTCGCCTTAAGACAACTAGGCAATGCTTTAGCTACTGGATCTAACGTAGCTGAGAAATATGCGCATGGTCGCTGTTGATCTCCAAAACGCTGCGTTAAGACTGACAATGCACAACCCTCTCTTTCGTGGACATAGAGCGTAAAGGGCTTACTGTAATCAGGAGTACCCAATACAGGAGCAGAACACAAAGCAATACGCAAATCAGTAAAACTCTTCTGACACTCGTCAGTCCACGGAAGAGGCTGAGGCGTATCTTTTAAAGTTAGCGCCAACAGCGGTTTAGCCAATAAAGAGAAACTCGGAATCCACTGTCTACAATAAGAAGTAATGCCCAAAAAGGCACGTACCTCTCTTTGTGTGGATGGCACTGACATTTGTGCAATTGCCTGAATTCGTTCGGGGGTCAATCGTCGTCCCTCCTTTGACAAGAGATGACCCAAATAAGTCACCTCGCGACAGACATATTGTAATTTAGAAGGAGAAACCTTGTGATTCAGATCAAACAAATGACGCAACAGTGCAACGGTCACGTTTTTGCAAATCTCCTCTGAATCAGCTGCAACTAATAAGTCATCCATGTACTGAATGAGAGCGGCACCGGACGGTAAGGAAAAGGCATCAAGATGACATTTTAGAGCTTGACTGTAAATAGAGGGACTTTCACAATAACCTTGAGGTGCGCGTTTAAACCGGAAGCTTCGGCCTCCGAGGGAAAAACCAAAAATATCTCTACTCTCTTCGGCGATGGGAATACTAAAGAAAGCATTCTTTAGATCAATAACTGAAAACCAAGTCGCTGTAGAAAGTATCATCGTCAACAGAGCAGTGATATCTGGGACTACAGGAAACTGCGGTACGACAATCTTGTTTACCTCCCGAAGATCAATTACAAAACGATAAACAGGAGGCTGAGAAGGATCAGTGCGTTTAAGAACCGGAAGAACAGGACTGTTACATGTATTTCCTCTCGTTTCCTCAACCACACCCTTCTGAATCAAATCATGGACAATTTCCAGAAGTGCTTTCTCACCTTCAGTAGAGATTCTGTATTGCGGAATACGTGGCATTTCAGCATTGGGCTTAAGAGTAACAACATAAGGTGGGATCTCAAGACAACCAACGTCATTCGAACCCGTAGCCCAAAGCGTTTCGGGAAGAGAAAGCAATTCAGGTGGGAATTGATCTTTTGATAAGTACATTGGACTAGTCATTTTCTGTCCTAGAGTGAGGTATACACCAGAAGGTGAACAATATATCGTAGCATGCATTCTTTTTAATAGATCTAAACCCAACAGATTTTCACCACAACCATTCGTCAGAAGAAGCGGAGCTTCTAAATCATAAGGGCCTATTGAAACAGGCAAAGGGCAAGAAACTGGATTGCGAACAGGGGCGCCAGAAAATCCTACAGATACATTCGTTAAGCCAGACAAAGGTGCGCCAGGGAGTTTAGAATGAATGATAGAGCTTCTCATGGCACCAGTATCTAAAAGAAATGGCTCTGAAACACCCATTGTAGTGACATTAACATAAGGTCCATTCTGATCCACTGGAATTGACGTAACCCCCTTACTTTGTCCATGGCTGTCCTATTCAAAATGAAGACTTTCATTCCCTCCTTCAATATACTGATCCTCACTGTAATACTGTGTAGACCTAACATTTTGCTGGTCAAAGTAATTTCCGGAATTTGGAGGAACAAAAGAACGCTGCTCTTGGGTTAACACACCTCGACCTCTACCTCTATTTGCTGACTGAGGACCACCACGACCTCGTGAAGCAGATGTTGCTTCATTACGCTGCAACAATGCCGGACAACTGTTCTTAAAATGACCTTCCTCCCTACAATAAGCACATTGATTGGGACCTAGCAAAGGTCTTGGAATGAATGGTTCAGGCTTTTGATACAACCTCTGAAACTGCGGAGGCTGTTGAAACTGAGGCTGAACATAACGAGGAGGATAAGCCTGTTGCAAGAGAACTTTAGTTTTTAATTCTTTCGTCTTTTTCTCTTGTTTTTCCCTTTCTTCTTTGTCTCTATTTTCATAATATTGTGCAGTAGCCAATATCTGGGCGGAAGAAGAAACTGCCCATGAACTCTCGGAGTCTTTTAGCTTGTGTGATAGTTCAGGAAGCAAGTTATATACGAACTTATCCACAAATAATCGCTGTCCCCCTTCTGTAGCCATATCTTGACCACTGTGATCAATGAATGTCTCCTCGAATCGGGTAAAGAAATCGGAAACACTTTCATCTTTCTTTTGTTTACATGCTGCTAGTTTATCCCAATTAACTCTCAAAGCAGGCATCATTGTTTTCATTAATGTAATAATCCTACCAGGGAGTTCTGAGATCAAAGCGTCGGGCTTTGCACCACCTACTTGACCTCTATCTGCGGCAATAATAGCGTTCCAATCGCCGCCTAATTCTTGAGCGTGATCCTCTCTACGAATTTTAGCCCATATTGTCTGTGGAACTACATTTCCCATCAACATGTCAATATCTGCTAGATTCATAGTACATGCATCAACTGTTTGCGACAACTCTTTATAGTAACCAGCAGGATTTTTGCGTGAATCTGGTAGTGACTGTTTAAGTGCTAAAACTTCAGACCTTTTCCAGGGTACATGTATCCATATGCGCTGAAAATGCGCAGGAATAGCTGGATTAGCACCTGCTGCTGCAACTTCTTCCTTCCATATTGGAGAAACCTCTCTGATGGGATAGTTTTTCAGTGCTGTCCTAACTGAAGGATCAGAATCAGGAAAAGTCTGTGAGAACAATAGGGATCTGAAAGAAATAAGTGTTCTGACAGCGTTTTCAACCTTAGGACCCACAATAAGTCCTTTGTCAAAGTCAGCCTGAACATCTAACAGATCCTGTGGGACCGAACCCAAATTCATATCCTCCCATTCTTTAGCGAGAGTATCGCACATAACTTTAAAAACATATCTCTGCGTAGGTGCATTCCATTGCAGAAAGGTGGACATAATATCAGACGTACTATATTGGGGACCCTTCTTGATCCATCTACAAGCAAGTGAGTCCAATTTTTCTCGCTCTTCGGAGTCTGGGAATTGACTACGAGACTGTCTTCGAGAAAAAGCTGGAGACACATTTAAAGCTTCAAAGAAAGGTGATAAGAGACCAGAGACAGTATCTGCAAATCGCTTACGCATAGATGGAGAATTTGACATAAGGATAGGGGACAAGGTATTAGGTGAATTAACTAAAGGAGCATTAGGAATTGCCAAAGGAGCAGAAGGCAAAGGAGTTAAAGGCAAAGCTGGCATAGGCAATACTTGAGGAGGCAATTGTGGAAAAGCTGGAGCAGGCGGAAGCACAACTGGCGGCTGAACAGGCTGTAACATCGGGGGTGCATTAGCACCTTGTACATAGGGCGGAGGCAATTTCAATAAGTGGGACATTAAGGAATCTTCCTCAAAATCTTTTCTCTTATCAAGGGAAGAGATAGGCAACGTCGGATAGCATTTATCTATTGCCATTCGATGCTGTCTGTCTGAAATTTCCATTGCATTATCTATTTCATCATCTTTGAATTGCTGAGCAGCCTGTATAATCATCATTCCCTGTGTTTTCCTATCTCGTTTCGCTTGTTTAATTTCTCTCTGTTTGGCTTCCTTACGCCAAAGGCGAAAAGAGTCAAACATTGCCGGCCGGGCTTTTCTTTTAAATAACGTTGCTTCTAAATTATCTAGCACATCAGTTTCGAAACTACCATTTTCTGGCCATTTTAAAACACCATCTTTCTTTGTATATCGGGTCCATGTCTTATTAAAGGCAATAGGACCAACACCATGTTTAGAATAGAGCTCATATGTGGGAGTTCCAACCGAAGGAATCGGACAGGAGTCCTCAAGCTGGGAGTCCCTATTACAACCAAAGCAACAAAGTTTTCCAAACTTAGTCAGACCAGACATCTCACGATTTTTACTGGCTGTTCACAAACATCAAGGGGGTAAAACTTTCAGTTTACACAGCACAAATGCACTTACCCCTCGGCTTTGGCCACTGCAATGGCCAAATCTAAGGACCTAAGGACAAAACAAAGACCAAAATTTGTGGGCGCGACCCACCAAATACTTAACTAAGGATGTCTTCTTACACCAACAGAGGCCCGTCTATCGTCTCGCTTTACCATACATCATCAAAGAAAGGGCCAAGGCAGGGCGGCAGTCAGGGCAGCAGTCGTCAGTAGCCGTCAGGAAGGAGTAACCGCGCTGAAAAAGACCTTCGGACCACTTCGACATACAGGGGTCGCTTGACGTGGCTCGCGATTCCTCCAGAATTTTCTTGCGGGGTTCCTCACGACCTTCAGGCAGAACCGGTACCGCTGAAGCCGCCCCACGTTGGGCGCCAGTTGAAGAACCAGAACCTTATGGGCCTGGCGGCGCAGGGTACGCCTGAAATCTCCTTGGATTCACCTGCCTCAACTAACAGAGACACGGGACACTCTGTCAGGCGTAAAAGATCAGATTTTATTAGCTGCAGCTAGTACAGTTGTCCAAGAAGTACACAAGGTATGTTCTCAGGAGACTGCCACTTTACTTTGTGGCGCACAATCTTATATACCGTATAAAAAACATTTATTAACTACATACACTCCCAGAACACATAGAAAGGAGCCAGTAAGAATAATGTAAAGATAGAACAGAGCCAATAGAAATGTCGGAAAACAAGACAGCACCAATAGAAGGAATTGGAAAACAAAGTATCAAGTGACTTAAGGTTGCCTCCCCTCCAGCTGTGTTTGTCACCCCTCCCTTGAACTAATTCATTAACCGATCCACAACGAAGTTGCATGTGGTGCGATAAGTTTGTGTGCGTTTGGAGGACAGTTGTGAAATGAGAGAATACTAGCAAAGGACAGCGAAGGCCAGACGATAAGATAAGATCGGCGGAGAATAGTGTGAGCCTACAGATAGTTGAAACAAGGATTAGAAAACCAGACAGGGATTAGTGTACTTGGTCAGACCTTAATACCAGCCTTGTAAAGATAGAGGCAGAAGGCTGTTTTGAACACCATGTTGCAGAATAAGCAGAAAAGGCAGAATGGACTTCGTTCGCTGTGCTGCCTGAGTGAAGGCAACATAAAATGGCGGCGGGCCACAAAATGGCGGGTCGATACGATCGTATTAAAAATCGAATTTCCTCAGACCCTCCTTTTGCCAGAACTCAGGCAAGATACACAAACTCATGTTAATCTGAGTCGATGTCTATGGCCATGAGGTCATCAAGCTGTTGCTGTACCATCATTTTGATATTCTCTGCTCTTTGTGACTTGGGTTTGGGAATACATGCAGTAGCACATAGGTTGCAGATGGCAGGACCGCAGTGCATACAAAGACAACAAGAGAATATAAAAGCTAAAATTACTCCAAAGAATGTCAATACCTTCCAACCCCATTTGGACAGTAATCCCCAAAACCACTCTGAAAAGGACCAATCTCCTTCATCCTGATGAATCGACTCGGAGATTATGTGTAACTTAGAGATAGCTTGGTATACTGTCGGAGCGTCATTAGGTATGAAAATACAGCAACTTGATCCGATCAATTTGCATACTCCACCACGGTCCGCAAGAACAAAGTCTAAGGCAACACGGTTCTGCAAGGTCATAAGACGATCAGCCTGTAGTTCAGCTGTAATGTTACTTAAAGCTCCTACAGTGATGTCTATGGTGGTTTCTACGACACGAACCAATTGCCTTATATTTCTGCTGTTGGCCATTGGACCCCAGAAGGGAAGAAATCCTTTGAGGAAATCTCCTCAAACACCATGTTGCAGAATAAGCAGAAAAGGCAGAATGGACTTCGTTCGCTGTGCTGCCTGAGTGAAGGCAACATAAAATGGCGGCGGGCCACAAAATGGCGGGTCGATACGATCGTATTAAAAATCGAATTTCCTCAGAACAAGGGTCGACATCAGGAAGAGGTGGAATGACCTATGGGGGAAGGTACATTCCATTGCTTCAAGACACCAGCTCGCCATACAGAGGACTGGCGGTGGACCCCCACCTCGTACCCCACAGCTCACACCATGGGAGGAGCAGGTACTGGCAATACTGCATCCTGAGGGACTCGCCGGAGTTGACGGAGGACTGGACACAGGTAAGTCAAATTTGAACAATTATCACCCCCCATATCTGCATGCCATCACACACCCTCACCCTCACTTCCATCACTCCACCACGTCCCACACACTCCACCAACATATCTCACTAATCCGAATGCCAGGCCCTGCATGCTGTACCAATGCATGGACACCCCTCCCAGCCCTGCTTGGACACTCATCACTAGAGCATACACAGCATAGGGAAAATAACAATCCCACAATACACCAACAAACACAAGCAACAGCTGACAGGGTAACACCAACCATAGAGTGGAAGCAAAAGAAGTGCAAATGTCATACACTTGAAGCATAATACATCATTTACATCCCCACAGGTACCCCAGCCAATGTCACTGGAGAAGAGGTGCCACCACTATCCAGTCCCCCAACAGAAGAGGCCCACAGTGATGACATTAACTCTGGACTTCTGGATCTGGATGACCTACTTGGCCCATCAGGGACCACTGTACAGCCGGTCACCCAAGCCCACTCACAGACCACCACAGAGCTTCCCCCATCAGGAACCAACACCACAGCACCCACCCAGCTTACCCACACCTCTGTCCCCAGGACACATCAATCAGCAGTGTGCCCACCTGTACAGGGACCCCAGGCCCCACCTCGCCCACAAGACAATCAGGGACTTGGGGTCAGTGGTAGTGGGCACATCATTCTGGGGACAGAGGCACAGGCCAACAGGGACACTGGGAGGACTGCTGCGTGCCAGGGGGAGGACAGGACCAGGGAACCGACTCTCCAGGAGGCACTTTCCGAGATCCTGGGAGCCTACCAACATTCCCAGGACACGATGGGCCAGATCCTAGACAACATGCAGGAGAACAGGTGGCTGCAGGAGGGACAGTATCAGGGGATCAGGGAGGACTTGCAGGACATCAACAACACCCTGATCTACATAGCAGGGGTGCTGGCAGACATGGCCAACATCATGAGGGAGGCAACAGCACATCAACAGGCCCCTACCACTAGCCAGTCATCTGAACAGCCCTCCGCTTCTGCTGCCGCTAGTGGCCAGGAGGCCCTGCCACAGGACCCACAGGCCACCAGCACCCCTTCCCCCTGCAGAAGGTGAACCACCCCGCAAACGTTCCCTGCAATCCAGACAGAAGCCAGAGACACTTGCCAAGACCACCACCAGGAAATGAGACTCTCCTGATTGTCCCCCTTTTGTCCCACTCAGTCACCTTGTCCACCTTGAACTGCAATTGCTCCCCTTCTTATGTCCCCATGGACACTGCACCTGTGCTACAAACAGACTGGTACATTACCCTGGACGTTCCTCCATTATCATCCCATTCCATTGCACTTTCTCCTCTATATTTTAGCACAACAATAAACACCCTTGGATAAAACTTGAATACTAGGAATACATGTAATACAAATTTGTATTGATTGAAATAGCTACAGCTATTGCAAATGAACTGTACATAGTATGAGCATAGAATTAATGACCTGTTGCTGGCTGTTGTGATCACATCAGGAAAATGTTGTCATATCACCAACATCTGTAAAATTAATATCCATAGATAACAGTAAGTAGGGGAAAGAAGTGGGTAATGCCAGCATGCCAATGCCACACACAATAAACCAACAGTCATAGAAATGTGAAGTTGCACTGTCTCACCTGTGTGTCATTGGAAGTACTGACGTATCACCAATGTTCTGTTGTCCACATCCTCATCCTCTGCCTCCTCATCCTCACTGTCCTCAGGTTCCACTGCTGCCACAGGGGCATCTCCAGTCTCCTCCTCGTGCAGAAAAGGTACATGGCGTCTGAGGGCCAAGTTGTGCAACATGCAGCATGCCACTACTATCTGGCAGACCTTCTCGGGTGAGTAGCACAGGGATCCACCTGTCAGATGGAGGCACCTGAACCTGGCCTTCAGGAGGCCAAAGCTCCTCTCAATGATCCTTCTAGTTTGCTCATGTGCCTCATTATAACATTCTTCTGCCCTTGTCCTGGCATTCCTCACAGGGGTCAGAAGCCACAATAGGTTTGGGTAACCAGTGTCACCTGCAAATATTGAGGGACAACATTTAGCCACACACTATCCTATATGACCAACAGGATAGGCATACACCAACATATACTGAGTGGAACCAAGTCTCACATATTAGCCACACCCTGTGCCTCTGTAGTTGGGACATCACATTTGGGATGCTGCTATTCCTTAGGATTCTGTGCTCATATGCCACCAGATTCAAGCTAACCTGGCTGAAGAGGGGTGATACACCGAAACTGGTCCCAGGACGCTTGTTTCTGGTCCCGGGAGGACCTGGTCTGGCAGTTCGGGCTGGACTGTTCCCATGGGGAACAGGGTCAAGAGTGATTTGCATATGGCTGGGTCCAAACTGGAATGGCATGGTGAGCAAAAAAACTGATGGATTAAACCCAGATCTGTGACTGGGGGTGAATGTTTGATTTGTTCTACATTCCGTCCATCAACTGTTCTTTTTGCGTTTGTCGCCCCAAGTGGGAAGGGTATACTCAGACGTGGGTCCTGTGCCCACTATGCCACCAGATTCAAACTAGCCTGGCTGAAGAGGGGTGATACCCCGAAACTGGTCCCAGGATACTTGTTTCTGGTCCAGGGAGGACCTGGTCTGGCAGTTCGGGCTGGACTGTTCCCATGGGGAACAGGGTCAAGACTGATTTGCATGTGGCTGGGTCCAAAGTGGAATGGCATGGTGAGCAAAAAAACTGATGGATTAAACCCAGATCGGTGACTTGTGGTGAATGTTTGTTTTGTTCTACATTCCGTCCATCAACTGTTCTTTTTGCGTTTGTCACCCCAAGTGGGACGGGTACACCCAGACGTGTGTCCCGTGCTCACTATGCCACCAGATTCAAGCTAGCCTGGCTGAAGAGGGGTGATACCCCGAAACCGGTCCCAGGATGGTTGTTTCTGGTCGAGGGAGGACCTGGCCTGGCAGTTCAGGCCGGACTGTTCCAATGGGGAACAGGGTCAAGGCTGATTTGCGTTCGGCTGGGTCCAAACTGGAATGGCATGGTGAGCAAAAAAACTGATGGATTAAACCAAGACTCTTGCCAGCACTGTTGAGAACATTGGCTGTGACATTCCTGCTGCCAAGCCCACTGTCACTTGGAAAGAACCAGTTGCCAGAAAATGGAACGCTGACAGAACTTGCACAAGAGGGAGGATCCCAGTGGGATGACGGATAGATGAGATCAGGTCAGGTTCCAACTGGGCACACAGCTCTGTGATTGTGGCCCTGTCCAGTCCATAGGTGAGAATAATGTGCCTGTCCCCCAGTGTTGCCAAGTCTACCAGGGGTCTGTACACGGGGGTATGTCTCCATCTCCTATTCATCCGCAGCGGTAGGTATCTAAGGGACACAAGAGTGAGTGGGCTGTCACATTTTGAACAACTATACCACAACAGCAGTCCATATCGTGCAATCATGTTCTGGGACAGTGGAATTTTAAAAGCATGTGCCTATATATCCTGTGACGCAGGAATAATCGATAGGCCTGTTCACCCCCCCTGAAATGGCAACCACCTGTCCTGTGTGGAGGACAGGTGGAAGTGAGATAATGCCGCCGACTTTGTGCACCGTGGCGGTCATGAATGGTGTGCAATTCCTCATTGGTTTATTTTGGGCCCTATGGGGTATAGTGGCCAATGGGGATCTACGCCGGTGGTGACGGTATGCACCGCCGCTGACGTGACCGCCATTTTATTTCACATTTCTCACTTGTTTCCTGACCTTCCATAGGAGAGGACCTACACTGCATGTGCTGCTGTGACCTGTGTCTGGAACCTACCATGGCCTGTGTGACCGGGGAAAGGGCCCCAGCCTTCATTTCGGAGGAATTGGAGCGACTGGTGGATGGGGTCCTACCCCAGTACGGACTGCTGTATGGGCCTCCAGACCAACAGGTGAGTACACAGTGGGCACGATGCATGTGCCATGAATGCATGGAGTTGTGTGTGAAGGCATCGTGCAAGGGTGTGGGGGGATGTTCTCTTGGTGGTATACATGTTGTGCGCTGGGCTATGTGTGTGCCAATGGTGATGCAAACAGGTATGGTGGGCCATTTGTGTGACAGGCTGGAATGTTTGTCTAATGGTGTTCTCCTGTCTGTATTGCCTCTGCAGGCTAGCGCCCTTCAAAAGAAGGAAATATGGCGTGCCATTGCCAAGGACGTGTGGACCCTGGGGATCTATGGCAGGCGGGGCACCCACTGTCGGAAACAGTGGGAGGACCTGAGACGGTGGGCACGAAAAACCGCAGAGGCCCAGCTGGGGATTGCCTCCCAATGAAGAAGGGTTCCCGTCGGACCCTGACCCACCTGATGGCCCGCATACTGGCGGTGGCCTACCCTGAGCTGGATGGGCACTTGAGGGCATCACAGCAGCCACAAGGGGGTGAGTACAATGGCTATCATTACAACTTACATCTGGTGTTGTATCCGGGTGGTGGTTGTGTGTCCTTGTGTGCCTCTAGGCCAGGCCAGACATAGCAACGTAGGTCCTCTGGAGGCTAAGAGTTTGAATGGAAAATACTGCTTACCTAGCTTGTTAGTATTCACTTCTGGGCAGGGCTGCGTGGGTCCCAGGTGTGCTGCAGTTGGCAGTGTGTGCCCTTCATCATGCCTCAGTGACTAGCCATTTCACTGGTAGTGCAATGCATAGTGCGTAGGCCTGTTCCCTGTGTGTGAGGGTGCTGTGTACGCCAACGGTGGTGTTGGTGCAGTCATTGACCCAGTGTATCCTTTGTCTCCCCCCCCTTCTTGTTTTGTCATCCTGTCCTTATGTGCATTAGCATCATCTGGCTGAGGAGCAGAGGCACCGGCGACAGAGGGAACTGCATCCCACAGGACCCAGGAGGCAGAGTTCACCGACACCGAGGAACCAGTGGGACGGAGGGCGAGGCGAGCACCATGGCGGAAACTGGAGGGGACAACACAGACTCTGATACCTCCTCCGATGGGAGATCCCTGGTGGTGGCGGACACCTCTGTGACCACCCCAGCTGCAGGTACAGCTGTCACCCCCGTACCAGCACCGCTCTCCCAGCCGCCCCTCAGCGAGTTGCCTGTGCCCGCTCACCCATGAGGGTGGGCATCTCCTCCACCCCAGGCACCTCAGGCTCTGCCCCAGTGAGCCCTGCTACCCTAAGTGATGAGGCTATTGACCTCCTGAGATCCATCTCTGTAGGACAATCAACCATTGTGAATGCCATCCAGGGGCGGGCATCCCAGATGCAGCAATGCAATGCATTCCTGGAGGGCATTCGTGGTGTATTGGCGGCCCAACAGCGATCGATTCAGGCTCTGGCCTCCTCTCTGATGGCAGCCATTGTCCCTGTTTCTACCGTTCCCCCTCCAACTTCCACTTCCCAGTCCCATTCTCCTCAACCCCAACCCATCCCAAGCACACAGGCAGACGAGCATGCACACAGTACAAGACACAAGAGTGGCACAGGCAAACACAAGCACCACACTTCATCCCACAGGCACTCACACAAACACCATTCAGTTGCAGACACGACAACATCCACTCTCTCCATTGTCTCCCCCTCCTCCTCCACCTTCACCTCCCACCCAGTTAAGTCCACACTCACACCTGCATGCACTACATCAATATCCACTACCAGCATCATCACCACACCAAGCAGAACACACACCTCACTGGCAGACACCTCCACAACATCCATGTACGCATCCCCTGTGTCCTCTCCCACCGTGTATGTCCCCCCCTCCTAAAGGACACAAAGACAAGCACTCAGACATCCAACAGCCACCCACCTCACAACAGCATACAGCCCATCCACCTGCACCAAAATCCAGCAGACATACACCTCCGACGACCACTCTCTCATCGTCCACTCCCATAACTCCTCCCTCCTCCCACTCCAACATCCCTAAAAAGCTTTTCCTTTCCCAACTTGACCTCTTCCCCACCCCTCCACCCGTCCTGCACATATGGGCCAGGTACCAAGGACACAGCCCAGCACCTCAGCTAAACAGTCCACGGGGACAGTGGTAGCACCACCACCTCATGGAGGTAGGGATACCAGATCAACAACACTGAAAGGGAAGGAGGCAGCACAACCTGGGATGAAAGGGAAGAGTCCGGCACCAGCTGTGAGGAAGGGGAAGGAGCCTGCACCAGCTATGAAGAAGGGGAAGGAGCCTACACCAGCTGTGAAGAAGGGGAAGGAGCCTAAATGAGCTGTGAGGAAGGGGAAGGAGCCTGCACCAACAGGCAGAGAGGGGAACGGCACATCCACCCCTGCCAGGGAGGGTAAGGGATCCCTAACCCATGACCAGGAGGACAAGAGGCACTCTACGCCAGCGGAAGCTGTCAGGCAAACACCGCCACCACCAGCAGCTGTCACGGGGCCCCCACCGACAGCCATGGATGTGCTGCCATGGGGGGCTGTCCAGGAGCCTCCACCAACCAGCACCAGCATGCATCCATCACAGAGTGCAGGGGCTACCCAGGAGTATCCCCCAACCACTACCAGCATGCAGCCATCACCACCGGCAGATGCCATGTAGTCCACCCTCCAGGGGCTACTATGCAGGCTGCCGCCTCCAGAACCAGTGGGGTATTCACCCTCTTGAGAGACTGTGTCCTTGGACTCCCTAGGACAAAGCACAGGGCATGTTGCCCCCACCAGAACCAGTGGGCAAGACACCCACTCGAGAGACAATGGCCTTGCACTCCCCAGGACAAAGCACAGGGCATGTTGCCCCCTCCAGAACCAGTGGGCAAGACACCCACTCGAGAGACTGTGACCTTGCACTCCCCTGGACAAATCAATGGGTATGTTGCCCCCTCCAGACTCAGTGGGCTTGTTCCCACATCCGGCTGAGGATCCCCCCCGCTCCCCGGAGGTGCCTGCCTATTTGCAAACTTGAACTTTGGACTGGGCAGTGTCCCTTTTTTATACAAGTGTACATATTTGTTTCATGGCCAAATCGGATTATTAACTTTGATGTTGAACAGATTACAATCACTTTCTGTTGTCCTTGCATTATTCTGCAAATTTTCAGGGTCAAATTGTTTTTGTAGTGCAGCTAGTTAAGTGTGTGGTGTGTGTGTGTGTGTTGGGTGTGTGTGTAGCTCTCGTTTTCCTCCCTCCCTCCCTTGTGTGCTAGGCAGCTGTACTTACCGTCGTCGTCTTCATCGACTTTGGTGTTCCAGGTGGAGCATAACATAGAAGATCAGCTGGAAAACTTGCAGTTCAGGTTCCGTGGCGGCATGATTCTTCCCTGTGTCTCCAATGGTGAGTCCTTTCACTTATGTGCTCTGTTTCCGCCAGGCTTTTGTTGGCATTGGTACCGCCCCGGAAAAGGTGGTGGTTTGCAGGGTCTTAATATGGTGGCCGGAACTTTGTCTTCCGCCTGGTTGTAGGCGGCTACTGCTGTGGTGGCTGTTGTTTCTGCCCTGGCGGTTGGTGTGGTACATTGGCTGTCTTTCGGCGATATCACCGCCAGGCTCATAATTTGGAGGTACTTACCACCAGCCTGTTGGCGGTATTACCGCCACTTTATCACCCACCACCAGGGTCGTAATGAGGGCCTTAATCTCCCCGTGCCTACAATTCAGCCCCGTGAGACCCTCACAGGTGATTTTCCACGCTTTACAAACCCTGGATTATTATTATTATTATTACTGTGATGTTAAACATGGAGGGAGCAAGACAGTCAGGACTGTCTTTTAGGATAGACGAGCTGGGCCCAGGCCCAGGGCGCCAATTACCAGAGGGGTGAAAATAATTATCTGCATAAAGGTCTTGAAAACAATAAGGCCCCCTCCTTGGTGATTCAGTTTGAAGTGCCTTTAATCATTTTTAACGCGTGGCAGTCGCTATTTTTAGCACCATATCAGCCCCATACCTTGCCCTCCCATTTACCTCTCACCTCCTGCTGCTCATATCAAGATCACATCCCCCACCAACAAACAAGGTAGAACAAGTCTGTATGGAGTGACGTTGTGTGTGATTAAGGTGAGCTGCGGAAGGTGCAGAGATGCGTCTTCAGAGGCAAATCGCTGCCTTGATGTAGCCAGCTAAGCCCACAAATCTCAAGGAGAGGGGCAGTGGGGATGGGTAGGGGGACGGAGGAAATAAACAAAAATAATAAAAAAATAAATGTTCCTTTTTCTGCTGCCACCTCCTGCCGCCTCGCTCCTCTTCTGGTGTCCCAACATTCACTAGGACACTAGCACAGGCTCCCCAGGCAATCTTGATGCTGCTCTCATTCTATACCTAGCATGAGAGCAGGGCCAGGATTGGTCTGAGTGGCTTGGACTACCGCTCAGACACCTCCCTGGGGTCTGTGCAGTTTCTCCAAACCGGCTGTGCAACTCAGCCGGGTTGGAGAAACCTAAGTGGCCTGGGACGGCCAGTCAAACTGACACATGCACTTAGTGCACTGACTCCACTCCCCGCACCACCCTCCCATGGACCAGCCCCACCCCTCCCTGCTGGCTGAGCCTGCAGCTGAAAAATAAACAATCACAAAACAGTTTTATTTTGCAGCTGCTGGCACTTAAACAGGGGGCAACACTCCTTGGCGATTGAGAAGGAACTGCACGTGAGCTAAAGACTGATGGGTGAAAAGGGGCTGTTGTCTCATTTTTTGTATTCACCAGGACTAGTGAGAGCGGCACATGTAATTCTGCCCAGGGTACTACCGGAGCAAGGGCTGGCCCTGACTACAATGCTGACTTTCTCAGAAGATTCCACCTTTGCTTCTCAGGCACTGCAGTCCTCTCCACAGACCGTTATTGTACTTTGTAAGGTCTTCCAGTGTATAGTCCAGGAAATTATTCAGTGCAGATCTGCAGCGTGAACGCAATAGAGCTGCAAAGGTCCAATACCTGAGCATTATCATTCTGTAGTCTGTGACTGATTAGTAACTTTGTAGACCCTGAGCTACAAGATCCTTGGTGTGTCTGTTCTCATCCGCTATCTTCACTTGAATGTACACACGCACCACACAGGTGACGAGTAGACCTGGGCGACATTTTAACTACGCCAGAGTAATCAGAGTAGTTTCAGTAATTACACATTACTCCTGGAATGCAAAATTATAGAAATTACACAATTACACAGCCTTTAGTAATTAAGAATAATTTGGGGCAAAAATCCTACCATAGGAGCACAGGAACAACAAACTAAGAGAGAGGGAGTGGCTGCTGGCTGCTGCTGTTCTTGTCCTGTAGCATTCAGTGCTATTTTCTTATAGCAAAATGCATCCTCAGGGCCATTTTGGATGCAAGCGTGGCTTTTGCACTAAGAAAATAGCACGAAATGCTGGATTATGCTTCACATGCAATTAAGCATATTTCTGAATCATTTTCTGGTAATCACGAGTAATTAAGCTAGATAGAATTATGCCATTTAACCCACCCCTGGTGACAAGCCTGTCCTTACTGTTCTTAATGCTCACTCCCTATGTAGTGTACATAAGAGAGTGATCACCCAGACAAATGGATGATGGGCCTTCATTCGTGAAGTGTAAAAGACTCGGATGACCACACCTACCCCGCGTGACATATTCATTGATTACATGTATACTTGTAGAAACGCATACAGAGCTGAACACCCTAGGATCCGAACCAAGTGTTTGCAGAAATACAGCGAAGGCCCTTGCCTCCCAGTGTCTCTTTAACCGAAACATGTAGTCATTTTTTATAACAAATGGTTAAATCATAACCATTATGCTTACCCTGGACATTGATATTCAAACCAATGCTCAGACACAACAGGTCAAGCAAAAGTACCTGCATTCATATACAAGGCTATTGCAGTTGTTAGAGGAGACAAAGCCAAGTTATTGAAGGAAGCAGTGGGGACAAGACGGGATGAAAAATGGACACACTTTTGGTTGTGGAGGAATTAATTAAAAGAGGCCATGGTGGAGTGTGAAGGGAACACCATGGAGCGCATGTATTGCGGTATTGAATGGAGAAAGCATCATACAAGGGAGACGGCAAATGTGGGATGGGGAACAACACAGAGCTTGGGGGTGGGTATTGGGGCCAGTAGCACTCCAGGAAGACACCTGAAAAACACATGTATGCATCCGTATATATACATGTATATATGTTTATGTTATAAACCTAGCTAAAAGGCAGTAGGGTGCTGTACAGGTTAAAAGCAAGCATACAATCAACAAGTGTTAGGAGTGGGACCTGGATTGTGGTTGATCAATACATTGTGATGTAGTGATCTTTAAATTTAATTTGGAGTAGCATTAGGGCAGTCCTGATGGATACAGGGATGTTGTTCCAGATCATGGGAGCATAGCCTCATCTCTGGTGATTCAGTGATGAGTATTGTCTGTCTCTGTCTCCATTTTCTTGTCTTTCTCTTATTTTTCCTGTATTTTTCTTTTTACTGAATTTCTCTTTCTGTGCTATGTCTCTTGTATTTCTCTTACCTGTATTTCTCTTCTGTGCCCTTTTTCACCACTCTCTGTGCCCCTCTGCTTCCCGCCCTTACCTCTGCCTGCCCATGCTCCCTCCCAGTGCTGCTTCCCACCTCCCAACTGACCATCACCTCCCACCTCCCCACCACTTCCTAATGGCAGCCGCGCCACTGGCGTGCCAAAGGCATGCCAAATGCAAACCTGTCTGCACCCATCTGTGCCTGGACTGCGCCCAGTGCCAGAGACCCTGGTCCACGCACCCTTCACCACTACGACGCCAGCTTCCTCCACACCCTCAGTACCGGATGAAACTACCTGCCACAAAGCATCATCGAATGACACCCAAGGACTGTTCACCTGTTGCAACTGTGCCTTCTCCTGCCGCCGCACACCAGCCTCACCAACCACACAACTCCCAAGAACTAGACACGACCACCTCAGCTGCATCCTGCTCAACACATGCTCCCTCAAGAAACATACCGTGGAGATCTGGGTTCTGCTCGACTCCACTGCCTGATGTCACTTTCCTCACAGAGACCTGGCTAAACCCTACCTCTGCGTGGGACTTCACCACCACCCTCCGCGACGGCTACAAGATCAGCCACAAGGACTGTGCCAACCAAACTGGAGGAGGCATAGCCATTGTACACAAGAATACCCTCCGCCTCACAACTAGCACCGACAACCATGCACCAGACATGGAGCACCTCCACTTACAGATACAGACCAACCCAAACACCACCCTATACGGCACCCTCGTCTACAGACACCTAGGACCACGCCCCCCACTTCAGCAAATCCATAGCTGACTACATCGCACATCACACCCTCGCCTCTACAGACTACATTCTCCTCAGCCACCTAAGTTTTCTCCTGGACAGCCTCAGTGACCCCAGCACCTAACCTCTACTGGAGAATCTCGCCAGCATTGGACTCAAACAACTGGTTACTTCCCCAATGCACTCAGCAGGACACATGCTCGACAACATCTTCTCTGCCAGCAGCATCTTCATCAGCCACACTTTCAAACTCCTATGGACTGACACCATGCACATCCTCCTATCCCAAGCCCTCTGCAACAACCTCGCCACCTTCTTCCACTGCAAGATCTCTGACATCTACGGCAGCTCCCCAACATAGGACCCACCAGCCCCACCCCCAACCATCACACCCAAACGTTCTGGATCCCAGCTGACCATGACCAACTGGACCACCCTCTCCACCAACAACACCCTACGGATCATGAAGACCATCCACTCGGGAGCCCCCTCGACCCTCTGCCCCCACCACATCTTCAACCGAGCCAGCAACAGCATCGTCCCAAGCTCTGCCTCACCATCAACTACTCCATTGAGACCACCACCTTCCCTGAAGTCTGGAAACACACAGAGATCAACCCCCTTTTGAAGAAACCCTCAGCAGACCAGAAAGACCTCAAGTACTACTGACCCATCTCTCTGCTCTCCTTCCTGGCCAAAGTTATCAAGAAAGCCATCGACGCCCAACTCACCAAATTCATCAAGAGCAATCACAGCCTGGACCCCTCTCAATACAGCATCAGAAGCAATCACAGCACTGAGACTTCTCTCCTCACCGAAACAGATGACAGCCGCAATCTCCTCGACGAGGTGAAAATGCAGCCCTCATCCTCCTGGACCTCTCCGCCACCTTCGGCACCGTTTCCCAACACACCCTCTGTGCGAGACTCAATGATGCTGGCTCCCGCATTAAAGCCCTGGAATGGATTCTCTCCTTCCTCACCCGCTGAACCCTGAGAGTCAGGCTCCCAATGTTCATATCCAAAACCTACAGGGATCAGCTGCGGCATCCCCCAGGGCTCCTCCCTGAGCCCCACTCTCTTTAACATCTACATGGCCCTGCGAGCAGACATCATCAGAAATCATGCACTCAACATTGTCCCCTACGCTGACCTATAGTCGTGAAAGACAACTTCTAAAACAGGATGAGGCCAGTCATCGCCTGGATGAAAGACAGCTGCCTCAAGCTCAACTCTGACAAGACAGAAGTACTCATTTTGGACACCACCCCCGCGACTGGGATGTTTCGTGTTGGCCTGCCGTACTCGAAACCCCCTACAAGGATTGACAATGCACAAAACCTCTGCATCATCTTCGACTCCTTGTTCTCTATGTACTGCTGAGACGGGGCCACTCACCTGAAAAGTAGGATGTCTGCAGAGGTGATGGTATGCCCCCCTTCCTCCTGGAACACCTCTCAGCACTTTGTGGTGGACACAGAAACCCCGGCAGCTGTTCCAAAAGAAAAGGGGGAGTGGAAGAGAAAGAGACAATACACTGCCACGTCTTCCCATTCCAGTCAGGCACCCTGTATCTTCGGGGGGGGGGGCAGGTCGTTGTTGACAGAGTGATAGTAGAGTTAGTGCACTCAACTTCCTTGAAACTGAATCTCTCTTTCTGATATGAGCACGGGAGCGGTAGAAGAACACCAGGATGCTCCAGCACTTTTCTTGGAAAATAATAACTGTTGGCACAATTACTAACACTGCATTACCAAAAACCCAAACTGAGTACCATAACAATAAGTACTGCGGCACTAGGGCTGGCTTCACAAAGAGTCACTGCTGTACACTACAATTAGAACTGTGGTTGCACTTATCATGCACAAGAAAGACAAACAAGGGCATTAATTATATCACATATAACTTTCCTGCATGCATTGGGTTAAACTAAAAGGAACAAAAACAATCCAAGAAATACAAATGTCCACTCTGGGTTCAAACAGTTAGGGTGGCACAGTTTGATTTGGTTTCACTCTGTGTGTGAAAAACCCTTCAAAAAGCAAATTCCTCAAACCTGAAACACAGGCATGAATGACACAATTTAAATCCAAGAGTTATGCTATTAAAGAAAGAAAAGTCACGTAAATGCTCCTTTAAAATTGCACTACCACTTTTTGTAATACTTGAGCTCAAGCAGATTTCCTGAAGCACATTTAGGCAAGTAACTACAGTAATAATGTAGAATGTTCAGAAATGCATTTATCTCTTCAAGATAAGCACTCTGCCAAAATACGAGGTCTGAAATACACCAGCTATTCTAGGAAAGCGCGGCGCTCAAAGAACAAACTCCCTGGAGAATACTAGTCACTTAGCTGCAGTCTTTTCCAGAGTGCTGGAGGAATGCCTGATATCAGCTGGTACAGGAACAAAGAAAAAAAATTGCCTCAAAAGTCCTGAATACACGTATGACAACAGGGGCTGGACTGCCAAATCAGATGCTGAGATCAGGAAGCAAAACAAAGCCAAGCAGGAAGGCATGCTTCACTCTGCTATTTATAGCCAATCAGGAAAGCAACTGAGTTTCTACACGTGGATGAGTCACCACACCCAATTAGAAGCACATGTCTACACCTGCTCACATTAGCAAACAAGCATTGGTAAAACAAGCATTGATAAAACCAATTGCGTAACACAGCACATTATGTTTACTTAGAAACATGAAGGTTTAACCAAGAACAGAGATGTGATTTAACCCTAATCCCTGGGGATGCTGACTGATAACGCAGGAGGCACCTTGGGGATTCCTGACATGTACCACCAAGTCAACGCTGTCTCGTCCTCCTGCATCCACACACTCCGCCTGCTCTGAAAGATCTTCAAGTGGATCCCCGTCGAATCCAGAAGAACAGTCACCCAGGCGATCGTCAGCAGCAAGCTCGACTATGGCAACACACTCTACACCAGCACCTCCCAGAAGCTTCAAAAGAAGCTGCAAAGAATCCAGAACGCCACCGCTAGACTTATCCTGGACATCCTCCACCACAGCCACATCTCTGGGCACCAGAGATACCTCCACTGGCTCCTGATCAACTAAAGAATCACATACAAGCTCCTCACACATGCCTACAAGTCCCCCCACAACATTGGACCTGCATACCTCAACCATCGCCTCGCCTTCCACATGCCCACCAGACAACTCTGTTCCACTCACCTAGCCCTAGCCACCATCCCACGGATCTGCAAGATCACAGCCAAAGGAAGATCCTTCTCCTACTGCTAAGACCTGAAACTCTCTTCCTCTTCATCTGAGGCAATCTCCCTCTCTGCCTCAATTCAGGAAGGAGTTCAAGAACCTGGCTCTTCGACTGAACTGGCCATGCAGCAATTCGACTGAGCTGCAGTACCAACCCCTGAGCACCTTGAGACCTGAACAGGTGATTAGCCGCCCTCTATAGGATTCCTGATTGATTGATAGATAGAAAAAGAGCTGATGCCATGTTTTTTATTGCAGGTGTGCAGAGAACCACCAGACATGGTAAGCTTGTTTGCAAGATGAACTCTCATGAGCTTGTTTGCAAAATGAACTCTCATGAAGTGCTTTAAGGCAAAGGCAAAAACAGTTCCTTAAACGAGAGAAGGAGAAGGATACCAGTAAGGAGGCGATGATCTAGGGGAGGGACACACACAAGAACATGAAGGCAATCCATCAAATAAGAAGCAAGCAAATGAAAGTGACAGTAAAACCAACAAATGGTAAACAAGTGGCAGGCTCTAAGCCCACTGTAAGTTTTTGATATAGTACACAATAATCGTTTGTCTACAGTCTTTCATCTACAGACAGCTGAAAGCTGTCTGGGAGGCGAGACCTAAAAAAACACGTGTAGTAATTCTGCCTGCAAAAGTCTGTTGAACAATACATCAATATCCAATGAGAAATGACTTAATGATGTGTCAGATGCAATTCAGGGGGTCATTGGGAAAACCGAGCTACTTTTCCTCAGGGTAGGGTTGTTTTCTTTTGATGTCACATAGTCCAAGCTACAATGGCAGTACAAACTGGGTTAAGCACAACCCCTTCAGCACTTGATTGTCAGTGGTAGTGATGATAAGCTGTCAATGGCTCCTCAGGGTGGTAGAGTGGGGGGAGTGCAAACTCAGAACTTTACAGCAGCACAATAACTGATTGGCCAACCCAGCGCTTTATATTACAAAAGAAACATACTTTATTACACACTTAAAACTAAGGGGGTCGTTCTGACCCTGGCGGTCCAAGACCTCCAGGGCCACGAATGACGGAAGCACTGCCAACAGGCTGGCGGTGCTTCCCATTCCATTCTGACCGCGGCAGTAAAGCCGCGGTCGGATTGCCGGGGCCGGCGGTCATCCGCCGTTTTTGCCCCGGCTTGGGGAATCCGCCAGGGCAGCGCTGCAAGCAGCACTGCCCTGAGGATTCTGACCCCCGTACCGCCAGCCTGTTTCTGGTGGTTTTCACCGCCAGGAAGAGGCTGGCGGTAAGGGGTGTCCTGGGGCCCCCTAACAGGGCCCCATGAAGCTTTTCACTGTCTGCCTAGCAGACAGTGAAAAGCGCGACGGGTGCAACTGCACCCGTCGCACCGCCGCAACACCGCCGGCTCCATTCGGAGCCGGCTTCTGTGTTGCGGCCCCCATTACCGCTGGGCCGGCGGGCGCTAACATGGTTAGCGCCCGCCGGCCCAGCGGGAATGTCGGAATGGGGGCAGCGCTATTTTGGCCGCATGGCGGCCAAATGGCGGTTCCCACCTGGCGGGCGGCTACAGCCGCCCGCCAGACTTGGAATGACCCCCTAAATGTCAGATAAGCAATACTTATCAGGCACAGTCTCTTAAACAGGTGCTCTGTCTTCTGTGCATCAGTATGCCAACCACTCTTCCACCCCTTTGGGCGTTCTTCCTACTCTAAATCAGATGGATCTCCCTTGTGAGTCTGAGTGTCTATACAGTCATGAATCAAGGCTCAGGTGCACATTGCTTCTTCTAGTGTGCATAGTGCTCAGTTTAGTACAGTTTCCCCTATGTCTCTAAAGTAACACTGCACACAAGCCTTCTCAATTTAGGGTACAGTACCTGGTTGGCTTGCATACTACCTGGATCAAAAGAAATTGTGTGGTTGAAGGCAAGCCCTTTCTGTTGGTGGGATTACCTCTGTGCTGGTGCTCCTTCTTTATCAAGGGTAGATGCCCCTCTCTGAGAGGACAATTTACATTCTTTAGGGACTGACTTACCATAACTCTAAACCACAGATGGCCTTATATTTCTGGCCGCAGTAACTTAATTTCCAAAACTGATCCTATCCTTCTGTTTTGTATGTTGCTAAAATATTATATTGTGTTTGCTTCACTTAATTTCAATGTCTGCAAACATTAGGTTTGTTAATAGAAATGTGTTGCAAACTTATGAAAAAGTATATCCGTTCTTGGGTGCCTGTTATTCTCCATTGTACAGTGACAGTTATTGGGTGAGATGAGTGTTTCAGAACATTGGTGAACCATTCCAACATTCTATCAGCAGGTGTATCATTTTTCTGCTATATAATTTCTATCTGCTAGCACCACCTTCTCAACTTTACAAAATATCCTTTTAGTTAAGTTAAACGTTCGAAAATATAGGATTTTATTTAATTTAAGGATAATATCACTAGGTCCCTATACTGTGCTTTGTCAGCCGTACTCTAAATGGCTCTCTTTCTTCTTTGTTGGCTTTCTGTCAATCAACTTTATCTGGCTAAAGTGCCTATAACTAACTGTCTCTGACTCTGCCTCCAAAAATAACAATTTCTGCTTTGAAAACAAGTGCCGGACACCACAATCTGATATCAAATTGCGGATGTGTGAGTTAGTCTAATCTCATCCAAAGATCTTGGGCACTAGGTTTAGTTAGGTGATCCTGAGATTTCCGGACAACCATCTTGGTGAAGCAAGTTAAAAAAGCATGATATGGTGGGCGTGTAGTGAGGAAGGCCTAGGAGGAATTCTGAGGGTAGAGGGTTAAGAGTTGTTAGAAATATCAGCGGGAATAAATAAGCATATTTGAAAAATAAGCATTTTTGAACACTCTCAAATCTATCCAACCATAGTGGCATTTGTGTGTTGAGTTAAAAGAGCTTGAAAATTTTAAAAATCTGCCACTAAAATCTTAGCCACTTTTTTTTATCTTTGATTGTGAGTATTTTTGTCTCTGGTTAACAAGGTGCCAAAACTCTCCACTTAAAGGCAGGGGCAGGCATAGCAGTCATTAGGTGGTAGTATTCCTGCCTCTACCATTACCAATGGCCTGCAGCCCCCACCCCCATAATGTACAAAATTAGGTAGCAATATGGGATACTGATTTTTACATGGACTAGCAGATGAGAAGAATAGTGCTGGACCTCCCCAGCTCTGTACATTCAGTAACCCCCTGTCTTCAACTGCGTGCAGTGTATTGACCACCCACATGTGAAGTGGGGACATTCTAAGGGATTCCCTGAGCCACGGAGATAGGGCGGTGACTCCCTGCACCCATAGCCTCCAAGGTACCTTGGTAATTGCCAGGACTACCTTCAATCACTAGGACAAAAAGGTACCCTGAGAATTCCATATGTAAAGTATGTGACATTCTGAGCATCCGTGGCATGAGTGAGGGGTACCATTTTTGTTGGGGGCAGTTCCTGCACACCTCAGGAAAGGTGGTCTTTGGGATTAGCCTGTTGCTGTGTGACCCCCTGGCAGGGAATGCTCCTGGACCCTATAGCTCTGTGCCAGGCCCTGTTGCCAGCAGGAAGCCCTGCAGAGCCAGTAGGTGGAACAGGCGCGTCAACATGGCGGTGCTTGGATTAAGATGCTGATATCTACAGCTGCCTTACCATTCAGATACCATTGCACAGCAGTCTCTGTAAACAAACGTGGTGATAGTGGTGTAGTAATGGCATGGTTGAGTTCTGAACAGTCAAAACAGGGGCTATTGTCACCTGTCGGTTACACACTTTTATGCAAAGGAGCAAGGAGATATTAATAATACAAAGAAGAATTAAACTTATTTTAATATTGCAGTTCATGCTGCACGGCTTCTGTAAGGGTGTTTGGAAAAAATATTGTGTTTTAAATATCAAGATACAGATACATCAGAAAAAATATTGTGATACAAAAATATTGTGATGCAGAAATATCGTTTACTAGAATATTGATTTTTTAGGTAAGTAATATGATTTTCAAGAATATCTGTGTTGTAAATATCATGTTCAAAAATATAGGTGTAAAGAATGTTGTATTTTAATTATCTTTACGTATTTTAGTTCATATACTAATTGCAAATGTTAAATATTGTTTGTAAAATTGTTGAGAATATTTTTAAATATAGTTTGTAGTTTTAAGGGATTTTTAATTTGTAATTCAATTGCTAATAGT
The DNA here is from genome assembly GCF_031143425.1 of Pleurodeles waltl. Lineage (NCBI taxonomy): Eukaryota > Metazoa > Chordata > Amphibia > Caudata > Salamandridae > Pleurodeles > Pleurodeles waltl. The sequence continues at coordinate 1,050,295,564 of NC_090449.1, read as the reverse complement.
ACTTTATAGCGTTGTAGCAGGTTCTGAGGTTTGTAGGTGTAAAGGGTGGGAAGTTAACTTAATATAATTAATTACCAAATAATTCATAATTTATTGTTAATTATTTTATTGATTATTAATTATGTAATTTGTGTAATTATATTTTTCAGTTATATTTTAGTTGTGGGTTGCTGTGTTTTTAGGAGTTTAGGGTAGGAAGCTAACTAAGTTATAATTGATGAATAATTCATTATTAATTTATTGTTAATTATTTAATTGATTGTTAATAATGTAAATTGTGTAGTAATTATCTTTTAAGTTATATATTAGGCACAGATATTTGGGTTTTAATGGGGTATAGTGTGGGAAGTTGATTCAGTAGCAATTAATTAACAAATATTTATTAATGTATTATTACTTATTTAATGGATTATTAATTATGCAAATTGTTTAATAATTAGATTCTGAGTTAAAACTTAGGTGTGGGCTGTTGTGCTTGTAGAGGCATAGGGTGGTAAGTTATTTAAGCAATAATTATTTGACAATTACTCATTCATTTGTTATTAATTATTTAATTGCTAAATAAATATGTTAATTGTGTTATACTTATTTATTATAGTTATATTCTAAGTGTTGGCTGCTCGGGTTGTGGGAGTATAATGTGGGAACTTAATTAAATAACAAATTAATGACATTTTAAAATTCAGAATGAATTATTACAATGTATAATAATCATGAAACATTTTTTTATTTTTATATATATATATATATAATTGTCCTATTGAGAGTTTTATATTTCTGGTCAACTAATAGGGTTACTAAAATATGTTATGTGTTTGAAGTGATGTACTTTCCCTACTGTTACACAGACTGGAGTGGGAATAGTACATTTTACCCCTACGAATTCCAACACTTTTCCTACTGTTGTGCACACTGGAGTGAGAATAGTAAATGTGACCCCTCCGAATTCAAATGTTTTCCCTACTGTTGCGCTGACTGGAGTAACTTTTACCCCACTGAAGTCCTACACTTTTTTAGTTGTTACACAGACTGGAGTGGGAATAGTACATTTTACTCCTCTGAAGTATAGCGCTTTCCCTGCTGTTGCACAGACTGGAGTGGGAATTGTGTATCTTTTATTTTCTAATTTAAGTACTTATTTTTAATATTGTTTCAATTTATATATATATTCTTAATATTTGTTTGTATAATTTTATATTATTAATTTTTAATCGATTTTGTTTGGAATATCTTCAATAAATATTTGTTTAATGTAATGTTTTTATCTTTAATGAATTTGATAATTTATTTTATTTTTGTCTACTTTTGTTTTAATATGTTAATGTTTTATTTACATAAATAGAAACATTTATATATTTATTTTATATATTTATGCTTTTTATAGTAGTAAAATAAAATTATGATTCTAAAAATGTAATATACATTAATATATGTATTTTATTATTAGTGTTACATTATTATTATATATATATACATATACATGTGTGTTTTGTATGAGCATATATTTAGATATACTTTAAATATTATATACAATTGCTTAATTTACCCTACATTAATGTTGTAAGTTAAAATATGTCATATTTACTATTTTGTATTATATATATAATGAAAATCCATATTTTTGCATTATTTTTAACAATATTAGTGTGAGCGATATTTTTGTTCCAATATTTTTGTACTTACCAATATATGTACAGGTAGATGATATTTTTGTAATCAATATTTTTGACTCGATATTTGTGTGGCTCATTGTATGTTGGTCTAATTTTCTGTCAGATATCAGTTTCTAACTGCTGTAACTAACAGTTGTCGCTAGTATTCAATATATATTATTAATCAATTTATGAGCCTCGAAAGGATGAAAGTCTGCCTTGCCAGGATTCAAAATACTGATCTTCAGATCACAGCATTTGTCAGCAGGGAGGTGAAGTCAGCTCACTAAGCCATTTTGCTGGTTCATGAGGTTCGAGATCTTCTGCAGAGATCTTTGTGTAATCTGCATTCACGGGTTACAATGGCAGCAGGATGGCTTGGTGGGTTAATGCGCCTCATACACAAATTCGTTTTGAATTGCACCAGATTTGCTTTATCCAGGACCACTGTTGCTCAATGTCATGACACTCATTTTAGAGAATTTTGAATGATAAAAGGGCAAGTTTCCACTGTTGGAATTCTAACCTTGGGGACCAGATTCATTATCTCACTTGGTCATGTATTGTAAATGAGAGACGTACTGCCACACTGATTACTGACACATCGTTTTTCCTAAAGAAAAAATGCAACTTCTTAGAAGGACTGTAAGAATTGTAATTGAGTTTGATTTTCTGCTTCTCTCAGCAGTAATTATCCGCACAAGAGAGTGAGAACCAGGGTCCTCTTTTTCTGGATGAATAACTAGTTTTGATGCTGGCAGACATATGCATTCCATAGTCTCCATACTGACTCTGGAAGGGTACAGAATATCTGAGGGTGTTTATATTTCATGCACTTGAAAGTGGGGAACGCTTCCCTTAAGTAACCGGGTACAATCGGGTCAAGGAAACTCAGTCAGTAGTAGAAAAGAGGTGCAAACTTGGCAGGCGGCAGCCCACAGAGATCAAGGATTGCACAAGAAGTACCTTCCAAGCAGTGCATGTTGGCACAAACCTGTGCCACAGAGCAAGGTTCTCACAGTCCCAGAACTTTCACCTCTCATAGTTATATTGAATTCTATGTGGCTGATAATATTTTTTCTGAGTTCCAGTGAGTGAAGGGAGCAGTCTCAGATTCTTGTAGAAGTGTTAAAGAGGTTCTCCCCTGAGCAAAACTCATTACAAGGGCGGCCAAACTGTGATTTTTGAAGGACAATGTTCACCCCACTCTTTCCCAACTTGTCCTGTGGTGCTCGGGAGTCAATGATGCCCACTAACCCCTTGTCAACCTATGAACGATGGGAAATGGTCAGGTGATTATCTAATTAAGTGTAGCCCCCGGGGCACGACAGGGCTCAAACCTCAAGTGCCCAGGGCTACCCCTCCAAGTAGTGCTGCAGCATGTCACAAATGGCGAGGCCATGAGCTGTGGTAGGCCATGAGCTGTGGTAGGGCTATGAGGCCAAGTCTTTGAATTTACCAGCCCTGGAAAAACTCAGGGATGCCTGGCGCAAGCCACCCCACACATTTACTGCCTCGCCATGCAAGGGTCCTCATTTTTTTATTACTCGTTTTTTATTACACTAACAGTAAACAGTCGCCTAATATGGAGCAATAGTTTAATACAAAAAAAACAGGCAGAAAACAATGAGTTGAGCCTCTGAAGGTGTTGTCTAAAAATGATGAATGAAGGTGTAGTCTCATAAAAGTAAGCCACTACACACCCATGAAAGTGAGCCATACCTCACCCATGAAAGTGAGCCATCCCTCGCCCATGAAAGTGAGCCATCCCTCACCCATGAAAGTGAGCCATCCCTCACCCATGAAAGTGAGGCATCCCTCGCCCATGAAAGTGAGCCATCCCTCACCCATGAAAATGAGCCATCCCTCACCCATGAAAGTGAGGCATCCCTCGCCCATGAAAGTGAGCCATCCCTCACCCATGAAAATGAGCCATCCCTCGCCCATGAAAGTGAGCCATCCCTCGCCCATGAAAGTGAGTCATCCCTCACCCCTGAAAATGAGCCATCCCTCACCCATGAAAGAGAGCCATCCCTCACCCATGAAAGTGAGCCATCCCTCGCCCATGAAAGTAAGCCATCCCTCGCCCATACTTATGAGCCATCGCTCACCCATGAAAGTGAGCCATCCCTCACCCCTGAAAATGAGCCATCCCTTACCCATGAAAGTAAGCCACTCCACACCCATGAAAGTGAGCCATCCCTCACCCACGAAAGTAAGCCACCCCTCACCCTTAAACGTAAGCCATTCCTCGCCCACAAATGTAAGCCACCCCTGCCTTTGACTGCATAGTTTGAGTTTACTGGGTGTGTGGATGCGAATATGGATAACCTGCTTGTTTTGCCTCTATTCATTTCTTTTTGTTTTGTCATGTTACATTTTTCCGGTCCCCTCTCATCCTGATGACCATTCTGTGAATAGATGTGGACCTGCGTGTCGTCCTTGATATTGCCCTTCAGTGTCCTTCAAGAACCACTGCCTCGTAGGAACACCACAACATACCTAGCACTATGTTTCATCTTGCATTGTGTTTTTTCATACAGTATTACTGTTTCACATATGGTAACTTATGTTCCCCTCCCATCTTCCCCTATACAATGTTTTGCTTCTTCCAATAAAGAATTGCGAGACACACTGTAGTAAGATTGTTCTTGTCCTGTGCACAAATAGATGTGCAATGCTTAGGACTTTGAAAGAGATTCTTCTTGTGGCTGGGACCCAGGGTAAAGTCTTGAGGTTAATGTGATCCAGTCTGCTCAGGTCTAGAACTTTTAAGATGTAGGACTAATGATGTCTCTATCAGTTGAGAAAGAGATGAATAAGGAAAGACACCTCATGGTGTTGACATGGGTTTGAAGGGAGTGAGAATCGATGACTACGCTTCTGATAGAAGAGGTTTGAGTCCATACATCCTCATCTTCTCAATGCTCACAGTTGCCACCTTCAGGCAGCTTCGGCCCTGGCTGACTAAACTCAGATGTTTTAAGTGGCCAGATGGAGGTAAGTGGTTTTGGGATGGAAACAGCAGGGAGGAAGACCTGTAAAGAAAAAGGACTCTCATTGATCGCTTCCTTAATCAGATATCACCCTCTCTCTAATGAACAGATTAAACCTAATCACATGTAAACAAAGGAAAGGCCTTGTGATTCTCTGCTCTCCAAATTACTGGCAATGATTCCCTCCTGTGGGTACACATACACATGTTACCTCACCCAGAAACTGAATCTGTTCATCTACACAACTCACTTCTATTTAAATAAACTTTACTCAGAATGCTATCAATGTGTGCATCATCAAAATGACCCCACAAACGTTCCTAAGCACTATACTTCAACAACACATAAGTTGAATGAACTATTACTCAGAGTTCACACAAGTTTCTGTACGTTTCTGTCACCTTTTCTTTTTAATTCAAGCACATTCTTCAAAGTCTTGAGGCGTAAATTTAATGCTTTAAAAAACAAGTTCAGTTTTACAGACTCTCCTATCACATTAGACTTCCAATACTCATTGTCCTCCTCAAGGTCTCAGCCCTTGAGGGGCTTCCTCCATGTCCACTTCTGTTCCTGAAGTCTTTCAGGGCAGCTCTGGCCACTCACTGCACGGGGTTACTCAAAATGATGGGGTCCTCCTTCAGAGTATACGAGAGGCCCTGAATCTTTTATATCTCACAGATATTCATTAGCTTTGGGCTGAATGAGGCTCCAGGAAGGATTGGGGGCCCACCACATCCCAGGGGCTACGGGGGCCTGTATTAAGCCCCTGACTGAAAGGATCTCTGTAGATGAAGGCAATGCTTTCTCTTTAGAATCCTGAATGCCCCCCATTGGATGCTTGCGCAGGCCACTTTTTATAGAAGGAGTTGGCCAACATGGCTCATGTGGTGGGAATTTTGGTACTTGTAGCTACCCATGTCCCCAAGTGAATGGAAACAAATTCCTTTGGAGCAAAGCCAATCATGAGTGTTCAAAATAATGTCCCCATGTCTTTTTCTACATTCTACAGAGTCTTTAAACTTGACTCCTTTTTTTCCAGAACAAGCACTTAAATGGTGAGATCTCAAAATCATACTATGTTTCCTTTTCCTTTCAGACAGTAACCCCCTAAGAGACTTTTACTTTCAGGCAGTAACCCCTGAACATTTTTCCCTCCTTAGATTCAAGAGAATTCAATTGCTGGCATATCTCCAGAGACAGGCGCATCATTTTGCATGATCCACGTGGATCAGTTAAGTTGGGAGTGCCCCATCAATACCCATTGTTCCATGGCTAAATGCTTTTGGCTGAGTCCAGGGGGTTTAAGATCCGGGGGTTCAGGGGCCTTCCCAGGTCTGAAATGGTCTGGGTACTCTCAACGCATTAGTAATATGTAAGCTTCATTGATATCACAAGATTAGGAAGTCCTTAAAGGTATACAATTAAAAAGGAGGGACAACAGTGAGCCCTGGACTACAACTACTGTTGTAGAATGCCTATTGTTAGAACAAGATTCCAGGTTTCGGGTGGCAGTACCACCTCTTGTGGGCATCTGAGTCACTCTCATGCCGGTTGGCAACTGTCAGCCTACCTCTTTCGGCTAGCAAGCAGCACCTCACCCAAACCTAGTAAGCAAAGGAGATTTGTGTCAGCCTGACACATGAAACTCAATGACTTCTCAAGGAAGTTGTGGTTGACAAATCTCACCCCTTTCTCTCATTAGCAAAAGTGCTCAGGCACACACATAGGCAAAGAAGGAGACGCAGAAGGGTTTTCAATATATTTATTGAAAAGACTGCAATCTATGACAAAATATATGCACTGCAACTATTAGGGCAAAGAGGCATAACAATATTAGGATTGTCACGATTAGTGAGAAGAAAATAAACAACCCCATAAAACTGGAATACACAGGTGTATATGATTCCTACCTAACATCTAGTTTTTACAGAGAGCATAGCGGTGATTGCCAAAATCTGCCCGTACTCAGTCCATGAGAGGAGTTCCCACACCTACTACCTTTACTAAAGGGGTCTGCCCACTGTCTCCTTGGCTAGTTGTAGAGACATGGCTGAGGTCTGCAATTAAATGGCGTAGAGCATGGATGGATATTCTGCCAGAATGACCTCCCTGTCTTTGTCTGGCCTGTATGGTGGTTTTATAAGAAAATGTTTTCATTCTGTGAAACAGGCCTGACGTGAGCAGGGGCCTAAGTGTCGGCTGTCTGCACACTCTTGTGTCAGCAATACTAGATAGATTATCATGTACTTGTTCTTGTCAGCCTTGGGCAGAGGCACATTGTGAAATGTTGTGCACAGAAAATAACAATAATAACATGTTGTGGGAAAACAGGGCTGATTGCAGAGGCCCCCTAACTTTTTGCCCCCATTTTCCACTTTTTGCTGGTGTTTTTCCTGACTCTGATGGTGCCCTGGGTACTGCTAACCATTCCCAGGGCCTGTGCTCTGTGTAAAATGGATATGCAAATTAGGCTAATTATAATTGGCTAAGTTAACCTACCTATAAGTCCCTAGTATATGGTAGGGCATGTAGGTTTAGGGACCACAGCATAGGTAGTGCACCCATAGGTGCACTGCTGAGGTGCCCAGTGTCATTTTAAAGGCAGGCCTGCCTTGCTGGCTGCTTTTAAATTAAAGTTATATGCAAATTCGACTTTGGAATTAAAAGTAGTTCCAAAGTCTTAAACTACCTTATTTTTACATATAAGTCACCCCTAAGGTGTGCCCTATGTGCCCCTAGGGCTGGGTGCCATGTAACTATAAGCAGGGACTTTATAAAAATAGTTTTATAAGCCCTGGTGAGGTAAAAACAGCCAAATTTGTTTTTCCCTCATTATAGTAAATGGCCTTCATAGGCTAGAATGGGGAGACTTTATTTTAATTTTTAAAGTCTCCTTAAATGATGCCTATCAAGAATTTGGTATCAAATTAATTGTTGTAATAAATCCCACAACTTCCAGTTGTTGGATTTATTATAACTTGTTCAGGTAAAGAGTTTTAAACTTTACCTGAAAAGTTGCCAATTTCAGCCCTGCATTGTTTTTGCTTCTGTGCTCTGATTGGCCAGCCTCTAGCAGCTTGGCCAAGCTGCCTTGATGAGGTGTGAAGTGGTCTGGCTTCACACAAAGGCATGTGCCTGTGGGAAGGAGTCTCCCCTCAGCAAATGGTGAGGCAGGAAGGGGGAGGGCTGCCAAACTGGTCTTCAAAGGCAGAGAAGGACATTTGGAGCAACCAGCAACACCCCCACATCCTGCAACCCCAGACAACTAGGTGCCCCCTTGATTAGATTAGGAGAGGGCAGGAGAGGGGTGTGTTTATGATTTTTAGCCACACCAGTGGGTGGGCTCAGCCAGATGTAACCTCCAAAAATCAGATTCAGCCATGATGGATTTTTGGAGAATGTTGCCTCCTGGGATTGATTTTTGCCACACTTCCCAGGAAGTGGTCATCACAGGGGGAAGGACCCTGCGCCTGATTGGAGAACCAGGACCCCCCTGGTTTTCACCCAGGAGCAAGGATACAACTGGCAGACCTGCACCCACACCTCAGTTCCCTACCACATCCAACAAGGAAGAACAACAGAAGAAGAAGGACTGCCCTGCTGGACCCCTGGCCTGCACCTGGAACCTGCACTCAGAAGGACTGCACCAGCTGCACACTTGGGCTTCACCACAAGACGGACTTTGCCTGGCTTCAACTGCTTCAAGGAGGGACTCCCTGTTTGCTACAGGCGACAAATTGCTAACCAGACTCCCCTGCACCAACTCCTGAAGTAAACGACCAGCTGACCACTGTCCAGTCGCCAAAAAGGAGTTTGCGCAAGGTTCATTCTGGGAGTTGTAGTTCGCACCCCCCAAGGACCATCTCAGAACTTCTGGACCCTTGGGGTGAGCTGTGGACCTCAAAAGAACCTTAAAAGGACATCTGGGAGAAGCCCCAGAAGTTTGGAGAAGTTTGGACAACTTTTGAAAAAAAGCTCCATAGAGGGACCGACCCGCCGCGGCAACTTAAGCCGGCTTGCCTCAACCGCGACCCAGCCTGATTTGCTGGTTCGTCCCGGTAAAGAAAATCTCAGAAAAAGAGACTAAGGGGGTCATTACAAGCCCGCCGTGCGGCCGCCAATGCGGCCGCACTCCCGCAGACCCCATTACAACATCACCGCTGGGCCGGCGGGCGCAAACCTAGTTTACTCCCGCCGGCGCAGCGGGGATGCGGCTGCAACATAGGAGCGGGCTCCTAATGGAGCCGGTGGTGTTGTGGCCGTGCGACGGGTGCAGTAGCACCCGTCACGCTTTTCACTGTCTGCTATGCAGACAGTGAAAAGCTGCATGGGGACCTGTTAGGGGGCCCCAGGACTCCCCCTACCGCCAGCCTCTTCCTGGCGGTGCAAACCGCCAGAAACAGGCCGGCGGTAGGGGAGTCATAATCCCCAGGGCAGCGCTGCCCTGGCGGATTATCACTGCCGGGGCTAAAACGGCGGGAAACCACCGGCCCCGGCGGTGCGACCGCGGCGGTCGTAATACGGGTCTCCGTACCGCCAGCCTGTTGGCGGTACGGACGCCACATTACCCCTGGCGGTCGGAGACCGCCAGGGTTGTAATGACCCCCTAAGTCTGAAGGTAAAAAGTTGACCGGGACCTCCCAGCCAGCGTATCCGAGGAGGACTCCATGGACGTCGGATCAAGATCCAGGTTTACCCCGGTCGAAGGATTTTCACCTCGAAAAAACAACTAAGTCCGAAGGTAAAAATCTCCACCGAGGATTCCAGCATCGCGTATCCGGAGAAGGGCTCCAGGAGGTCGGATTGGACTGGCAGGTTCGTGCCGCTGAAGAAAATCTTCGAAAAAAAGACTAAGGGGGTCATTACAACTTCGGCGGTCTTGCAAAAAGACCGCTGAGGCTGCGGGAGACAGAATACCGCCATTGCCGGTGGTATTCCTGGCTCCCTATTATGACATTTCCGCTGGGCCAGCGGAAATGTCACATCAACATTGTTGCCGGCTCGTAATAGAGCCGGCGGCAATGCTGATGTGCAGCGGGTGCAGTAGCACCCGTCGCGCATTTCACTGCCCGAAATTCGGGCAGTGAAATGCGCGAGTGGGGCTATGCCTGGGGGCCCCTCCACTGCCCATGCCAAGTGCATGGGCAGTGCAGGGCCCACCAGGGGCACCCCAAGTCCCCTTACCGCCAGCCGTTCCATGGCGGTGTTTACCACCACGGACAGGCTGGCGGTCGGGGACTCATAATCCCCAGGGCAGCGGTGCTTGCACCGCTGCCCTGGGGTATGTTAGAGGGGCCGGCGGTATGGCCGTGGCTATTGCGCCACGGTCATAATTGCTGGCGGAACACCGCCAGCCTGTTGGCGGTGTTATCGCCACCTTACCGCCGGCCGCCAGGGTCGTAATGACCCCCTAAGTGTGAAGGTAAACTTTTAACCGAGGCTTCCCGCGGCCTGTAGCCGAGCAGGGCTCCATCGCGGTCGGCCTGAAACTTTGACTTTGCCCCGGTCAGGGTGCAACCAGATGACCCGATTGGCGCATTTTGTTTCTAGGCGCTAAAAAAAAAAAAAAATATTTAAAAATTCATATCTCCGGTTCCCCTTATCCGATTTTGTTCGTTTTGGTGTCATTTTAAAGATAAAAATATAATCCATTTCTATAAATTGGATTTTTAAACTGTTTCCTGTGTTTAATTTAATTACTGTTTTGTGATATTTGAATGCTTTACTCTCTGGGGGTCATTCTGACCCTGGCGGTAATTACCGCCATGGCGGAGGTCGGCGGTAGCACCGCCAACAGGCTGGCGGTGCTCCGCCGGGCATTCTGACCGCAGCGGTACAGCCGCGGCCAGAAGCGGAAAGCCGGCGGTGTACCGCCGACTTTCCGCTGCCCATGGGAATCCGCCATGGCGGCGCAGCTTGCTGCGCCGCCATGGGGATTCTGACAGCCCATACCGCCATCCTGTTCCTGGCGGTTCACCCGCCAGGAACAGGATGGCGGTATGGGGTGTCGTGGGGCCCCTGGGGGCCCCTGCAGTGCCCATGCCAATGGCATGGGCACTGCAGGGGCCCCCGTAAGAGGGCCCCACAAAGAATTTCAGTGTCTGCTTTGCAGACACTGAAATTCGCGACGGGTGCAACTGCACCCGTCGCACCTTCCCACTCCGCCGGCTCCATTCTGAGCCGGCTTCCTCGTGGGAAGGGTGTTTCCCGCTGGGCTGGCGGGCGGACTTTCGGCGGTCGCCCGCCAGCCCAGTGGGAAAGCCAGAATGACCGCCGCGGTCTTTTGACCGCGGAGCGGTCTTTCGGCGGGAACCGCTTGGCGGGCGGCGACCGCCGTCCGCCGCGGTCAGAATCACCCCCTCTGTCTCCTAAGTTAAGCCTTGACGCTCGTTGCCAAGCTACCAAGGGTTGAGCTGGGTTTAATTTACTGAGACCTAACTGGACCTAAGTGGAGGTTAGTGGCCTATTGCTAAGTGTAGGTACCTACCTGCCCTTACCAATAACCCATTTTCCAACATTTTTGGTGAGCATTGGTGGGATCCTGTACTTGTGTTCAGTATCACGTTACAGTTTTATGTAAAACAAATTAAAAATCCTTTAAATTGTCCTAGTGCAAAAATTGTTTTTAATTTTTAATTTGGATTAATTTCAATTATTGAATTTTTGTGATTTTCTTAAATTCTTGTTTCCAATTTTTGCAAAAAGTTTTTGTTGACACAAAACTAGGGAACCATGGAGCTTGATCTGGCTAGCCTACCCACACCGACAGTAGTCCAGCTTAGGGGGTTGTGTACTGAAAGAGGGTTGCCTGCAACCACTGACCTCAGGAAGCATGTCCTGATCAAATCCCTGACAGCATGGGCTGAGGCCCAAGAGGTAGACCCAGAGGAAGCTCCAGAGGAGGGAGAAGTAGGGGAGGATGCTAGCTCTCACCACTCAGGGGAGGGAGGGCATCTGAGCCTAAGTGAGGATGAGGAAGACCGATCCTCATTACATACAGTCACTAGGGGCAGTCCCAAAGCTAGTTGGGGGAAGGGGGTCCCTTCAGGAGGAGAGAACCTGTCCCTCAGAGAAAGAGAGCTGGAGGCCCAGCTAGCATTTATAGCTTTGGAACCACAGAAGCTGGCCCTAGAAAAGAAAACGTGGGCAAAGAGAGAGACAGGAGATGGTGGCAGCGACAGAGAAGTTGAGGTATCCATGGGTGGGGGTGTTTGCCCCAGATTTCCCAAGGGGGTGGTTCCTGCTTATGTAGAGGGGGATGATATAGACAAGTGGATGGAGGCCTTTGAGAGGGCACTCCAAATGAGAAGGGTTAGGCCTCAATACTGGGGTTCCCTTTTGTGGGAGTTGGTCCCCAACTCAGGGAGGGATAGGCTTCTGACCTTAAGGGGGGAGGAGGCAGATTAATTCCCTAGTATGAAGAGGTGCTTAACCAAGAAGTTTGGTCTAACCCCAGAGCAGTATAGAATGAAGTTCAGGGACACCCAGAAGGTCAGTACCCAGTCTTGGGTTGACTTTGTAGACACCTCACTTAAGGCACTAGAGGGTTGGATTATTGGTAACAAAGTAAATACTTATGAGGGGTTATACAATCTGATCATGAGAGAGCACATCTTGACCAATTGTACCCAAGAAAGGTTACGCCAGCATCTAGTGGACTCTAAGCAGACCAACCCTAGAGAGCTAGGGGAGGTAGCTGATGAGTGGTTGAGAACCAGGGTGGTTGTCAAGTCCCAGGGGGGAGACTCCAAGAAGGGGGGGTCAGGTCCCCAAAAACCTAAGGAGGGAGGTGGTAAGCCCACCACAGAGACTCCTTGGTACCCCAGAATCCTAGGAAGGAGGAGAGTAAATCCCACTCCCACTCTGACAAGCAGAGACAGGAAGACCCAGGGTTAAAAAAGCTCTTGGACAGTAAGTCTTGCTTTGACTGTCAGCAGACAGGTCACTTCAGAGGAGATGCAGCCTGTCCAAAGAAGGTGGTGAGCACTGGGCTGTCCAGTGTAGCCATGGAGGAGGACTCCTCAGATGATGAAGTCCTCCTAGCATTGAGCTGGGAGACAGGACCAGATGGTAAGCTGGTGATCCCTGAGGGTGGGAGTAGGCACTTCCACCCCATTCAGGTGAATGGGATCCCTACCACTGGCCTGAGAGACACCTGTGCCAGTCACGGCATGGTGAGTGACCGGTTAGTGACCCCAGACATGTATGTCCCAGGAGAGACCAGGAAAGTCAGGATAGCCACAGGGGGAGGTCACCTCCAAACCTGTAGCCATAGTGCCCCTAGAGAGGGAGGGTATCCTTGACTGGTTTAGGGTGGTAGTCAGTGCTGACCTCCCCCTAGATTGTACCCTGGGCAATGACCTCCCAGAGGTGAGTCTGGTCCCAGATGGGGCGGTCGCCCAGGGTGCCCCCCCAAACCCAAAGTCCTGGGGAGTCAGTCACTACAGTTAGGAGACAGGGGTCCCCAAGAAAAGGAAAGAAGACAAGGAAGGGGAGGCCACTCTTAAAGAGAGTTCCAGGGAGCCAAACGCCTTCTGCCCCAGTAGGGGTGGAGCCCAGAGCTGGCACTGGTGAGGCCTCACCCGACCCCAAGGAAGTCCTGAGTAGTCAGGCAGCTGTCCAGATGCAGGGTGTTGCCCCTGCACTGACAGGAGGGAGAGTGGAAGGAGGGTGTCTGCCACAGGAGGTGGTAGCCCCCCACTCTAGACAGCAAGAGGGGTGCCAGGACCCCACAGTTGCCCCTAAAGCAGCTCAGCCACCTGTCAGCGGAGAGCTTAGGGTGTGGTTCTGGGTACTGACAGCTGTCAGTAGTCTCTGCTGGGTGCAAGCCTTCCTGGCAGCACTGTACTTGGCCTGGGAGGCAGACCCCAGAGCCAAAAGCAAGGTAGGCTCCCTGACTCTGTTGGTCATGGTGGGGTTGCTCAAGTGTTGGGTGACCTCTTTGGGTAAGCTAGGTGTTGCCCTAGCAAAGTTAGGAGTAGGGGAGGTGGGCACCTCACTACCCAAGTTGGCAGAGAGAGAGGAGGAAGACCCCCCTAGAGGGAAGTTTCAGTTTGAGATGGGTCTTTTCACTGTTGGGATGGCTTCACTACCCAGAGGGAGTGACCATGGCAGGAGGATGTAAGGCAGAGTAGGCCCTGCAAAGGGACAGCCAGTTTTCTTCACTGTATTCCTCGCCTAACAAGCAAGGAAGACTCTCCCAGGGTTGGGCTGAGTCTGCTGGGCGTGTGGGTTGGGGGGGGGGCTTGAGTGGGAAAACAGGGCTGATTGCAGAGGCCCCCTAACTTTTTGCCCCCATTTTCCACTTTTTGCTGGTGTTTTCCTGACTCTGATGGTGCCCTGGGTACTGCTAACCATTCCCAGGGCCTGTGCTCTGTGTAAAATGGATATGCAAATTAGGCTAATTATAATTGGCTAAGTTAACCTACCTATAAGTCCCTAGTATATGGTAGGGCATGTAGGTTTAGGGACTACAGCATAGGTAGTACACCCATAGGTGCACTGCTGAGGTGCCCAGTGTCATTTTAAAGGCAGGCCTGCCTTGCTGGCTGCTTTTAAATTAAAGTTATATGCAAATTCGACTTTGGAATTAAAAGTAGTTCCAAAGTCTTAAACTACCTTATTTTTACATATAAGTCACCCCTAAGGTGTGCCCTATGTGCCCCTAGGGCTGGGTGCCATGTAACTACAAGCAGTGACTTTATAAAAATAGTTTTATAAGCCCAGGTGAGGTAAAAACAGCCAAATTCGTTTTTCCCTCATTGTAGTAAATGGCCTTCATAGGCTAGAATGGGGAGACTTTATTTTAATTTTTAAAGTCTCCTTAAATGATGCATACCAAGAATTTGGTATCAAATTAATTGTTGTAATAAATCCCACAACTTCCACTCTGTCTCCTAAGTTAAGCCTTGACGCTCGTTGCCAAGCTACCAAGGGTTGAGCTGGGTTTAATTTACTGAGACCTAACTGGACCTAAGTGGAGGTTAGTGGCCTATTGCTAAGTGTAGGTACCTACCTGCCCTTACCAATAACCCATTTTCCAAAACATGTTCCCAGAATTACAGATGATTTGAAAAGTATAACATCCCACTGAAAAGCAGGATAGACTAGAATAAATACATCAAATCAGAGTACTTATCTAGGTGAAAGGACACAGGCCGCAGGCCTAAGCTATGCTAAAATAGGTGTGCACAAAACAAGGTACTAAAATGAACCCAAGACACTACCTGACAGGTGAACTGAGAGGAGCAGAACATAAAATGTGGAAGTTAGAGCACAGCGTTTGGGCTAGGTAGGCTTTTTTCCATTTTAGGATTGTGCTTGAATTCCTTAGCCATACAGTCTAGTTAAGCTACAGTGTCAAACACTGATTAAAGGTTTGATATGAGTAATCCAGTGAATCATTTAACATCAGTGGTACTCTTGAGGTCAGATGGAGAATAGTGATGATTCAGTGGTTCTTCCAGGTCTGAATCATGTCGGTTTGTCTGACGTGATTTTAATCTGTTCAATGAAGCTAGATTTCTGGGAAATGTCTCACTTTTAATGAGGTTACTTTGGAAAGGTCCATTAGACACTGTTCTGTTATTTGCAGGGTGCGATTGGGCATGTCCCTGCTTCTCTAGAATTAATTTAATGTAAAATGTTTTAAGGCTGCTCTGGAAGGCTCCAGATGAGAAGATGCTATGAGAATGCTTTTGAAAACATTTGGAGTGCAAGGTCAGCTGGTGAGCCTTCAAATTGTATATTATTTTTATTTTTTTTAAGCAGGTAGGATGAGCACAGTTTAGGTTGTTGGGGAGGAGCAGAGCATTCAGGTTTTTGAGGGTTGATAAAACTTTCTACTCAGAGCCCATGTCTCTTTCATGTGGAGTTCCTCAAGGATCATCTTTGAGCCCTGCCTTGGTTAATGTTTATGTCTATCCACTGGCAGATATTGTTGAATCCTTCGGCTTTTCATTGGTTTCATATGCAGATGATACCCAGATTGTTTTTTCTATGGCCCCAAAAACACACTCCAAGGCAGGGCAATTAAAACCCTGTCTTAACACTGTAGCCAAATGGATGGCATCTTGTTATCTAAAATGTAAAAATGATAAAACAAAGGTTAGGATAATTGAAAATAATTTAAATGTTTGGTCCCAGAAATGTTGGCCAGAAACCTTCGGAATACTTTCCCAGCTTAAGTCCGTGGTTAAAAAATCTGGGAATTTGGTTGAACAACAAATTGTCATTTGAGACGCAAGTAAAGATACTGGCCACTGGCTGCTTCGGCACTTCGAGGTTGGTCAGAAAGGTTCTGGAATTTCTCCCAGAATCTGCACAGACAACTGTTGTCCAGGCATTAGTAAGCTCTCTCTTGGACTATGGAAATGTGTTATATTTGGGTACCTCACAGTCTGTTTTAAATGGACTGAAGGTAGTGCAAAATGCTGTAACTTGTCTTTTGTTAGGGATACCCAAACGCCAGTCAACCTCAATCTCTCTGACTCAGCGGCTTTGGCTTCCAATAAAAGACTGATTCAATTAAAAACCTTAAGATTACACACACACAAACAGCCAAGAGACAAGATTGTTGCATCACATGTTACAACCTTATTGTCGGGAAGATCTGTCACATCTCTTTATGCTGTGATTCCAAGAGTTCGTAAAACCCGGAGTGGCAGTCATTCCTTTTCATTTTTGGCCTCCAAATTATGGAACTCGCTGTCTCTGACTCTGAGGAAGGTGGCAAAGGAGCTAACATTCATCAGAGGTCCTAGGACGTGGCTTTTTGTGTGAACTCACTGATAGTTCCTCTTGTTTGAGCTTGCTTAGGGCTGGGAAGAGCTGTGTGGGTAGCCATGCTCTGTGTAAGTCCTGTTGAATAGAATAGAACAGGGATGGAGATAGCCCACTTTGGGAGGTTGGCATAGGGGGTGATATTGGTTGTTTTTGAGCTCAAGTGTGATTCAAGGCTTTCAGATTGTTTAATTAAATGTTTTGTCATGCATTGCAAAGTTGAATGTTTTAATCTGGTTGAAGTGCAGGCTGAAATAAGGAATTCAGGAACTATTTTGAAGAGCTCTATGGCTGGACATGTAGCATATGAGATGCAAATGGCGAAGGCTAAACATTTTCTTAATGGGTGCTTTCTAAATTATGTATTCCCATTAAGTGATATTGCACAATTCCTCCCATGTTCTTACAAGACATCTAATTTTAGTCTTGTGAAGTTTTATGCCTCAATTGAACCAACACACCTTTCATCAGTGCGATCGGCAATTTGTTGTTTTCAGGAGAACCACTAGGACAAAATCCATGTTAGCCATTGATGGATCCCTTTGTGGACATTTCTTAGTTCAGGGACAGGGAAGCATGGGGAATTGCTTGGAAGGAGATTAGGGCAAAGATGTTTCAGATCTCTTAGATATAATTTTGATGGGAGCTATAGATTGCTGGAGAGGCTGAGAAGAATGGTAATGATGATATACTTGCTGCATGCAGTGGGGTTGGGTTTTGTGACTGGAATTCAGCCTCTTGGCATCAAGGCTGTGGCCAGCATAAATCACAAAACTTTGCATAGAGCAAAAGAGGCTCAATGTTCAAAATTATGCAAGCCTAACATGTTGCTTCTGTTTTGTTGCCACAAATGATTATTTTGACTAGTTAGACAGGTTGGAAAAAAATAACTAGAAGAGATATTTTCTTTGTAAAACAGTCCTGCTTCCATAATTGGAGTAATTACTGCAATTTTGCATTCTGCGAATTAGGCAGTGTGAGAAATTGTATGAGCACACAATTTTACACAATTTTTTGCTGCAGAGGACTGATTCAAGCAGAAACGGTAGAAAGGTCTGAGTACAAAATGTGTGGGTAGAGACATTATCTATGAGAACTCGCCCCCTTGCCAGTATCTTGAATGATTTAAATGCAAGTTATGACCTCACATTCAGTTTTCATCTGAGATACCGCAAAGTGCATTTTGCTCAATTTACACTTAATTTCACATAATTTTCACACTATTTCACATGATTTAATGGGAAATATGTCCTAAATTCTTATACAACCGGTTGTAATAGTGATAATTTCTCTTGCTTATCTAATACATTGGTATCTTCACAATTAGATATATCTATACATATTTGGGGATTAAATTGCCTTCAAGGTTCATCATGTCCTCCTTTGATTTCTGATTACCATATTCAAATATTCAAGTATTTTTTCAAAGCACTCAAGAATTATGTCAGCTGGATGTAAATAATCATCAATGCAATAGCAAAGATTAATTCAGCATCACGATATAGTATAATATTCAAAGCTGACTGGCTTGGAGGTTCCATTGTTTCTATAGATATTGAATAAACTCAAGAGCTAAACTAGATGGATTTAAATAAATACTCATAAAAGTAATATGCAAGATTAATGATGTGTGAAGGCGTAGTCATTATTGTGGAGTTATAGTTCTTAATACATTTGTTTCCCAGACAAATATATAAAATGTTCTAAGACCCTGCAAAATTACAATTAATTAGGACAATGTGTGTGAATTTATTGGAAAATCAAATACAGGGCAATTCAAATTCAAACTATTATCCTCAATGAACATGCTATTTAAATGGGTCTCTAGCAAAAGGAATGAAAACAAACTAAAACATCATTGGGCCTCTACTTCAACATAGTAAATAGGGAGCGTGAACTGCAATAAATCATCCTAGGTAGGCCAATTCGCAAAAACGTATCTGAGAATGCAAAATGTAACCATAGGATTATTCTTTTTTGCACTTTTGCCCCCCTTGTGAATGCATCAAGACACATGCAATGCATTATTAGTAAATGAGCAAAGAGGGCGCAATCCTTTATATTTGTACTACATGTATTTAATTAAACCCAGAGTATTCCAATTTTATTCCCATTTTAGATGTTTTGGGTCAGTTTGCAAAGACACTTAAAAGTATGTGAAAGAGGACTTCATAGGTACTGCCTTACATATGACGAAATGTCTTTGTGTGTTGGCCATCTTGAGTTTCAAATCTATTGTGTTCATGTTTTAGTTGAAATTTAAAGCTATGCACTGTGACATCTGATTTACACATAAAGTAGTGTTTTTGTTTGCTTTAAGTGATGTCTTATTACACTTTAAGATCAATATGACATCAGAGCCTGATCAGGAAAAGGGAGAAGAAATGTTGTAAGACAGGCTTTAAACCAGTCATTAATGTGTTGATGGTAAGAAAGTGAAAGATTGCGACACACTGACTCTAGGAGTCTCCAGTGAAGTTTCTATATTAGTTGCTAGAGAGAGGGGTAAAATACTTGTAGTGCCACTTTTTGGTTCATTTTGGTTTGCCCAACTAGAGTTTTGGCAACAGAGAATAGCATTTAGATAACATGATGTGTTTTGCTAAAAGACAAACAATATGTTTGGTTGCCATGTAGCCTTAAATTGGAATTCAATAAACAAGTTGCCAATTTGGTCCACGAAGCAGCTGTAAATGGAATCATCCATAAAAATGAGAAAAGATTCCTACTACAAACAGAAGGTTTAAAATCAATATTTAGGGTTTCCTGTTGTCAGTTTCTATTTGCTGTGGCGCCCTGTGAGGTTTTTGAGTGTGTTTCAATGATTTCAAAATTCTAAAAGTCAATGTTTCTCAGTGTTTACTCTTTTTGTGCCAAAAAAATCATGTGCATAGTGTTTTTTCTGTGCTTTTAAAGTATAAATAATTCACTCATTCCTACTGCCAATTCACCCTCTCTTATTTCCTGCTCCTAAGTCTGTTCTCTAAATCTTTTCCTTGAATTTGCTCTTTCAAGCAACTTTTCATTCTTTTTCACCTCCCTACGTCTCATGTTTCCCAACACTCAGGGGCTTATTATGTGCTCGGCGGATGGTTTTCACCATCTGCCGGACTTCTGATGAGAAGGTTGCCGCCACACAGACTACCTCCCTGATGACCCCATTAAGAGTTTCCCACCAGGTCAGCAGGCAGAAATGTGAGCCTACAGCAGTGTCTATTTGCTCATAATTGAGCCAGCGGCATTGCTGTAGTGAGCAGGGTGCTGGCCTGGGAGGCCCCTGCCATGCCAAGTGCCCCCATGGGACCTCCTGCACCTGTTCTCAGCCAGCCTTTTTACGACAGTGGTACTGCCATGAAACCACTGGCGGATCAAAGGATTGTAATCCCCAGGGCAGCACTGCTTGCAGCCACCACCTCCAGGCCCCCGGGAACTCCGATCCTGGCAGAGCTGGCAGTTCCCTGGTGGCCCAACCATCAGGGTTGTGATGAGGCGCTGCTTGGACCGCTGCATTGGCAGCGGTCTGACCGCCATCAGCAAGTCTGGCAGTCTACTGACTGCCAGACTCGTACTGAGGCCCTCAGACTCCTCTCGCTAGCAGTCAAGTCCATTTTGCAGCTCAATGTGAGCCAAGGAACTTGTGAGAAAACATGCTTATATCTATGGACTGGACTTCTGGACATTCCTTTCTAGGCCAGTTTCTCACATCTGCGCTGGTGTTAGTTGGCAAGGACAGACCCCTGTGGAATTCACTGCTGTGCAGTCCTCTGCCAGATGTCATCTGCTCTTGCAGCTTGAAACTATCAGAAGATTTCAGAAGAGTGGGTTCATAAGAGTTCCTGTCTGCTAACCAGCAGCCTGCTTCCAACCTAAAAATTGCACAATTATGTTGATTTATTCTGACTAATCCTGGGGCCTTCCCACAGGTAAGTGGTGATTCATTACTGGGATATCGTTCTGTCCTGTTTCCTAGAGAGGAAGCTAATAAACAGTGACACCCTTGCAGTATAGCTACAGTGGTCTAAGAAGGATTTAATGTGCCTTAATATAAGCAAGTAAACTGAGCCCTTTGTTTCCAGCTATAATTGGGGTGCAGAGGGCCCACACATACCTGGTCACTTGTGCTACTAAACCTTCTGCAACAGTGATAGCTATGCCCCCGCATATTTAGCTAAAGAGACTTAAGACTTTTATTATTTTTCACTTTTGTAGCAAAGTGGAAAGACTGATACCCAATTCAGATATTCCCAGATGGTGTCTATGTCCTCATAGAGGCTGTTTCTTTACTACACAGAAAACGTTTAGAACTAAACTGTTGAAGCTATCAATGTGACAGCCATACTCACTCAATTCAAGATGCCATCACTAATACAACTGACCAAAGGCTGGTTAAAGCAAAGTACTAAGCCACCGATGGCGGGAGAGTTCTACATTTCTGCTGTTTTGAAAGTGGGTGAAGTTTTTGTGGTTGCATGCCGCTACTACCCTCCCAACTTTGTTAATCTTTAAACCAGACAATTATTTCCCCTTGTTTTAACAAGACGTTTGTTTATTTGATTTTCTGAAAAAGTCTCTCCAAATGTTATCCTCAGTCTTATTCCTCTTTCGTTTTAGGTTTTCACACCTTCCCGGGTACTCCCTTGGAAGATCAGGCTCTTTCAGCTTGCTGCTTCCTTGGAGGAAAAAATGGTAATTATTAATGTTTTGTTGGTAACTTTACTTGGCTTTCCTACTCCTATTCTCTGCCTCGCTCCTAGGGTCTGCTATTTCTTTCACTGTTTTTGTCTCAGGTATGTCTTCAAGCTTCCAGGCCTCCCTCAGACCTGTTTATACTCCCTGGTGTGTTAACTTGTTATTAAATGCCTTTTTTTTTTTACTTTAGACATCCTGCACTCATCACCATCGTCCCAATCTTTTTATCACCCTTGTCCTGTGCTACTTTCAGGTTTCCCACCACCTGTGACTCCCTCAGTGCCTCTCCTGACACCCACTTGAGTAGCCGTGGTCCTTACCGGAACCATGGCAGGAGCTTTCAGTGGATAGCCGGGCCACCAGTCCTTTATGCTCCTTCAGCCTTACCCGGTCCCTTGGATTCTCTTCTTCAGGAGTCCTGAAATTGCTGGGCATCTCCTGGATTCCCTGGCCTCGTCCATTGGCTCCACGTGATCTTTCCCTCTAAGGACCATTCAGATGTAGAGTGACTTTATGCCATTTCTTCTTCTCACTCTCACACTTGAATCCATCTTCCATGTTTATTTTTCATCCTAGCAGTCCACATTCTGCTTTTAATCCTTTTGCGCCTTTCAGTTTTTCAGGGTCCCACAGAACTTCCAGGCATGTTGGCCATCATGGGAGACTTTCATGAGTTAAATGTCCTTTCCTTTGGCACCCACCACAGTTTCCTGAATTCTCTTCAGACAGTGTAGCATGCCCAGTGTGTCATAGATAATGATTTTGTATAGTCAGATTTCCTGCTCTTGGGAGTAGATGTTTTACAGTTGACCATGAAGCCTGAGTGGCAGTGGGTAAACTATTCTTATTCAGCAACTACACAGTAGTAACGTCTGCTGCTTTGACAGTAGGACTTTTGGCAGTGGGCAATCCTATAGCATGACATCTGAGTGGCAGTGGTTCATGTTGTGCCTCACATAGTAGTAGAGTCAGTTTACCACAGAGTCACAAAATTGCCCACTTTAGAAATAAACAAGTTTCACGTTTTATGAAGCTTTGTAAAGTTTTTAAAAAACTCTGTAGAGTTGTGAGTCATTAAACTATAAAGGGTGGAACGCCACACCAAACTCTTTTTCCTGTCACTCCAGTTATCTATCATCGGAAGGAAAAAAACAGAAAGCTCAGATCTCATCAGCTGACAATGAGAGCCCCAGTCACAAGAGCTGGATATATAATATCAATAACCCTTAATTATTGAATATTATCCTGCAACCACTAAGCCCAAAATGGTTTAGATTGACTAGTCATTGGCATTGTTGTAAGGATTAAAAACCCTCCCATGGCTGGGAAAGTTTTTCCAACAGTGAAGCCAACATTATGGGGGCTATTCACAAAGGTAACTAAAACCTTTGAGTAAATTACACATGCAGCTCTTGGCACTTTAGAGTAAACTTTAAGACTTTGATATATTCACGAAATTTGAGTGTAATTGACACAAAAGAGTAAATTACATGTGCAAATTAAAAAGTGTGAATTACTCATAAGTGTAAATTACCTTTGTAAAATGATGCCTTACAATTCTAATTGAAGTACTCCATGGTTTTAATTGATTTTTACCAGCAGGGCTCTAGGACTTGGTGTGCAGGTGATGCACAACATACGTTCCCCCACCAATGGTGGATCAGGTTCACAGGCATCGCCACCTCTCTTGCGAGATATCAATATCTTGCACACTCTTGCTCTGCAGTAATTCCACTCATACCCTTAGCACTTCCAGATAAGTTCCCTGGAGATCCAAAGAAATTCATGTTTTTTTTTGTAATCCAGTTATACAATTTGGGCAAACCTGTGACCTTCCCAGGTAATTTAACCAAGGTGTTATTTTTTTCCTGTCACATCTCAGTGTAAATGCAGGCAATTAAAGTATTCTGTTGATGGAACTGCGGCAAACTGGATTATTCATTTGGTATAGAAAGATATTCTTTGCTTTATCATTTTTCTGCCTTTTGTGATCAGATGTGGAAATTGTTTGATGGAAAGTCACATACTCTTTTTTATGAAATTAGTTGATAAATTTAAAACAAGGCCATCAAGAGCTACTGAGTTATATTACTACATTCACTCAATTGGTAGTTGAGACTGTTGGCCAGAAGCGAAAAGAGCATGCACATCTTTTCAACACAGGCAAACTGAGTTGAATGAGGACTTGATTCAGATGGTTAATCCTTGTACTAAGTGTGATGAGTTGATAGAGTTAGTGATACATTTGGATCATAGCTTATCTTAAAGTCATTCCGAAAGCACAAAAGTCCTAGTAGACCGGCAACATACGGCATAACTCAAAAGAGAATAGGGTTATGGAGACCTCTGAGTCAATAAAGTTAGGTAGTATAAGAGAATCCATATCTAAAGAAGAGAGTGAGAGAAGCCATGTGAATGGCTTGTGTTTTTATTGTGGAAGATCGGGGCAGTTTGTAAATGACTGTAGAAGTAAATCCAAGACCTTACAAGTCAAAAGGTGGTGATACTACCTCTTGACAGGCAACAGCCAGCTGAAAGGTAGACTTCTCAACAATGAAATGAGCTATCTCGTCTACTGAAATATTGAGTCACTTACCATATGGGTTGGCAATATATGCAGTCAGCATATGCTAATTTGGATGGAAATTATTTTGTCAAAAGGTAAAGAAAAGGTAAGATTGGGGCTGTTAGATTCTGGAGGTTCTGTAAATTATATAGATTGAATTTGCTGAGCCTTCAGAAATTCCATTCATTAACACAAATCTTGAGAATTTAAAAGCAGATGACTTTTAATAATCTTTGTAGTCGTTTTCCTTGTGAAGATACCGTGGTCCAAGTATGCAGATGGACACAGGCTCCAAACCCCAGTTCCTTATTCCCACAAGCAAGCGTTTGCAATAATCTACTAACATTAGGGCATAAATGAGTGTTTTAGAGAAATGGAATGGGAGACACAAGTATATTTCTTAAGTTCATTACTTTATATTGAGCATTAGTGGTAGTAATAAATGATTACATATAGAGGAGTAAAGGACTGAACAATACACCTGGAATTCTGTCTGAGAAGAAGAAGAAGTTATCAGGGAAGTAGATGGAATTAAATGAGGTTCAGGGTGCAACAAGGAAAGTAGAGGACCTCTGATTTGAAGGGGTTCACCATAAAGGCACAGAGCTATCCAGGGTTGGATTGCAATGCATCAGTCGGAGATACCTGATTGAAGATGTGGGAGAAGGTACTAAAAGCAAAGGAGATTTGAGTGTTGTCAGAGCTGAGGTGAGAGTAGAAAATACAAGAGGAGGTGATGGGGACCCCAAGCGAGGTGATGTAGAGAAATAGAAAATAGGAGTGCCTAGAATTGATCCTTTAGGAACTCCAGTAGGTAGATAAACCGGTGAGAATCTCTTGGATTCCTGCTCCTCCGAGAGAGCGGTCATAAAGTTACAGTGAGAACCAAGAGTTTGGAGGAACAAAAGTAATATGAAGTGATTCACAGAGTCAGACACTGAAGGTTGAGCAAGAAGCAGGAGAATTGAAGATAGAGGATTGTGGTGAATAAAAGATTTAAACTTTGTGACATTGCAGAGTACAGTTTCAGTTGAGTGAAGGGCATATCAACCAGGCTAGAAGGGTTTGGGGAGGTTGATAGGCAAGAGATATGCTGCATGTCGATTCAGGGCTGGGCAATTCAGTTTCTGGAAAGAAAAACTAAGTATGGATACTTAGAGAACAAAAGAGGGTCAGCAGTGTGTTTCCTCGGTAGGGGTAGCGGTGCAGCAGATTTGATAAAGTGATCTCCAAATAAAAAGTGAGGTTAGGAAGGATTCACATTTGCCAAGTAAGTTTCCACATCACCCTGGAAGCATCCCTGTGTCTACATTGCCCTCAAGTTCATCATGGACCATTTCCAGCCACATGATCACATTGATGTGATAATGTTTTCCTACTGGTGGGACTATGGATCTGAGCTTCAATTTTTCTGGTCAGTTATATGTTTCGGCAGTGTTTGAAAGTCAGATAGTCCTGGATGGCAGTAGAGACGAGGGTCGTATCAAAGTCACCCCAAGGCCGGCACAGAAGTTTCAGTTTGAAAGAGAAGGGGCAGCAGATGCTCTCTGTGGATTAGCCTTGAAGGTTAGCCAGAAGCGGGGCACAAATCTGCACTAACTCATTCCTATTTTATTTCCTTGGCCCATTATGGCCTTCAACACCATTTCTTTAAATAGCGAGACAGCTCATAAAAGCTGCATCCACTAGTCACTGGCCCAGGGTCAGGAGCTTGGGAGGACCAGAGCTGATCCCATGCAAACCTAAGAAAAGGAGTGTGTCTGGCTTAGCAGCAGCGGAGCCCGGCACAATATAATCTGTACTGAGCAGGCTCCTCGCTGCAGACAATGGCACGTCAGACAATAGCATCAAAGCCGCTCCTGCGCGGTCCCACGGTGGCAGGAGATAGCGGGGTGCCTCGCCAGCAGCTCAGGAATTGTACCAGCGGGCTGCCCTGGCTGAGGTTCGAAATTGAAAATGGAAATGAGAACATAGATCAATAGTGACAGCACTGGCGGGCATTGGGTACTCCGCAGCAGTTCTACAGACCCCCCTTAGTCACAAAAATTATTTGTTAAACCAGAATATTAAACTGTTTTTAATTTTAAATTCTCGAATATGCAAGTATTCTTCGTTAAGACATTGTCAAATGTAGAAAATGTGTATTAAAAGTATGTTTTCGTGCATTTAATGACATTTTTTTTATATAAGTAATTAAACAGTATTGCCCATCATGAAAACACTGCATTAGCACTTCACTGCAAAATAAATATGCACTTTTTAGTAACACAAATTTAGTTTACAGAATGGAGTAGACCATCAGGTGTGCTCAGTAGGGTTTCCTAAATAGTGTATTTTTGTGTAAATTTCACTCAATTTCTGGCTAATTTCAGGAAATTGTAGCACAAAATGTGCTTTGCAGGTATCTTGTTTGACTTTTTTTTCACATGAGCGTTCTTTGTGATCAGAAAGCGATGCGCGATACAGGCAGTCAAAATACATTTTGTACATGAACCGTCCTATTGCAGGCCAAAGCGATGCAAAAATGCACAATGCAAAATGTCATGTGACGCAAAATTGGAGAGCTTCAACAATTTCTTTAGAAAATTGATTTTCTTTCCATACTTAGGTCACACACATCCATAAGCAAGAGTGCATTTCGTTGGAGGCAAAAAGGGATCATAGGAACAATTACTATCCAATTTCTTTACACACCCGAAAATTCCATAGAGCTGCAATTCATTAAAAACTATAAACGTGTCACCAGTGCAAGAAATGTTACTGTCATAGCTGACGCAACATTTCGGCACACTCGGGTTGGCTCACCATTTCATGGCCTTCAACCCCCAATGGCACCAGAGGAGGTATTATTAAAAATATGGATAAACATTCCATAGTGTAAAGTATAAAAATAATAAAATAAAAAAAAAGCTTAAGATCGATGCATGTATTGTACATTTATATGTAGTGAATGCTTAAAATCGAAAATCACTTTAAAGAAAGAGACATTCAAGTTATCTTAATATTAATAACATTACCGCTAATTACCAATGGGTGTGTCAGTGTATATATTTACTGAAATCTCACAGGTAGGGTGCAAGGGTACAATCCTCAAATACAGTGTCAGGGTAAACCCGTGGCATGCACAATGCAGGAATGGCATTGCCAAGATTCATTACTGAGATGAACAGGCAGCTCAGGTAACCAGATAGAAGGGGGGGTGCAGGAATCAACATTTATGAAACACCAGTTGGTTCCTCTTAGGAGAAATGAAGGGGGCTAGGGCGAGGTGATATTTATTTTAATGGGACAGAGTAGTGTTCCCTACATTGGGGTCCTCAGACCCAAAAAGGTCGAGGCTACCCTCTAGAATGGACCCTGCCACAGTCCTAGTTCACTGGAAGTGGTGGACAGTGGGTTACAACTTTCAACACTGTTAAGTTGCTATGTGAATTTCTAAGTGGTGCATGTCACCCAGGAGGGGAACTTGGTCCCTGGAGTTGGGGTACTGCCCTGACTAGCGCCTAGTGGAATAGCAAGGTTTTTGTATTTTTTGTGACATTCTATGGCTGAGCAGGCGGCTCTCATGAGGAAGGGGAAGTTGTTCCAGCATTGAGGAGCTAGGTATGAGAAGGCTCAGCCGCCGACTCTGGCTCTTTGAAAGCGGGGGATGTAGTCGAGCAGGAGGTTGGTGGAGCGGTGGTGTCTGGTAGGTGTGTGGAAGGTGATAGATTTGTTCAAGTATGTGGGGTCTACGTTGTGCAGTGCTTTGTATATGTGTGTGTGGAGTTTGAAAAGGGCATATCTGATGATGGGGAGCCTGTGGCGGTCATTGAGGTGGGTGGAAATGTGAGTGTGTGTGGGAGTTTTAACATGAGTCTTGCTGATGTATTCTGGATTACCTGGAGTGTTTTGGTGAGCTTTGGGGGATACCAACATATATTTAAATTCTGTGGTCCATCTAGCTGGTGATCAGTGGTTGGGTAATGGTTCGGCAGGTGTTGAGTGGCTGCCATTTGAAAATGTTCCTGTGGAGTGTGAAGGCGTGGAGGCATGAAGAGGCGACCGAGTTGACCAGACTAGTCAAGATTTGGCTGTTAATAAGGCTTCCTAGGTTGCTGGCTTGGTTTGCTGGGAAGTGAAGTGCTAATGCTGTGAACAAAGAGACCGAGGACCAGAGAGATGTGTTTTTTCCAAAGAGAGCCACCTCTGTCTTGTCAGGGTGAGCCTAAAGCAGCTGAAGTTCATCCAGTTTGAAACTTCAGACATGCAGTTCATGAATTTAGTCTGTGTTTTGGAGGTATTATCAGTGAATGAGAAGTTAAGCTGGGTGTTGTCTGCATAAGAGATGATGTTGGGTATGTGGGCTCTGACAGTGTTAACGAGTGGGGGGCTGAGTAAGGAGCCTTGGGGGTCACCGCAGGTCAGATTGGAGGTTGTTGGAGGTATAAGGGGCCAGGCTGACTGTTAGCATGCAGTATGTGAGGAAGGAGAAAAGCCTGCAGAGTGTAGGTTCCTAAATTCCATTCTTGTGAAGGCATTGAATGTTGATGGATTGGGAAACATTGCTGAATAGGACATAGAAGCTGAGAAGGATGAGTGCTGCAGTGAGGCACCTTATACATCGGAAGCCAAGAACCTCATCTGTGGAGTCCCCATGGCTCTTCTCTCAGCAAGTGCTTAATATGAGACTGTGGTTTCTGGTGCTCTGCACTGTCATTTAATTGTCAGCACCAGCTCTTATGGCAATCTGCCACATGGTGGTGCTGTTTGTCTAATGTAGAGATGAGCACAACATATTCCTTAAATTCAAAAGAAAATGACTTATACCTGACACCCAAGCTATTCTTATAGCTTTGGGGGGCTGGAATAGTTCAAAGTATCAGACTTGTGGAGTGTAATGGTTAGTAGTTGTGTTGGTAGCACTGGCAGGGACAATAGATGGCACAAGCTGCAGTGGCCTCCTGACGAGGGCCATGGCAATTAATGTTTTACAAATGAAGCACTGCTCTCAGCCCAACTCTATTCAACATCTACATAACACTACTGGCAGACTACATCAGATCATATGCCATCAACACTTTCCTATGCTTATAATCTCCCTGTCAGACAAGTCCCCATAGCAAAAACTAACTTCACCACCTGCATGACCACTGTAACTTCCTAGACGAAATCCAAAATGCCTAAAACTCAACACAGAAAAACGGAAATGGTGATCTTTGGAAGTAAAACCTTGCTTGGAACGCCACTTAGTGGCCGGCAGACCTCGGCCTCCCACCCACACCAGATAGTTAGGAATCATCCTGGTTGACAAGCTTGACATAACAGCTCAAGTAAACACAGTGACCTCCTCGTGCTTCTACATCAAGAGGATGCTACAAAACAGCTTCAAGTGTCCACCAGAAAACACTAGGAAAACTATCACACAGGCCCTGATCACCAGCAGTCTTGACTACGGCAACAGATTGTACGCAGAAATCACCAAGAAGCTCCTGAACAGGCTCCATACCATCCAAAATGCTACAAAAAAGTCATCCTCATCACCCCACACCTCAGGAAACTTCATTTGCTCACCATACACAAATGCATCGAGTTCAAACTCCTCACACACACATATAAAACACTTCACAACACTGTTCATGCCCACCTAGACATCTACGTACACTTCAACTTCCCTCCTAGGCACCTACGCCCAGCTGGACTCTCACTAGCACACTTACCCCTCACTCACCAGACAAAAGCCAGAGGCCGAACCTTCTTGTAGATCTCCCCTAAAGCGTGGAACGACCTCCCATGTCACATCAGAGCTTCCTCACTGCTTCTCGAGCCTTCGCTAAATACATGGCTCTTCGAATAATCACACCAAGAGGACAGCCGTGGACCCACCTACAAAGTGCCTGGATACCCTCACAGGTGATTAGCTCGCTATACAAATCTACTTAACATAACTTATCATCAGTGATGCCTACGATGGCGGTCTGACGGCTGTGATTAGGCCTGATGCCAGATTGAGGAGGGTACAGAAGGTTGTTGTTGTCAAAGTGGTCAGCCGGTTGTTTGATTTTTTCCCGGACTGTAGTTAGCCATTGTCTCTTGGATCAGTTGAGGGCTTTTCAGTACTGGAAGGATGTTGGCATATCTTCAACCATCCTGGAAGGTGGTGGTGGTGAGAGAATTGTTGAGAACTCTGGTTGGATGGAGCAGGTGGGTTCAAGTCCTTTGGTGAAGACGAAGTGTGGGCAGGGGTCCGACGGCACAGCTCAGCTGCACTCTGAAGAACCAAATGGTCACAGCACTTGAGGTAAAATGGAATTTAAATTGACACAAATAGCAGCCTAAAAGGGAACAATGCACTCCAGACACAGAAAGATGAGGAATTGTGGTTCTTCTTCTTCTATAGGAGTTAATCTTTAGAGGAGCCTTGTTTGAGGAGCTCTAAAGCATTATTGTAGGCATTTCTAATTTTATGTGGTCCATACATGCAGCAAACCGTTCAATTACTCTACTAAATTACTTTTTAAATTACATTTCAAAGTCATTAATTATGAATGTGGTCAATTAAAAAACACACAGTTTCAGACCTGATTTTGAAACGGCAATTTCAGGTAAGCATTATCAGAAACTGTATGATTACAATTCACATTTTGCTCTGTTCTTGCAGCGGTGATTTGCTCATGTGAAGCTTTCTAACGCCACCGACAGACTTTCTTGAGATGACACCATCTTCTCCTGAAGGGTGGTGTTCTACTGACACTGGGGTCCTGATTCGCACGGAATTGAGGCAGAAACATCATGTAGCTTTTTGTACTTCTGGAAACCTATGTAATAAATGATCATGAATTTGTAAAGTTGCCTCTTCTAAATGTACTGGGCTTTCTTTTGGGAATTTTACATTTTTTGCAAGGTAAAATGTGCATTGTGATGGCCAATTGCTATTGCGAGTTGTATTCATAACTGATTTAGTACTCTGCGATTGTCGGCCACAGTAGTGAGGAAATGTATGAAATTTGAACTTGTATTAGGAGCACTTCGTCAGCAAAGTTCTAATTTGACTAAAATGGGGAAAATGCTTGCACCTTTCATGGGTCCGGAGGTTGGAAGGGTTTTTGCTGTTGCAAAGGGTCCGATTCCAGAATCTGGACATTTACAACTGCAAAAAGACCTTTTCATATGAAAGAAAACCAAAATTATGATTCAGAAATATGTTACCGAATCACAATTTGGGATTGCGACTACATACTGAATTGATATTTGGAAGGGAAGTGTTTCGGGCGTACCTTCCAAATACCACATCGGAATGCCCCGTATTAATGCTTTGCAACCGAAATCCTGTTGCGAAACATTAATGTTTTACCAACTATAAAGTACCCCTCCCCTTTGTGAATGTTGAGACGAACATGTTTTAAGAGTATGCAGTGGTCCCAGGTACCACTGCCTCACCTTTAAAAAGATAGTAAAAGTTTATTTTTTTTAACGCATCCCATTTTTTTTTAAGGAGAACAGGCACTGAAATGATTGCTTTATTTAAAAGCAATTACAGACTTGGTGGTCTGCTCATGGTGACCTCAGCAGGCCCCGTCTCTGTGATGAACGTGATTCACAGTGGTTTGCAATTTGCAAACTAACTCCTTAATATTCATGAGGTAAGTCTAATTGCAATCCATTAGAAATTGGGTTATTGCAAAGCAATCTATTAGTACATGAATAAAATAGAACGGATTCAGTAAAAATTGGTGCATAGTTTGTTTTATCGACTCTATTCGTGTTCATCTGGCCCCTGGTCCGCAATTCACTTCTTGAGAGCCTCTGTGCATCTCCGTGGGAAGGGAACAGCACACACACACACACAGAAACGTCATCCCCCCTGTAAGGGAATGCATGAAGGCATTACAACCGCTGCTGCTGGGTTCAAATACGGAAGAACTCATTATGAGGTCCCCAGTAATCCTGATTCAGCAATTAACAGGCGCTACTCGGCAGGTCAGGATTACAAGGTCCGTGGGAACTCCCCGGATTCACACAGAGACTCTACCTGCTGAGCATCGGGGGGGTGGGGGGGGGGGGGGGCATCTGGGGGAAATGTGAGGGAACGAGGAATGACCAGTGGAATTAAAGCAGAACTAAAGAGTTGTCAAATAGTTGCTTATTTTCAAGGAATTCTAGAGGGCCCTACGCCTCATACCCAGTAACTCTCCCTTCAGAATTAATACATAATTAAGGGGCAGAACTACAGAAATCTCATGATAAGGTTATGAACAGATAACCGTCCATTTTGGGTAGCTTCCACTTTTTATGTGCAAGCTGGTGGCTTCGGGGGGCAAGGGTTAGGGTTTGTGGAAGGATCAGACGCGGTCCTTTAAATGGCCACATTCTCCCTGACTTCTTCTCATAATGTGACACTCTCTGCCCCTGGGCCCCAAAGCTCGAGGCTGCAGTGTGGGTTCATTGTGAAAAGAAGCGTGTCTGCGCGCGCATCCTTGTGTCAGTGCCCGCGCTATCCAAAGGTAGCGCTGAGCCACGAAAGGACATTTGATGTAAACTTCCCTTGAGGTACAAGAGCCCAAGGACTGGAGGCCTTTTGTGTTACGCTGGACATCAAAACATGAGCCCCTCGCCCAAAATTTCCCTCCATTGTTTCTCTGCGCCTAAAAGCATTTGACCTTCAACATCCGGAGAAATCACGGGTGAGGGGCACGTGACTTAGCTGGAAGGACCTTTGCATCTGATCCCCGATGGTGGAAGTGAGACTCTTCCTTCAGCACTTTCCTGGATCACGCGCACAGCGACCAAAGCCCCAACCCCGCCCCGAATAAATGTCAGATCTCTTCCCCAGGGGCTCTCTCTCTCTGGTCCTAGAAAGAACCACCAGCTTGGATGTGGCGCGTCTACGGAGACAGATGAAAAATAGACTGAGAATAAAAGGCTAAATTTGCTGGAGGGAAGAAAAAAACTTACATTTGTTAATGTATTTGTAATGTTCTCTAAATTGCATCAGAAAAATAATTTCAAAGATGCATTAAGTTATTTCAGATAACACTTGTCAAAGCAAACACTGCAAAAGACCAGTTAAACATCTGTTGGCTTTTCGTCAAATGTCTAACAAAGGGGCTCACAGACTGAGCGGAATGTGCTATATTGTTCAGTTCCTTCAGAGCCAAATCACTCATTGGAGGCACTGTCAAGCGAGCAATCACTCATGCTCGCACAACACCTAGCATCCAGAAGCACAGGACGCAGCGATGAATTGGGGATGGCCAGGAGCCAATCTCTCTCTGCGTCCCATCACTTCTGGGCAGAGCCGAAGCGCCTGTTTCTCCCCCTCTCTGACACACCCAGGCTTGTGTTTGGTGTCACTAGGAGGCAACGGGAGAACTGTAACAGGCTGCCAGGGTTGGTGGTGGTGGGGGGATCCGAGGTCTCTGAAGGTGGTGTCCAGGACCGCAGTTTATCTTTGGCACGTACCTTGGCGTCAACTCACCAAAATACCAGAGGTAGCAGCAGTGACATCACATAAACACCCTTTGACCCCATGACATCACAGGAAGTGACATCACATGATCTTTCACACGGGATCCTCCTAGGAAGTGGTTTAATACACATTTCTAATAGATTAATGTCCATTTACTATGCCACCTACATTTTAAATAGGGTGCTACTGACATAATACGAAAATTACTCATTTCAATTTTTTTTTTAATGTAAAATGTTGGAAGAGGAAAATATAGCGCCACAAAAACACAAAACAACAGAAGGAAGCCAAATTGCTTATACCCCCAAACGCCATAATTAAATGGGCTTCTGAGTGTACAACCACGTACAACCTAAGCATAAATCATATTGGTGAATCACAGAAAGATAAACAAACATATTTAAAAAAACAACAGTGGTTGTTCAGCGTTCTGCATTCTATACCAAGACCATATATTCAATATTTAATGTGAACTACATTAGTGACATAAATTATTCTTTTACATCGTTGATACATTTTGATTAGCATCCCTCGGGAAACATTATCACCATTTAAGCACAGAGGTGATTGTAAGCAAACATAATTTCCATATGTTGACACTAATAAAAAACTGCAAGGTCTTGTTCAAAAATACGTGTTTTTTTGTATTTCTTTTTTTTTTTTATTCCGAGGAGTATAAATTGCAGTGCGGTTAATCAGAGAGCTACGAGTTAATGTCTCAAGCTGCAGAAAGTACACCGTTCACATCACAGCACTTTCTATCTTCTGTTCTTGGCATTGCCTTCGCCACTCCTTAGGCCATTGAGCGCAAAGGCAATGCCACGGGTCGCACGCCAGGGGTCAACGCTGTGACACCTGGCGACCACTGAATGACGTCCAGGGGCAGCTGGCCAGAAGATCCGAGGTGGACTATGAGAGACGTTAACTCTCGGATGCAGCCTGCACTGAAGATTCTCCGCCGCCCCTGGCCGGAAGGGGCTGAAGGGGAGGTTTGAGCAACATTAACAGGATATTGTGCCCAGGAATTCTGCTTGTTATTTGCTCCTGACTGGAAAAATGTTACCAGGCCACCATGGTCCTTCTCCGCAGGTTCTCCATTGCCCTTAGCCCCTAGCCGAAAGAGTCTGGAGGTGGCATCTGAAGAAAGTTACCAGGCCACCATGGTCCTTCGCCACAGCTTCTCCATTGCCCTGAGCCCCTAGCCAGAAGAGTCTGGAGGTGGCATCTGAAGTAAGTTAACAGGCCACCATGGTCCTTCGCCACAGCTTCTTCATTGCCCTGAGCCCCTAGCCGGAAGAGTCTGGAGGTGGCGTCTGAAGAAAGTTAACAGGCCACCATGGTCCTTCGCCACAGCTTCTCCATTGCCCTGAGCCCCTAGCCGGAAGAGTCTGGAGGTGGCGTCTGAAGAAAGTTAACAGGCCACCATGGTCCTTCGCCACAGCTTCTCCATTGCCCTGAGCCCCTAGCCAGAAGAGTCTGGTGGTGGTGTCTGAAGAAAGTTAACCAGACACCGTGGTCCTTCACCACAGCTTCTCTATTGCCCCTAACTGGAAGAGTCTGGAGGTGGTGTCTGAACATTGTTAACAGGCTCTATGGTCCTTTGCTACAGATTCTCCACTGAATCTATCCAGAAGATCCTGGTGGTGGCAACTGAAGAAAGTTCACTGTGGTCCTTCTCTGCAGCTTCTCCATTGCCCCTAACTGGAAGACTCTGGAGGTGGTGTCTGATAAAGAGTCTGGAGGTGGTGTCTGAAGAAAGTTAACAGACCGCCTAGGTCTTTTGCTACAGCTTCTCTATTTTCTCCAAGCTGGAAGAGTCATGATGTGATGCTTGGAGAAATATAACAGGCCACTGTGGTCCTCTGTCACAGCTTCTCCATTGTATCTAGCTAAAAGTGTCTGGAGGTGGTGTCTGAAGAAAGCTAACAGGCCACCGTGGTCCTTCATCACAGCTTCTTCATTGCCCCTAGCCAGAAGAGTCTGCAAGTGGTGTCTGAAGAAGAAGGCTAACAGGACGCCCTTGTCCATTTCTGCAGCTTTACCACTGCCCCTAGCCGGAAGAGTCCAGAGCTGGTGTCCCAAGAAAATGAACAGGATGTTCTGGCCATCAGCTTATCCTTTGCCTTGGCCTCTGTGAGCTGTCACCTCCAGGATCAACCTCTGGTGATTGTGTCTCTTCCGTGCTGCATCTGTTTTCAATGTAGAGACGCTTGTTTGAACAATTGGAAAGGACACAACCTATTGAGATGGCATGATCTAATTAAGTTGGCAGCACAAGCTGAGGACACTACAACCACACATCATCTACATATTCCACCTGCACAAGCAGAGTTGTTGTTTTTTCTTTCGAAAGATTTATCTTAGGATTTGTAAAGCCAGCCTTCAGGAACAATGAGGGATCAGAAGTGACTTGCCTCTCTTGGTGCGCGTAGGGCACGTGCCGGGAATCTTGTGCTGCAGATCACGCAAGGGTGGAAGTGCCTTCCACTGAATCAGCTCATTCTACCATACCTGTGTCTCCTTCCTTTTAGTTTTTCATTTTTACACAGTGGTGTTTTATTACTATAAAAACAGTATTATAATCAGATGACATTACTAACTTGGAATGTGAAAGGCATGGCGGGTTGACTAAACCGAAATAGGATATATGCATATTTAAAACGCCATCACATACACATAGCTATACTGCAAGAAACACTTGTCACTCTGGAAGATATTAAAATGATGGAAAAGAGATGGGCGGCACTAGTGTACGGTTCTGGGACATCGACTTTTGCAAGGGGAGTCCGGATTTAGATAGCCCCGGGGGTCCCCTACACAGTGAAGCGCAGTACAACGGACAAAGAAGGCAGGTTTATTCAACTAGAAGGCTCGCTTGACGGTGAGACGCTGGTGATCACTGGGCTATATGCCCCAAATGTTAAACAGGGCGAATTCCTACAGAACACTATCTCACGCCTGTCAGATGTCCTAACTATACTTAGTATCTGGGGAGGGGACATGAACTGTGTTCCGCAAGTGGATATGGATAGGTCACACCCCCCATTAGTAGCTGCCCCAGTAAGGAAAAACTTACAGATACTGCAATCCTGGATAACAGAACGCCGTCTAATAGACGTATGGAGGCACCTACATCCTCTAGATAGGGAGTACTCTTACAACTCACCCGTGCATCTTCTACACACCTGTATAGATTTAATACTCAGCTCGCAAGACTTGATGCACAGGTTCACAGGTGCAGAATACACCGCAAGGGTAATCTCAGATCATTGTCCACTCATAGCACACATTAAATGGGGCAGACCACGCGCTCGCATGCCAGCATGGCGCCTCCAACCAAGCTTGCTGCAGAATCCCCCGTTCAGAAAAGAAATAGCCACCCATATCACTTCTTATTTTACTCCAAACAACGGGACAACGAGTTCTAGAGCAAATGAATGGGATACACACAAGTTGGTAATAAGGGGCCCATGTATATCAGTGACAGGGGGCGTACGACAAACACTGACGCAAGAGCTCCGCAAGTATGAACAGACGTTCGCACTGCAGGGTGCAAACTCGCAGGAGGTACAATCGCTGACGTGGAGCTTGCTAGACTACGAGTACAGTGGAATGAGGCAGATCGTCGCCTTAGGCAATACGGCTACCGTCATTACCTGGCCCGCACACATGCAGAGGGGGATAGACCAGGCAGACTTCTGGCATGGCTACTAAAGAATGAATGATGGAATTCTCCTATAGGGGCCATCAGCCTCGACACAGGGACAATAGTAAACACCCAAGCGGAAATAAACAACGCCTTTATAGAATATTATAGCAAGTTATACGAGGCTCAGATCCCCCTCCTCACCAGAACAGTTAAGTGAGTTCTTCAGAGGGATACAATTAAATCGCCTCGCTGTCACACAGGTGGGAGATCTGGAGAACCCAATAGACCTTGTAGAGTTACAACAGGCCTTGCAGCAATTGGCACACGGCAAAGCACCAGGTAGCAATGGCATCCCCATAGAGTACTACAGCACCTTCTCGGCACAAACATTGGCACCATACTTAGAAATGTTGTGGCCTTAGAGCTAGGTCAATTGCCAGCCACCCAACGTGAGGCGATAATAGCGGTACTACCTAAACCAGGTCCTGACCTATTGGATACCGACCGCTCTCGTTGCTGAACACAGATTGCATATTGCTCGGAAAAATCTTAGCAAATCGCCTGCTTCCTTTGCTGCCGGACCTAGTGCACCAAGACCAGTCCGGATTCATACCTGGCCGCAATACTTTTATCAACATACAAACCTCCTACACCTGATGGCAAACACCCCAGAGGGCGAGTACAAACATGTGGCAGTGTCACTAGATATTGAAAAAGCGTTCGATACGCTAGGATGGCCCTTTTTGATGGAAACACTTAACCAAATGGGATTCGGCAAGACATATATCAACTGGGTCAGGGTCTTGTACTCTAAGCCGACAGCGAGAGTCAAGACAGGTGACACCATATCTGAGAAGTTCAGTATCGAAAGAGGTACCAGACAGGGCTACTCATTATCCCCACTACTGTTCGCTCGTGCTAGCAGCACGCATGGAACCAGGCTATTACATTGATCTATGAAGTGTCACGTAACCCCCGGCTTCGTTACACACAGTTCAATTATTTACTCCAAACTTATTTATCACCACACCGACTAGCACGCATGTTTCCCCAAACGCCACAGAGG
The DNA here is from genome assembly GCF_031143425.1 of Pleurodeles waltl. Lineage (NCBI taxonomy): Eukaryota > Metazoa > Chordata > Amphibia > Caudata > Salamandridae > Pleurodeles > Pleurodeles waltl. The sequence continues at coordinate 1,050,257,717 of NC_090449.1, read as the reverse complement.
TGCCCCAGATGCGGAGTCACAGAAGCCATCTTTTTCCACATCACATGAGAAGGCCCCCCAATCTTGTATGCATGGAATGATATAATAACTTTGTTAGCGGAGTGGCTGGATACTCCATTGTCCTCTAAGCCGGAGCTATGCTTGTTAGGAATCAGAGATAGACCCAAAGGACGGAAGCAGACACACAAATGCATAGACCTGGCACTAGTGCTGTATGGGTGTCTGATAGCAATGCATTGGAAAGCGCCCAATGCGCCGAGTACCCGTCAGTGGCAAGAAGAGCTGTTACGCTGGGCAAAAGCAGAAGCACAAACACAGCAGTCACTCCATGAAAACCTGGAATTCCTTTGTGATAACCTTGGAAAGTAAGATGATAAGCGACCCCCCTGAGCAAACAGAATTGACAAGCAACATCAGACAGCTTATAGAATATACTCACAAATGCTGGCACAGACAGCATATCCCAGGATACGCAGCAATGAAGGAATTCAGTAGGGAATAGTGGAATCAACAGGGACTTCAGGGCAGCAGGATGCAGTGAACAATAAGATACAGATACACTAGAACAAATAAGTCAAACCTAAGGTGGGGAAAAAGGACCGGTCCTTGTTTCCCTTTTCCGCCTCCTCCCCTCCACCTCTCCCTCCTCGCCCTCCCCTTTCCCTTTGTGGCCGGCGTGCCGCCTTTAAGCGCTCCGTGCCCGAACCACTGTGGGGGCATGTGTCGCGCTGCTCCCGCTTCTGTTGTGGGCTCTGACGGCGGGAGACGCGGGCGCCCCCCCACTTGCGACTTCCTCGATCATGACCCCTCCACTCTCCTTCATTCTTTCTATCTTTATTCTCCTCTCCATTATTTGTTATCTTATTTTTTATTTTTGTTTTTAATAGTTTTTCTCATGTTTACAATGTTTCCAAACAATTTCAGTTGAATGTATTAATAGCAATTACACTGCTGTGAATGCAAAAGACATCCGTGAGCAACTAGAATCGGAGCATGAAAAATAACTGTATAAATATGCACATTTGGGAACAACAATTGTACTTTCTTACTGGTTGAAATAATAAAAAATAAAATTACAAAATAAATAAATAATCAGATGACATTCAGTTCAGAGAAAAAAGCGTCGCAACCTTAAAAAATATGATTGAATTTTGTAAGTTTGCGCCACTTTTGCGTAAATAAATGAGGCAAATGCAGCGCTAAATAAGTATAAATCAGGCCAGCAGTTTTTTACATTTTTACTTGCCATACATTATTTAGTCATCTTAACGGTGTTGTGAAAGGGGAGGTTGAGGTTGTGCTACAAAGTTCTTAGTGAGCTTTTAACACTTCCCACTTGCATTTTATTAAGTCAAGGCCAGTCGAGTTTCTTCCTGGGCCTTGCAAAAGGTTGCCTCGGAGAAGAGCCGCCATTTTGGGAGTGGCAGCCTCACGCAACACTTGGTTCTAGCTTTAGCTGATGCAAGATTGAAAGCATGACCACAGCGCAATCCACCCAGTTGACGCGTGCAGCAGGCACGCCGATGGCGTGCTAAAAGCAAGACTGTCTGCACCCCTCCGTGCCCGGACAGGGTCTAAAACCAGAAACCCTAGCGGTTCCAGGCTACATTAATGTAAGGAGTCCTTAAAAGATGTTCCACCATGCCTTATTCCGCATTCTGATAGCCTGAAAAGGAAGCATCAGTGCTCCATAATTAACACTAGGACAGTGGTGAAGAGCTTTACTGAAATAAATGAATTGGTTAGGGATGAGCGTAACTGGTGTAATTCTCTACCTTAATTACTGAAAAATTACTCGTAATTATGTGTAATTACGTGAGAAGCAAAATTCAACATTTAGCTCTATTTTGTTAATGCAAAATGCACCCTCAAGTCCAAAAGGGCCAGAGGATGCACAATTTACTCCTTATTACTCAAGTCAGCGTAATTGTGTAATTTCTGTAATTTCACATCACAAGAGTAATGCGTAAATACTGAAATTACTCTGATTACTCCGACATAATTAAAATGCCACCCAGGCCTAAAATTGATCAACAATGATTGAGGGATTCAGTTCACCATGGAAACCTGTCTAAAACCTGACTCCACCCTAGAGAACTCTGTGATTTACCTATGTTTAAATAACCATTTATCTCAGGGGCAGAAGTTCTTGCTCAATCTATAGCCTACTCCCCAAAAAGTCCCTTTAAATGTATTATTATAATTGTCCGAAAACACATTTCATCTCATCCTTTTTCGAAGCTGTAGCAGCCCATATAATAAACACTGATAAGTTAGTGAAATAGGTGACTTCAACATTCATATGGATGATGAGCAAGACAAGGACGCTCAAAGTTCTAGACTTTTTAAAGATGATGAATATTGAGATCCCACCTACAGACCGCAACACACAAGTCCTGTCATTTTCTAGATTTGGTTCTAATCCACAAACTTGTCACCAATGTTAAGGAGTCTGTTGAACTTAGTTGGACAGATCATGTTTTAGTGGCTTTTGATATTATGATAGAACAAGATACAAATCAAGTTGCATGGAAATAAGAGCTTCCATATAGGCCATGGAGCTGACTGGATTGCAGAGCATGGACCACAATTCCAGATGGAGCCCTTCCTGACTTGGATCCTTATGACCTGATAGAAAATACTAGGAAATTTGAGTCATAGATTGCCACTTTCTTGGATACCTTGTCACCAACGAAAAAGGTAATTTCAAAGAAAATGTGACTTTCTGAACCCCGATATAATGAAAAACTCAAAGCCATAAGGAATGAGTGTAAAGAGCTCGAAAGAAAGTGGAGAAAAAAAGTTACCAAGCAGAGGATAAGGTATTTTACAAAAACTAACTGTAGGTTTTTTATAAAGAAATTAAAATTGCAAAAGCAGAATATGTCCAAAACAGAATAATAGGATCTAAAACCCAAGCATGAGAAGTGTTAAGTTGTTTAAAAGTATGGCTATACCAACAGTGGAAGAGAATGTTATTAGGCCATCCCAAGAAATATGTGATTATCTTTCTGATTTCTTTCACAATAAAATTGCCAAACTTCTTAAAAACGTTCCTCAATATCACATCATGATCAGGATCTCAAATTACTGTCATTTATGATGGTGAAATCAGAAGAGACGGTTAATATTTTAATGGCTAATGATCTAATCTTCCCTACTGGACGTCTGTCCTATACACCATTGAAGAAGGTTGCAGAAGTTATAGTCCCCACATTGACAGCCGTATGTAACTCCTCCCTTAGGTCGGGAATCGTATCACAGAGTGGGAAATCAGTGCCGGTCAAACCTTTGACTGATCCGAATGCATAATGCATAATTACCACCCTCTCTTGCATCCCTCTTTAGACGCTAAATTGACAGAGACATTATTCAATAAACAACGAACCGATTTTGAGGAATCAAATTGGTTATTGCATAAATCCCTGGCAAGCTTCAGTAGAAGTCTAAGTAACACAGTGGTCCTAGTCAAAGTAATCAACAGTATTAGAAATATCAGGGGCAAGGGAGGAGTGTTGGCATTGGTCTTACTACAACCTTCTGTCACTTTTGATACCATTACATTCTGGTCCCCAGTCTGCTTGGTAAGTTAGGAGAGGCCAGAGTTACAACGCCCTAGAATAATTGTCTTTGCTCCTAAAGGACAGAACACAAATGGTGGTTACGGCCCATTCTAAGTCTTCCCAAAACAGATCATAACAGGAGCCCTGCGATGCTCAGTGCTAAATCCAAGTCTGTTCATCTTTATGTCTTATTGATCTCTAAAACATCTCTTTATGACCCGACGCCATTGCTTCCCAACTGTGAAAAGAAAGAGGGGACCATGGGTTTGTGAACGCAAGTATCTGTTGTGTTAAGAGTTTAGATATAAGGAGGACATACTTCATAATAGTCTCTTTATCGATTATTGGTCAGAGGCCTTAGGAGATCTGCCCACACCTCATCCCAGGCTGGAAATCTGGCTGTGATCATTGACAAAGATCTTTCGTTGATCAAACTAATTACATCCATCTCTACAACTGGGTTTCTACTCTTATATAATTGAAAAGATACTCCCTTTCATCTGATACAAATGCTTATCCTGTCTAGGATAGCGTATTACTCCACTTTTCTGGTGGAACTACCTAAACATTTGATCAATCGGCCACAACTGGTTGAAAAGACAGCTACAAGGCTAATTTTGGGAACAAGGAGGAGCTCACACAACCCATCATTGGAAGCTCTTCATTGGTTAGCAGTGCAGAGAAGATGCCTGTTATGGATTTGTGCATTTGCCACACATTTTGTTTATGGAAGAAGACAAGAGACCAATATAACATCAGTGTCAAGTTGGCAGGGTACACAAGGGCCGCATATGAGATCTCAATTCTCATCACAAATTAAGATTCAGAAGTTCATGAAATCTAGACAAAGAGGTCGGTCCTTGGCAGTTGTTGCTGCCAAGAGCTAGAATGCTTTACCTATTGCTCTTCCTTTCCAACCACATCTTCTGACCTTTCAAAAGCAACTTGAGAGACACCTGTCTCTTACATACCTATTTATGGGCAGATTAGGTTTAGTGATGTCTATATTAGCCTGCCCACTCAGTTAGGCCTTTTATGTTGATCATTGGCTAATATCACATGTTTGGTGTGAGTCTCGATAAGCGCCAGGACACTTCCCTCCAAAGTAGTTGTTGCGCTCTACAAATGACTACAGGAATAAAAGAAGACTTGAACATGAGTTATACTGGAAGAAGGTAATGAACCCCCAGGCATGCCTGCTCTGTTAAAGTGTCAAAAGAGTGCTTTCATTGCCCTGCATGGACAGCTGACCGCACAATGGGATAATCTTGGCATAACACATTCTATAATGCAAATCTGTTCATTGACATTCCTGCGCAGAAGAAGCAATGCCAGTTTTAGCCCAAGGAGCTAATCAGTGAGCCCTGCAACATTGAGGTACCCTAGAGCTAGAGCCCTTGACTATCCGACCCAGAGCTGAGGGCAGCGTGGGGAGCTGGGCCCGGGGCTGTGGACAGGAGATCCCTACCATGAAAGAGTGCATAGAGCCCCGCATGAATGATCCTGCTGGCCAACAAGTGACTGTTCCTGTTCGGGGCTAGCTTCACACAGGTAGCCTTCGGGGCTTGTCGCAGGGATAAATGTGGGTAGTGGATAATTGCCAAAAAGACCAGTGAATAGGTGTAATAATGGAGTCTTAGATGAGCAAGTAGGAAACACAGTTGGTACAGGCTATCTGCTATATGTACAGGGTAGGCTATTGCGGTCTGCACTGGGTACACTATCTGTCCGGAGAAGGCTATCTGTTATGTGCACTGGGTAGGCATTCTGCTATATGTACTGGGTGGGCTATCTGCACTGGGTGGGCTATCTGCTATGTGAACTGAGTGGGCTATCTGCTATGTGCACTGGGTGGGCTATCTGCTATGTGCACTAAGTAGGCTATCTGCTATATGCACTGGGTAGGCTATCTGCTATGTGTACTGGGTAAGCTACCTGCTATGTGCACTGGGTGGGCTATCTGCTGTGTGCACTGGGTAGGCTATCTGCACTGGGTGGGCTATATGCTATGTGCAATGGGTAGGCTATCTCCTATGTGCACTGGGTAGGCTACCTGCTATCTGCACTGGGTGGGCTATCTGCTATGTGCACTGGGCGGGCTATCTGCTGTGTGCACTGGGTAGGCTATCTACTATGTACACTAGATGGGCTATCTACTATGTTCACTCGGTAGGCTATCTGTTATGTGCACTGGGAGGGCTATATGCTATCTGCACTGGGCGGGCTATCTGCTGTGTGCACTGGGTAGGCTATCTGCTATGTGCACTCAGTGGGCTATCTGCTATGTTCACTCAGTAGGCTATATGCTATGTGCACTGGGTGGGCTATACACTATATGCACTGGGCAGGCTATCTGATATGTGCACTGGGGGGGCTATCTGCTATGTGCTTTGGATGGGCTATCTGCTATGTTCACTGGGTAGGTTATCTGCCCTGGGTGGGCTTTCCGCTATGTGCACTGGGTAGGCTATCTGCTATGCGCACTGGGTGGGCTATACACTATCTGCAGTGGGTGGCTATCTGCTATGTGCACTGGGTAGGCTATCTGCTCTTTTCACTCGGTAGGCTACCTTTTAGTATATAAAGCAGGGCTTAGCAAACATGCACTACTGCTCTCCATTTATCTGTTCTGAGAGAGAAAGAGCATGTATGTGTGTGTGTAAGAGAGAGAGAGAACAAGAGGGAGTGTGTGAGTGTGTGTGTAAGAGAGCGAGAGAGAACGAGAGGGAGTGTGTGAGTTAGTGTGTGTGTGTGTGTAAGATAGAGAGAGTGAGAGAATGAGAGGGTGTGTGTGTGTCTGTGGAAAAAAGCTTATGTTGCTGCAACTGCTTATGTGTCTCATGTGGGCGGTGTGCATGGGTCTGTGTGTTTATGGTGTGACAGTGATTAAAAACAACTGATTCTGCATTCCTTGTGTGTGTGTGTGTGTAAGAAACATGCATTGCTGCTATTGCTACTGATTCTGTCTCTGTTGGTTGTGTATATCATGTGCGTGCGTGCACCTGGGATCCCAGCGGGGATGTCGGCCACCACACGGGAGCCATCTCCAAATGGAACCGGAGGTGTTGCGGCGGTGCGACGGGTGCGGTTCCTACCGCCATGAAAAGGCTGGCGGGAGGGGGACTCGTAATCCCCTGGGCAGCACTGCAAGCAGTGCTGCCCTGGGGGAATACAACCTCCGGGACCAATGTGGCGGGAAACCGCCAGGACCAATGTGGCGGGAAACCGCCGGAACCAATGTGGCGGGAAACCGCCGGTCCCGGCGGTGCGACCAAGGCGCTTCCGCCGCGGTCGTAATCCCGTAGTTTGTACCGCCAGCCTGTTGGCGGTACAAACTCCAAAACAGTCCTGGCGGTCTTTCACCACCAGGGTTGTAATGAGGGCCTAATTCTCTTGCACCGCTGCTTCTGTGGTATAGTTCACTATGACTGTTGTGTGTGCTCTGTACATGTCTGCACATGTAGGATCTTGCACTGCTGATGCTTCTGTGGTACAGTTGACTATGGCCCTCATTACGAGCCTGGCGGTCTGTGACCGCCAGGCTCGCGGTTGGCGGGAGCACCGCCGACAGCCTGGCGGTGCCCCTTAGGGCATTCTGACCGCGGCGCTTTGGCCGCGGTCAGTGCAGGAAAACCGGCGGTCTCCCGCCGGTTTTCCGCTGCCCGTCAGAATCCTCCAAGGCGGCGCAGCATGCTGCGCCGCCTTGGGGATTCTGACACCCCCTACCGCCATCCTGTTCCTGGCGGTTCGCCCACCAGGAACAGGATGGCGGTAGGGGGTGTCGCGGGGCCCCTGGGGGCCCCTGCAGTGCCCATGCCAATGGCATGGGCACTGCAGGGGCCCCCATAAGAGGGCCCCGCTTGTATTTCACTGTCTGCATAGCAGACAGTGAAATACGCGACGGGTGCAGTAGCACCCGTCGCACCTTCCCACTCCGCCGGCTCGATTCCGAGCCGGCGTCCTCGTGGGAAGGTTGTTTCCCGCTGGGCTGGCGGGCGGCCTTAAGGCGGCCGCCCGCCTGCCCAGCGGGAAACTCAGAATGCCGGCCGCGGTCTTCAGACCGCGGTGCGGTATTCCTGCGGCGCAACTTTGGCGGGCGGCCTCCGCCGCCCGTCAAAGTTGTAATGAGGCCCTATGTCTGTTGTGTGTGCTCTGTACGTGTCTGCACATGTGGGATCTTGCACCGCTGATGCTTCTGTGGTACAGTTCACTACATCTTTTGTGTGTGCTCTTTACGTGTCTGCACATGTGGGATCTTGCACCGCTGATGCTTCTGTGGTACAGTTCACTATGGCCCTCATTCTGACCTTGGCGGGCGGCGGAGGCCGCCCGCCAAAGTCCCGCCGTCAGGTTACCGTTCCGCGGTGGAAAGACCGCGGCGGTAATTCTGACTTTCCCGCTGGGCTGGCGGGCGGTCTCCTTCAGACCGCCAGCCAGCCCAGCGGGAAAGAGGCTTCCACGATGAAGCCGGCTCGGAATCGAGCCGGCGGAGTGGAAGCTGTGCGACGGGTGCAGTTGCACCCGTCGCGTATTTCACTGTCTGCGCAGCGGACAGTGAAATACATTTAGGGGCCCTCTTACGGGGGCCCCTGCAATGCCCATGCCAGTGGCATGGGCACTGCAGGGGCCCCCAGGGGCCCCGCGACCCCCCCTACCGCCATCCGGATCTCGGCGGTCCGACCGCCGGGATCTGGATGGCGGTAGGGGGGGTCAGAATCCCCGCGGCGGTGCAGCAAGCTGCGCCGCCGCGGAGGATTCAATGGGGCCGCGGTACACTGGCGGGACCCCGCCAGTGGTGCCGGTCCGACCGCGGCTTTACCGCCGCGGTCGGAATCCCCATTGAAGCACCGCCGGCTTGTCGGCGGTGCTCCCGCGGTCCTCCGCCCTGGCGGTCAAAGACCGCCAGGGTCAGAATGAGGGCCTATGTCTGTTGTGTGTGCTCTGTACTTGTGTGCACATGTGGAATCTTGCACCGTTGATGCTTCTGTGGTACAGTTCACTCTATCTGTTGTGGGTGACTTGCAGGTGTGTGCACATGTGGGATCTTGCGCCGCTGATGCTTCTGTGGTACAGTTCACTACATCTGTTGTGTGCGCGTTGCAGGTGAGTGCACATGTGGGATCTTGCATCGCTGATGCTTCTGTGGTACAGTTCACTACGTCTGTTGTGTGTGCTCTGTACGTGTCTGCACATGTGGGATCTTGCACCGCTGATGATTCTGTGGTACAGTTCACTATGTCTGTTGTGTGTGCTCTGTACGTGTCTGCACATGTGGGATCTTCCACCGCTGATGCTTATGTGGTACAGTTAACCATGTCTGTTGTGTGTGCTCTGTACGTGTCTGCACATGTGGGATCTTGCACTGCCAATGCTTCTGTGGTTCAGTTCACTATATCTGTTGTGCGAGCCTTGCATGTGAGTGCACATGTGTGGTCTTGCACCGCTGATCCTTGTGTGGTACAGTTCACTACATCTTTTGTGTGTGCTCTGTACGTGTCTGCACATGTGGGATCTTGCACCGCTGATGCTTCTGTGGTACAGTTCACTATCTCTGTTGTGTGTGCTCTGTACTTGTGTGCACATGTGGGATCTTGCACCGTTGATGCTTCTGTGGTACAGTTCATTATATCTGTTGTGTGTGACTTGCAGGTGTGTGCACATGTGGGATCTTGCGCCGCTGATGCTATTGTGGTACAGTTCACTACCTCTGTTGTGTGAGCGTTGCAGGTGTATGCACATGTGGGATCTTTCAACGCTGATGCTTCTGTGGTACAGTTCACTATGTCTGTTGTGTGTGCTCTATACGTGTGTGCACATGTGGGATCTTGCACCGCTGATGCTTCTGTGGTACAGTTCACTACCTCTGTTGTGTGTGCTCTGTACGTGTGTGCACATGTGGCATCTTGCACCGCTGATGTTTCTGTGGTACAGTTCACTATATCTGTTGTGTGTGCTCTGTACGTGTGTGCACATGTGGGATCTTGCACAGCTGATGCTTCTGTGGTACAGTTCACTATATCTGTTGTGCGTGCCTTGCAGGTGTGTGCACATGTGGGATCTTGCACCGCTGATGATTCTGTGGTACAGTTCACTATATTTGTTGTGTGTGCTCTGTACATGTGTGCACATGTGGGATCTTGCACCGCTGATGCTTCTGTGGTACAGTTCACCATGTCTGTTGTGTGTGCTCTGTACGTGTGTGCACATGTGCGACCTTGCACCGCTGATGCTTCTGTGGTACAGTTCACTACATCTGTTGTGTGCGTGTTGCAGGTGTGTGCACATGTGGGATCGTGCACAGCTGATGCTTCTGTGGTACAGTTCACTACATCTGTTGTGTGCGCATTGCAGGTGTGTGCACATGTGGGATCTTTCACCGGTGATGCTTCTGTGGTGCAGTTCACTATGTCTGTTGTGTGTGCTCTGTACGTGTCTGCACATGTGGGATCTTGCACCGCTGATGCTTCTGTGGTACAGTTCACTACATCTGTTGTGTGTGCTTTGCAGGTGAGTGCACATGTGGGACTTTTCACCGCTGATGCTTCGGTGATACAGTTCACTACATCTGTTGTGTGTGCTCTGTCCATTTGTGCACATGTGGGATCATGCACTGCTGATGCTTCTGTGGTACAGTTCACTATCTTGTGTGCGCGTTGCAGGTGTGTGCACATGAGGGATCTTGCACCGCTGATGCTTCTGTGGTACAGTTCACTCTATCTGTTGTGTGTGCTCTGTATGTGTCTGCACATGTGGGATCTTGCACCGCTGATTCTTCGGTGGTACAGTTCACTATGTCTGTTGTGTGTGCTCTGACACAAATAGCAGCCTAAAAGGGAACAATGCACTCCAGACACAGAAAGATGAGGAATTGTGGTTCTTCTTCTTCTATAGGAGTTAATCTTTAGAGGAGCCTTGTTTGAGGAGCTCTAAAGCATTATTGTAGGCATTTCTAATTTTATGTGGTCCATACATGCAGCAAACCGTTCAATTACTCTACTAAATTACTTTTTAAATTACATTTCAAAGTCATTAATTATGAATGTGGTCAATTAAAAAACACACAGTTTCAGACCTGATTTTGAAACGGCAATTTCAGGTAAGCATTATCAGAAACTGTATGATTACAATTCACATTTTGCTCTGTTCTTGCAGCGGTGATTTGCTCATGTGAAGCTTTCTAACGCCACCGACAGACTTTCTTGAGATGACACCATCTTCTCCTGAAGGGTGGTGTTCTACTGACACTAGGGTCCTGATTCGCACGGAATTGAGGCAGAAACATCATGTAGCTTTTTGTACTTCTGGAAACCTATGTAATAAATGATCATGAATTTGTAAAGTTGCCTCTTCTAAATGTACTGGGCTTTCTTTTGGGAATTTTACATTTTTTGCAAGGTAAAATGTGCATTGTGATGGCCAATTGCTATTGCGAGTTGTATTCATAACTGATTTATGTTGACGTAATGCAGATTTAGTACTCTGCAATTGTCGGCCACAGTAGTGAGGAAATGTATGAAATTTGAACTTGTATTAGGAGCACTTCGTCAGCAAAGTTCTAATTTGACTAAAATGGGGAAAATGCTTGCACCTTTCATGGGTCCGGAGGTTGGAAGGGTTTTTGCTGTTGCAAAGGGTCCGATTCCAGAATCTGGCCATTTACAACTGCAAAAAGACCTTTTCATATGAAAGAAAACCAAAATTATGATTCAGAAATATGTTACCGAATCACAATTTGGGATTGCGACTACATACTGAATTGATATTTGGAAGGGGAGTGTTTCGGGCGTACCTTCCAAATACCACATCGGAATGCCCTGTATTAATGCTTTGCAACCGAAATCCTGTTGCGAAACATTAATGTTTTACCAACTATAAAGTACCCCTCCCCTTTGTGAATGTTGAGACGAACATGTTTTAAGAGTATGCAGTGGTCCCAGGTACCACTGCCTCACCTTTAAAAAGATAGTAAAAGTTTATTTTTTTTAACGCATCCCATTTTTTTTTAAGGAGAACAGGCACTGAAATGATTGCTTTATTTAAAAGCAATTACAGACTTGGTGGTCTGCTCATGGTGACCTCAGCAGGCCCCGTCTCTGTGATGAACGTGATTCACAGTGGTTTGCAATTTGCAAACTAACTCCTTAATATTCATGAGGTAAGTCTAATTGCAATCCATTAGAAATTGGGTTATTGCAAAGCAATCTATTAGTACATGAATAAAATAGAACGGATTCAGTAAAAATTGGTGCATAGTTTGTTTTATCGACTCTATTCGTGTTCATCTGGCCCCTGGTCCGCAATTCACTTCTTGAGAGCCTCTGTGCAGCTCCGTGGGAAGGGAACAGCACACACACACACACACACAGAAACGTCTTCCCCCCTGTAAGGGAATGCATGAAGGCATTACAACCGCTGCTGCTGGGTTCAAATACGGAAGAACTCATTATGAGGTCTCCAGTAATCCTGATTCAGCAATTAACAGGCGCTACTCGGCAGGTCAGGATTACAAGGTCCGTGGGAACTCCCCGGATTCACATAGAGACTCTACCTGCTGAGCATCGGGGGGGTGGGGGGGGGGGGGGGCATCTGGGGGAAATGTGAGGGAACGAGGAATGACCAGTGGAATTAAAGCAGAACTAAAGAGTTGTCAAATAGTTGCTTATTTTCAAGGAATTCTAGAGGGCCCTACGCCTCATACCCAGTAACTCTCCCTTCAGAATTAATACATAATTAAGGGGCAGAACTACAGAAATCTCATGATAAGGTTATGAACAGATAACCGTCCATTTTGGGTAGCTTCCACTTTTTATGTGCAAGCTGGTGGCTTCGGGGGGCAAGGGTTAGGGTTTGTGGAAGGATCAGACGCGGTCCTTTAAATGGCCACATTCTCCCTGACTTCTTCTCATAATGTGACACTCTCTGCCCCTGGGCCCCAAAGCTCGAGGCTGCAGTGTGGGTTCATTGTGAAAAGAAGCGTGTCTGCGCGCGCATCCTTGTGTCAGTGCCCGCGCTATCCAAAGGTAGCGCTGAGCCACGAAAGGACATTTGATGTAAACTTCCCTTGAGGTACAAGAGCCCAAGGACTGGAGGCCTTTTGTGTTACGCTGGACATCAAAACATGAGCCCCTCGCCCAAAATTTCCCTCCATTGTTTCTCTGCGCCTAAAAGCATTTGACCTTCAACATCCGGAGAAATCACGGGTGAGGGGCACGTGACTTAGCTGGAAGGACCTTTGCATCTGATCCCCGATGGTGGAAGTGAGACTCTGCCTTCAGCACTTTCCTGGATCACGCGCACAGCGACCAAAGCCCCAACCCCGCCCCGAATAAATGTCAGATCTCTTCCCCAGGGTCTCTCTCTCTCTGGTCCTAGAAAGAACCACCAGCTTGGATGTGGCGCGTCTAGGGAGACAGATGAAAAATAGACTGAGAATAAAAGGCTAAATTTGCTGGAGGGAAAAAAAAACTTACATTTGTTAATGTATTTGTAATGTTCTCTAAATTGCATCAGAAAAAGAATTTCAAAGATGCATTAAGTTATTTCAGATAACACTTGTCAAAGCAAACACTGCAAAAGACCAGTTAAACATCTGTTGGCTTTTCGTCAAATGTCTAACAAAGGGGCTCACAGACTGAGCGGAATGTGCTATATTGTTCAGTTCCTTCAGAGCCAAATCACTCATTGGAGGCACTGTCAAGCGAGCAATCACTCATGCTCGCACAACACCTAGCATCCAGAAGCACAGGACGCAGCGATAAATTGGGGATGGCCAGGAGCCAATCCCTCTCTGCGTCCCATCACTTCTGGGCAGAGCCGAAGCGCCTGTTTCTCCCCCTCTCTGACACACACAGGCTTGTGTTTGGTGTCACTAGGAGGCAACGGGAGAACTGTAACAGGCTGCCAGGGTTGGTGGTGGTGGGGGGATCCGAGGTGTCTGAAGGTGGTGTCCAGGACCGCAGTTTATCTTTGGCACGTACCTTGGCGTCAACTCACCAAAATACCAGAGGTAGCAGCAGTGACATCACATAAACACCCTTTGACCCCATGACATCACAGGAAGTGACATCACATGATCTTTCACACGGGATCCTCCGAGGAAGTGGTGTAATACACATTTCTAATAGATTAATGTCCATTTACTATGCCACCTACATTTTAAATAGGGTGCTACTGACATAATACGAAAATTACTCATTTCACTTTTTTTTAAATGTAAAATGTTGGAAGAGGAAAATATAGCGCCATAAAAACACAAAACAACAGTAGAAAGCCAAATTGCTTATACCCCCAAACCGCCATAATTAAATGAGCTTCTGAGTGTACAACCACGGTACAACCTAAGCATAAATCATATTGGTAAATCACAGAAAAATAAACAAACATATTTAAAAAAACAACAGTGGTTGTTCAGCGTTCTGCATTTCTATACCAAGACCGTATATTTAATATTTAATGTGAACTACATTAGTGACATAAATTATTCTTTTACATCGTTAATACATTTTGATTAGCATCACTTGGGAAACATGATCACCATTCAAGCACAGAGGCGATTGTACGCAAACATAATTTCCAAATGTTGACACTAATAAAAAACTGCAAGGTCTTGTTAAAAAATACGTGTTTTTTTTGTATTTCTTTTTTTATTTTATTCCGAGGAGTATAAATTGCAGTGCGGTTAATCAGAGAGCTACGAGTTAAGGCCTCAGGCTGCAGAAAGTACACCGTTCACATCACAGCACTTTCTATCTTCTGTTCTTGGCATTGCCTTCGCCTCTCCTTAGGCCAGGGGTGCAAAGGCAGTGCCACTGGTCGCACGCCAGGGGTCAACGCTGTGACACCTGGAGACCACTGAATGACGTCCAGGGGCAGCTGGCCAGAAGATCCGAGGTGGACTATGAGAGTCGTTAACTGTCGGATGCAGCCTGCACTGAAGATTCTCCGCCGCCCCTGGCCGGAAGGGGCTGAAGGGGAGGTTTGAGGAACATTAACAGGATATTGTGCCCAGGAATTCTGCTTGTTATTTGTTCCTGACTTGAAAATTTTTACCAGGCCACCATGGTCCTTCGCCACAGCTTCTCCATTGCCCTGAGCCCCTAGCCGGAAGAGTCTGGAGGTGGCGTCTGAAGAAAGTTAACAAGCCACAGCAGCCCTTTGCCTCAGCTTCTCTGTTGCACCTAAGTGGAAGAGTCTGGAGGCTGTTTCTTGAGGACAATTAACAGGCCACTGTGGTCCTTCAGTACTGATTCTCCATTGCATCTAGCCAGAAGAGTCTGGAAGTAGCGTTTGAAGAAAGTTAACAGGCGACCATGGTCCTTCGCCACAGCTTCTCCATTGCCCTGAGCCCCTAGCCGGAAGAGTCTGGTGGTGGCATCTTAAGAAAGTTAACAGGCCACCATGGTCCTTCGCCACAGCTTCTCCATTGCCCTGAGCCCCTAGCCGGAAGAGTCTGGAGGTGGCGTCTGAAGAAAGTTAACATGCCACCATGGTCCTTCGCTACATCTTCTCCATTGCCCTGAGCCCCTAGCCGGAAGAGTCTGGAGGTGGCGTCTGAAGAAAGTTAACAGGCCACCATGGTCCTTCGCCGCAGCTTCTCCATTGCCCTGAGCCCCTAGCCAGAAGAGTCTGGTGGTGGCGTCTGAAGAAAGTTAACAGGCCACCATGGTCTTTTGCCACAGCTTCTCATTGCCCTGAGCCCCTAGCCAGAAGAGTCTGGTGGTGGCGTCTGAAGAAAGTTAACCAGACACCGTGGTCCTTCACCACAGCTTCTCTATTGCCCCTAACTGGAAGAGTCTGAAGGTGGTGTCTGAACATTGTTAACAGGCTCTATGGTCCCTTTGCTACAGATTCTCCCCTGAATCTATCCAGAAGATCCTGGTGGTGGCAACTGAAGAAAGTTCACTGTGGTCCTTCTCTGCAGCTTCTCCATTGCCCCTAACTGGAAGACTCTGGAGGTGGTGTCTGATAAAGAGTCTGGAGGTGGTGTCTGAAGAAAGTTAACAGACCGCCTAGGTCTTTTGCTACAGCTTCTCTATTTTCCCCAAGCTGGAAGAGTCATGATGTGATGCTTGAAGAAATATAACAGGCCACTGTGGTCCTCTGTCACAGCTTCTCCATTGTATCTAGCTAAAAGTGTCTGGAGGTGGTGTCTGAAGAAAGCTAACAGGCCACCGTGGTCCTTTGTCACAGCTTCTTCATTGCCCCTAGCCAGAAGAGTCTGCAAGTGGTGTCTGAAGAAGAAGGCTAACAGGACGCCCTTGTCCTTTTCTGCAGCTTTACCACTGCCCTTAGCCGGAGGAGTCCAGAGCTGGTGTCCCAAGAAAATGAACAGGCTGTTCTGGCCATCAGCTTATCCTTTGCCTTGGCCTCTGTGAGCTGTCACCTCCAGGATCAACCTCTGGTGATTGTGTCTCTTCTGTGCTGCATCTGTTTTCAATGTAGAGATGCTTGTTTGAACAATTGGAAAGGACACAACCTATTGAGATGGCATGATCTAATTAAGTTGGCAGCACAAGCTGAGGACACTACAACCACACATCATCTACATATTCCACCTGCACAAGCAGAGTTGTTGTTTTTTCTTTCCAAAGATTTATCTTAGGATTTGTAAAGCCAGCCTTCAGGAACAATGAGGGATCAGAAGTGACTTGCCCCTCTTGGTGCACGTAGGGCACGTGCCGGGAATCTTGTGCTGCAGGTCATGCAAGGGTGAAAGTGCCTTCTACTGAATCAGCTCATTCTACCATACCTGTGTCTCCTCCCTTTTAGTTTTTCATTTTTACACAGTGGTGTTTTATTACTATACAAACAGTATTATAATCAGATGACATTACTAACTTGGAATGTGAAAAGCATGGCGGGTTGACTAAACAGAAATAGGATATATGCATATTTAAAACGCCATCACATACACATAGCTATACTGCAAGAAACACATGTCACTCTGGAAGATATTAAAACAATGGAAAAGAGATGGGCGGGACTAGTGTACGGTTCTGGGACATCGACTTTTGCAAGGGGAGTCCTGATTTGGATAGCCCCGGGGGTCCCCTGCACAGTGAAGCGCAGTACAACGGACAAAGAAGGCAGGTTTATTCAACTAGAAGGTTCGCTTGACAGTGAGCCGCTGGTGATCACTGGGCTATATGCCCCAAATGTTAAACAGGGCGAATTCCTACAGAACACTATCTCACGCCTGTCAGATGTCCTAACTATACCTAGTATCTGGGGAGGGGACATGAACTGTGTTCCATAAGTGGACATGGATAGGTCACACCCCCCATTAGTAGCTGCCCCAGTAAGGAAAAACTCACAGATACTGCAATCCTGGATAACAGAACGCCGTCTAATAGACGTATGGAGGCACCTACATCCTCTAGATAGGGAGTACTCTTACAACTCACCCGTGCATCATCTACACACCTGTATAGATTTAATACTCAGCTCGCAAGACTTGATGCACAGGTTCACAGGCGCCAAATACACCGCAAGGTTAATCTCAGATCATTGTCCACTCATACCACACATTAAATGGGGCAGACCACGCGCTCGCATTCCAACATGGCGCCTCCAACCAAGCTTGCTGCAGGATCTCCCGTTCAGAAAAGAAATAGCCACCCATATCACTTCTTATTTTACTCCAAACAACGGGACAACGAGTTCTAGAGCAAATGAATGGGATACACATAAGGTGGTAATAAGGGGCCCATGTATATCAGTGACAGGGGGCGTACGACAAACACTGACACAAGAGCTCCGCAAGTATGAACAGACGTTCGCACTGCAGAGTGCAAACTCGCAGAAGGTACAATAGCTGACGCGGAGCTTGCTAGACTACGAGTACAGTGGAATGAGGCAGATCGTCACCTTAGGCAATACGACTACCGTCACTACCTGGCCCGCACACATGCAGAGGGGGATAGACCAGGGAGACTTCTGGCACGGCTACTAAAGAATGAACAACGGAATTCTCCTATAGGGGCCATCCGCCTCGACACAGGGACAATAGTAAACACCCAAGCGGAAATAAACAATGCCTTTATAGAATATTTAAGCAAGTTATACGAGGCTCAGCCCCCCCTCCTCACCAGAACAGTTACGTGAGTTCTTCAGAGGGATACAATTAAATCGCCTCACCGTCACACAGGTGGGAGATCTGGAGAACCCAATAGACCTTGTAGAGATACAACAGGCCTTGCAGCAATTGGCACACGGCAAAGCACCAGGTAGCAATGGCATCCCCATAGAGTACTACAGCACCTTCTCGTCACAAACATTGGCACCATACTTAGAAATGTTTTCTGAGGCCTTAGAGCTAGGTCAATTGCCAGCCACCCAACCTGAGGTGATAATAACGGTACAACCTAAACCAGGTCGTGACCCATTGGATGTCCGCTCATACCGACCGCTCTCGTTGCTGAACACAGATTGCTAATTGCTCGGCAAAATCTTAGCAAATCGCCTGCTCCCTTTGCTGCTGGACCTAGTGCACCAAGACCAGTCCGGATTCATACCTGGCCGCAATACTTTTATCAAAATACGGAACCTCCTACACCTGATGGCAAACACCCCAGAGGGCGAGTACAAACGTGGCAGTGTCACTAGATATTGAAAAAGCGTTTGATACGCTAGGATGGCCCTTTTTGATGGAAACTCTTAACCGAATGGGATTCGGCAAGACATATATCAGCTGGGTCAGGGTCTTGTACTCTAAGCCGACAGCAAGAGTCAAGACAGGTGACACCATATCTGAGAAGTTCAGTATCGAAAGAGGCACCAGACAGGGCTGCCCATTATCCCCACTACTGTTCGCTCTTGCTAGCAGCACGCATGGAACCAGGCTATGACATTGATCTATGAAATGTCACGTAACCCCCGGCTTCGTTACACACAGTTCAATTATTTACTCCAAACACATTTATCACCACACCGACTAGCACTCATGTTTCCCCAAACGCCACAGAGGTGCCCCAGATGCGGAGTCACAGAAGCCACCTTTTTCCACATGACATGAGAATGCCCCCCAATCTTGTATGCATGGAATGATATAATAACTTTGTTAGCGGAGTGGCTGGATACTCCATTGTCCTCTAAGCCGGAGCTATGCTTGTTAGGAATCAGAGATAGACCCAAAGGACGGAAGCAGACACACAAATGCATAGACCTGGCACTAGTGCTGTATAGGTGTCTGATAGCAATGCATTGGAAAGCACCCAGTCCGTCGAGTACCCGTCAGTGGCAAGAAGAGCTGTTACGCTGGGCAAAAGCAGAAGCACAAACACTGCAGTCACTTCAGGAAAAAGGGGTCCAAGTCAAGGGCGTAGAAACCTGGAATTCCTTTTTGATAACCTTGGAAAGTAAGATGATAAGCGACCCCCCTGAGCAAACAGAATTGACAAGCAACATCAGACAGCTTATAGAATATACTCACAAATGCTGGCACAGAGAGGGACTTCAGGGCAGCGGGATGCAGTGAACAATAAGATACAGAAACACTAGAACAACTAAGTCAAACTTAAGGTTGTGAAAAAGGACCGGACCTTGTTTCCCTTTTCCACTACTCCTCCCCCCCACCTCTCCCTCCTCCGCCCTCCCCTTACCCTTTGTGGTCGGCATGCCACCTTCGAGCGCTCCGTGCCCGAACCACTGTGGGAGCGTGTGTTGCGCTGCTCCCGCTTCTGTTGTGGGCTCTGGCGGCGGGAGACACGGGCGCCCCCCGCTTTCGACTTCCTCGATCACGACCCCTCCACTCTCCTTCTTTCTTTCCATCTTTATTCTCCTCTCCATTATTTGTTATCTCATTTTTTATTATTTGTTTTTAATTGTTTTTCTCATGTTTACAATGTTTCCAAACAATTTCAGTTGAATGTATTAATAGCAGTTACACTGCTGTGAACGCAAAAGACATGCGTGAGCAACTAGAATCGGAGCATGAAAAATAACTGTATAATTATGCAAATTTGGGAACAACAATTGTACTTTCTTACTGGTTGAAATAATAAAAAAAAAAATAAAAATAAATAAATAATCAGATGACATGCAGTTCAGAGAAAAAAGCTGCGCAACCTTAAAAAATATAATTGAATTTTGTAAGTTTGGGCCACTTTTGCGTCAAAAAATTAGGCAAATGCAGCGCTAAATAAGTATAAATCAGGCCCGCTGTTTTTTACATTTGTACTTGCCATACATGATTTAGTCATCTTAACGGTGTTGTGAAAGGGGAGGTTGAAGTTGTGCTACAAAGTTCTTCGGGAGCTTTTAACACTTCCCACTTGCATTTTATTAAGTCAAGGCCAGTCGAGTTTCTTCCTGGGCCTTGCAAAAGGTTGCCTCGGAGAAGAGCCACCATTTTGGGAGTAGCAGCCTCACGCAACACTTGGTTCTAGCTTTAGCTGATGCAAGATTGAAAGCAGAACCACAGCGCAATCCGCCCAGCTGACGCGTGCTGCAGGCACGCCGATGGCGTGCCAAAAGCAAGACTGTCTGCACCCCTCCGTGCCCGGACAGGGTCTAAAACCAGAAACCCTAGCGGTTCCAGGCTACATTAACGTAAGGAGTCCTTAGAAGATGTTCCACTATGCCTTATTCCGCATTCTGATAGCCTGAAAAGGAAGCTTCAGTGCTCCCTAATTAACACTAGGACAGTGGTGAAGAGCTTTACTGAAATGAATGAATTGGTTAGGGATGAGCGTAACTGGTGTAATTCTCTACCTTAATTACTGAAAAATTACTCGTAATTATGTGTAATTACGTGAGAAGCATAATTCAACATTTAGCTCTATTTTGTTAATGCAAAATGCACCCTCAAGTCCAAAAGGGCCAGAGGATGCATTTTGCGCTAAGAAAATAGCATTAAATGCTGCAGGACATGAACACCATTAGGCAGCAGCTGCTCGCACTCTCTTAGATATTTGTTCCTGTGCTCATTCTGTAAGATTTTTGACACAATTTACTCCTTATTACTCAAGTCAGCGTAATTGTGTAATTTCTGTAATTTCACATCACAAGAGTAATGCGCAAATACTGAAATTACTCTGATTACTCGGACATAATTAAAATGCCACCCAGGCCTAAAATTAATCAACAGTGATTGAGGGATTCAGTTCACCATGGAAACCTGGCTTAAACCTGACTCCACCCTAGAGAACTCTGTGATTTACCTATGTTTAAATAACCATTTATTTCGGGGCAGAAGTTCTTGCTCAATCTAAAGCCTACTCCCCAAAAAGTCCCTTTAAATGTATTATTATAATTGTCCGAAAACAAATTTCATCTCATCCTTTTTCGAAGCTGTAGCATCCCATTTAACAAACACTGATAAATTAGTGATATAGGTGACTTCAACATTCATATGGATGATGAGCAAGACAAGGACGCTCAAAGTTCTAGACTTTTTAAAGATGATGAATATTGAGATCCCACCTACAGACCTCAACACACAAGTCCTGTCATTTTGTAGATTTGGTTCTAATCCACAAACTTGTCACCAATGTTAAGGAGACTGTTGAACTTAGTTGGACAGATCATGTTTTAGTGGCTTTTGATATTATGATAGAACAAGATACAAATCAAGTTGCATGGAAATAAGAGCTTCCATATAGGCCATGGAGCTGACTGGATTGCAGAGCATGGACCACACTTCCAGATGGAGCCCTTCCTGACTTGGATCCTTATGACCTGATAGAAAATACTAGGAAATTTGAGTCATAGATTGCCACTTTCTTGGATACCTTGTCACCAACGAAAAAGCTAATTTCAAAGAAAAATTGACTTTCTGAACCCCGATATAATGAAAAACTCAAAGCCATAAGGAATGAGTGTAAAGAGCTCGAAAGAAAGTGGAGAAAAAAGTTACCAAGCAGAGGATAAGGTCTTTTACAAAAACTAACTGTAGGTATTTTATAAAGAAATTAAAATTGCAAAAGCAGAATATGTACAAAACAGAATATTAGGATCTAAAACCCAAGCATGAGAAGTGTTAAGTTGTTTAAAAGTATGGCTATACAAACAGTGGAAGAGAATGTTATTAGGCCATCCCAAGAATTATGTGATTATCTTTCTGATTTCTTTCACGATAAAATTGCCAAACTTCTTAAAAAAGTTTCTCAAAATCACATCATGATCAGGATCTCAAATTACTGTCATTTACGATGGTGACATCAGAAGAGACGGTTAATATTTTAATGGCTAATGATCTCATCTTCCCTGCTGGACGTCTGTCCTATACACCATTGAAGAAGGTTGCAGAAGTTGTAATCCCCACATTGGCAGACATATGTGACTCCCCTCTTTAGGTTGGGAATCGTATCACAGAGTGGCAAATCAGTGCCGGTCAAACCTTTGACTGATCCTAATACATAATGCATAATGCATAATTACCACCCTCTCTTGCATCCCTCTTTAGATGCTAAACTGACAGAGACATTATTTAATATACAACTAACCGATTTTGAGGAATCAAATTGGTTATCGCATAAATCCCTGGCAAGCTTCAGTAGAAGTCTACGTAACACAGTGGTCCTAGTCAAAGTAATCAACAGTATTAGAAATATCAGGGACAAGGGAGGAGTGGTGGCATTGGTCTTACTACAACCTTCTGTCACTTTTGATACCATTCCATTCTGGTCCCCAGTCTGCTTGGTAGGTTAGGAGAGGCCAGAGTTACAACGTCCTAGAATGGTTCTCTTTGCTCCTAAAGGACAGAACACAAATGGTGGTTACGGCCCATTCTAAGTCTTCCCAAAACAGATCATAACAGGAGCCCTGCAAGGCTCAGTGCTAAATCCAAGTCTGTTCAATCTTTGGGGGTCATTCAGACCTTGGCGGACGGCGGAGGCCGTCCGCCAAGGTACCGCCGACAAATGACCGCACCGCGGTCAAAAGACCGCGGCGGCCATTCAAACATTTCCGCTGGGCCGGCGGGCGCTCTCCAAAAGAGCGCCCGCCGGCCCAGCGGAAATGCCCCTGCAAAGTGGACGCCGGCTCAGAATTGAGCCGGCGTAGTTGCAGGGGTGCGACGGGTGCAGTTGCACCCGTCGCGTATTTCAGTGTCTGCAACGCAGACACTGAAATACTTTGTGGGGCCCTCTTACGGGGGCCCCTGCAGTGCCAATGCCATTGGCATGGGCACTGCAGGGGCCCCCAGGGGCCCCGCGGCACCCCCTACCGCCATCCTGTTCATGGCGGGTTTCCCGCCATGAACAGGATGGCGGTAGGGGGTGTCTGAATCCCCATGGCGGCGGAGCGTGCTCCGCCGCCATGGAGGATTCAATGGGGCAGCGGTAAACCGGCGGGAGACCGCCGGTTTACCCTTTCTGACCGCTGCTGAACCGTCGCGGTCAGAATGCCCTTGGGAGCACCGCCAGCCTGTTGGCGGTGCTCCCGTGGTCGGTGACCCTGGCAGTCACCGGCCACCAGGGTCAGAATGACCCCCTTTATGTCTTATTGATCTCTAAAACATCTTTTTATGACCCAAAGCCATTGCTTCCCAACTGTGAATAGACAGAGGGGACTATGGGTTTGTGAACTCAAGTATCTGTTGTGTTAAGAGTTTAGATATAAGGAGGACATACTTCATAATAGTCTCTTGACCGATTGTTGGTCAGAGACCCTAAGAGATCTGCCCACACCTCATCCCAGGCTGGAAATCTGGCTGTGATTATTGACAAAGATCTTTCGTTCTTCAAACTAATTACATCCACGTCTACAACTGGGTTTCTACTCTTATATAATTGAAAAGATACTCCCTTTCTTCTGATACAAATGCTTATTCTGTCTAGGATAGCGTATTACTCCACTTTTCTGGTGGAGCTTCCTAAATATTTGATCGATCGGCCACAACTGGGCAAAAAGGCAGCTACAAGGCTAATTTTGGGAACAAGGAGGAGCTCACACAACCCATCCTTGCAAGCTCTTCATTGGTTAGCAGTGCAGAGAAGATGCCTATTATGGGTTTGTGCATTCGCCACAAATGTTTTTTGGTGGAAGAAGACAAGAGACCAATATGACATCACTGTCAAGTTCGCATGGTACACAAAGGCTGCATATGAGATCACAATTCTCATCACATATTAGGATTCCAAAGTTCAAGAAATCTAGACAAAGAGGTTGGTCCTTGGCAGTTGTTGCTGCCAAGAACTAGAATGCTTTACCTATAGCCCTTCCTTCCCAACCACATCTTGACCTTTCAAAAGCAACTTGAGAGACACCTGTCTCTTACATACCTATTTATGGACAGATTAGGTTTAGTGATGTCTATATTAGCCTGCCTACTTAGTTAGGCCTTTTATGTTGATCATAGGCTAATATCACATGTTTTATGTGAGGTTCTATAAGTGCCAGGACACTTCCTTCCAAAGTAGTTGTTGCGCTCTACAAATGGCTACAGGAAAAAAAGAAGACATGAACATGATCCATACTGGAAGAAGATAATAAACCCCTAGGCATGCTTGCTCTGTTAAAGTGTCAAAAAAGTGCCTTCATTGCCTTGCATTGACAGCTGAGTGTACAATGGGATAATCTTGGCATAACACATTCTATAATGCAAATCTGTCCATTGACATTTTGGAACAGGAAGCCCTCCATTCCTGAACAGAAGATGCAATGCCAGTGTTAGCCCAATGAGCTAATCAGAGAGCCCTGCAACATGGAGGTACCCTAGAGCTACTGCCCTTGACTATTCGACCCAGAGCTGAGAGCAGCACTGGGAGCTGGGCCCGGGCCTGTGGACAGGAGATCCCTACCATGAAAGAGTGCATTGGGCCCTGCATGAATGGTCCTGCTGGCCAGAAAGTGACTCTTCCTGTGCGGGGCTAGCTTTACACAGGTAGTCTTCGGGGCTTGTCGCAGTGAAAACTGTGGGTAGTGTACAATTGCCAAAAAGACCAGTGAATAGTTGCCTTAATAGAATCTTAGAGGAGCAAGTAGGAAACTCAGTTGGTACAGGCTATCTGCTCTATGTACAGGGTAGGCTATTGCAATCTGCAATTTGTAGAATATCTGTACTGAGAAGGCTATTTGTTATGTGCACTGGGTAGGCTATCTGCTATATGCACTGGCACAGAGCCTAATCGGTCTGTCCCCAGACCAGAGCGTACCCACCTTGTTTATATAGGGCCATACCTCTAGAGCATAACCAGGTAGGACACTCATTCCTTTGAATATCCACCTTTTCATTGCTAGCATAACAATCTCGCTCCACGCGTATTAGGAATCCTTGACCCTAAAGAATGCCCCAGACCGATTTGGCTCTTAACTGGGGCAGAAACATACTGATCCCCACCTTTTTAGACACTTTGAGTCATTAAACTCAAAGGTGTCCCCACACTTCTTTTAACCTTACCTACAAACACCTATATTAAATTCTTAGACCGAACAGGTGATTTGTAAGGTAATTTTACTATCTATCACAGATTTCAACTGGATCCCTTGATTTATCCAGCAAGATAAAATCTCAGCACTCCCTCTGAGGTTGAGTCCGCCCAGGTAGTATCATCTTACCTGGGTGGGGCTAGGTGGTCATATGATGAAGCATGACACTATAATGTGTGTGAGACCACCTAGTCCGTAAAGGGAACTCCCTCATACACCCAACTGCCATTCCCGTCCCTCTATGTCCACGAAGGCAATCGCCTAACTAGCGCACACTGAATAGGCTATAAGAGACCTATTCCCTATACCCCCAACACACTTTCTGTGTCTGCAGCTATCTGCTATGTGCACTGGGTAGGCTATCTGCTATGTACACTGGGTAGGCTATCTGCTATGTGCATTCTGTGGGCTATCTGCTATGTGCACTGGGTAGGCTATCTGCTATGTGCACTGGGTAGGCTATCTGCTATGTGCACTGGGTAGGCTATCTGCTATGTGCATTCTGTGGGCTATCTGCTATGTGCACTGGGTAGGCTATCTGCTATGTGCACTGGGTAGGCTATCTGCTATGTTCACTCGGTAGGCTGCCTTCTAGTATATAAAGCTGAAAAACGAAAGCATTGGTGGTTCTGTCTATCTAGACAGGAAACAGGGCATAGCAAACATGCACTACTGCTCTCCATGTATCTGTTCTGAGAGAGAAGGAGCGTGTGTGTGTGTGTGTGTGTGAAAGAGGGAGAGAGAGAGAGAATGAGAGGGAGTGTATGAGTGAGTGTGTGTGTGTGTGTGTGTGTGAGCGAGAGAGAACGAGAGGGGGTGTGTGTGTCTGTGGTGTGTGTGTGTGTGTGGAAAAAAGCTTATGTTGCTGCAACTGCTTCTCCGTCTCGTGGGCGGTGTGCATGGCTCTATGTGATTATGCTGTGACAAACAACCTTTTCTGTGTTTCTTGTGTGTGTGTTTGTGTGTGTAAGAAACATACATTACTGCTATGGCTACTGATTCTGTGTCTGTTGGTTGTGTATATCATGTGCATGCGCAGGCCTGGGATCTTGTACTTGTGGTACCGTTCTCTGTGTCCGTTGTGTGTACTTCGTATGTGTGTGCACATGTGGGATCTTGCACCGGCGATGCTTCTGTGGTACAGTTCACAATATCTGTTGTGTGCTCTGTACGTTTGTGCACATGTGGGATCTTGCACCGCTGATGGGTTTGTGATACAGTTTACCACATCTGTTGTGTGTGCTCTGTACGTGTGTGCACATGTGGGATCTTGCACCGCTGATGTTTCTGTGGTACAGTTTACTATATCTGTTGTGTGTGCTCTGTACGTGTGTGCACATGTGGGATCTTTCACTGCTGATGCTTCTGTGGTACAGTTCTCTATATCTGTTGTGTGTCCGTTGCGTGACAATGTGGGATCTAGCAGCGCTGATGCTTCTGTGGTACAGTTCACTACATCTGTTGTG
Source organism: Pleurodeles waltl (assembly GCF_031143425.1). Classification (NCBI taxonomy): domain Eukaryota; kingdom Metazoa; phylum Chordata; class Amphibia; order Caudata; family Salamandridae; genus Pleurodeles; species Pleurodeles waltl. Next base: position 1,050,231,319 of record NC_090449.1, on the reverse strand, counting down.
TGTGCCTTGCAGGTGTGTGCACATGTGGGATCATTCACTGCTGATGCTTCTGTGGTACAGTTCACTACATCTCTTGTGTGTGCTCTGTACGTGTCTGCACATGTGGGATCTTGCACCGCTGACGCTTCTGTGGTACAGTTCACTATATCTGTTGTGTGTGCCTTGCAGGTGTGTTCACATGTGGGATCTTGCACCGCTGATACTTCTGTGGTACAGTTCACTACATCTGTTGTGTGTGCCTTGCAGGTGTGTGCACATGTGAGATCTTGCACCAAACACGCTTCTGTGGTACAGTTCACTATATCTGTTGTGTGTGCCGTGCAGGTGTGTGCACATGTGGCATCTTGCACCACAGACGCTTCTGTGGTACAGTTCACTACATCTGTTGTGTGTGGCTTGCAGGTGTTTGCACACATGGGATCTTTCACTGCTGATGCTTCTGTGGTACAGTTCTCCATATCTGTTGTGTGTGCTCTGTACGTGTCTGCACATGTGGGATCTTGCTCCGCTGATGCTTCTGTGGTACAGTTCACTGCATCTCTTGTGTGTGCCTTGCAGGTGTGTGCACATGTGGGATCTTGCACCGCTGATGTTTCTGTGGTACAGTTCACTACATCTGTTGTGTGTGCCTTGCAGGTGTGTGCACATGTGGGATCTTGCACTGCTGATGTTTCTGTGGTATAGTTCATTATATCTGTTGTGTGTGCTCTGTACGTGTGTGCACATGAGGGATCTTGCACTGCTGATGCTTCTGTGGTACAGTTTACTATATCTGTTGTGTGTGCTCTGTACGTGTGTGCACATGTGGGATATTTCACTGCTGATGCTTCTGCGGTACAGTTCTCTATATCGGTTGTGTGTGCCTTGCAGGTGTGTGAGCATGTGGATCTAGTAGCGCTGACGCTTCTGTGGTACAGTTCACTACATCTGTTGTCTGTGCCTTGCAGGTGTGTGCACATGTGGGACCTTGCACCACAGACGCTTCTGTGGTACAGTTCACTACATCTGTTGTGTGTGCCTTGCAAGTGTGTGCACACGTGGGATCATTCACTGCTGATGCTTCTGAGGTACAGTTCACTACAAATGTTGTGTGTGCCTTGCAGGTGTGTGCACATGTGAGATCTTGCACCACAGACGCTTCTGTGGTACAGATCACTATATCTGTTGTGTGTGCCTTGCAGGTGTGTGCACATGTGGGATCTTGCACCACAGACGCTTCTGTGGTACAGTTCACTACATCTGTTGTGTGTGGCTTGCAGGTGTTTGCACACATGGGATCTTTCACTGCTGATGCTTCTGTGGTACAGTTCTCCATATCTGTTGTGTGTGCTCTGTACGTGTCTGCACATGTGGGATCTTGCTCCGCTGATGCTTCTGTGGTACAGTTCACTGCATCTCTTGTGTGTGCCTTGCAGGTGTGTGCACATGTGGGATCTTGCACCGCTGATGTTTCTGTGGTACAGTTCACTACATCTGTTGTGTGTGGCTTGCAGGTGTTTGCACACATGGGATCTTTCACTGCTGATGCTTCTGTGGTACAGTTCTCCATATCTGTTGTGTGTGCTCTGTACGTGTCTGCACATGTGGGATCTTGCTCCGCTGATGCTTCTGTGGTACAGTTCACTGCATCTCTTGTGTGTGCCTTGCAGGTGTGTGCACATGTGGGATCTTGCACCGCTGATGTTTCTGTGGTACAGTTCACTACATCTGTTGTGTGTGCCTTGCAGGTGTGTGCACATGTGGGATCTTGCACTGCTGATGTTTCTGTGGTATAGTTCATTATATCTGTTGTGTGTGCTCTGTACGTGTGTGCACATGAGGGATCTTGCACTGCTGATGCTTCTGTGGTACAGTTTACTATATCTGTTGTGTGTGCTCTGTACGTGTGTGCACATGTGGGATATTTCACTGCTGATGCTTCTGCGGTACAGTTCTCTATATCGGTTGTGTGTGCCTTGCAGGTGTGTGAGCATGTGGATCTAGTAGCGCTGACGCTTCTGTGGTACAGTTCACTACATCTGTTGTCTGTGCCTTGCAGGTGTGTGCACATGTGGGACCTTGCACCACAGACGCTTCTGTGGTACAGTTCACTACATCTGTTGTGTGTGCCTTGCAAGTGTGTGCACACCTGGGATCATTCACTGCTGATGCTTCTGTGGTACAGTTCACTACAAATGTTGTGTGTGCCTTGCAGGTGTGTGCACATGTGAGATCTTGCACCACAGACGCTTCTGTGGTACAGATCACTATATCTGTTGTGTGTGCCTTGCAGGTGTGTGCACATGTGGGATCTTGCACCACAGACGCTTCTGTGGTACAGTTCACTACATCTGTTGTGTGTGTTCTGTACGTGTGTGCACATGTGGGATCTTTCACTGCTGATGCTTCTGTGGTACAGTTCTCTATATCTGTTGTGTGTGCCTTGCAGGTGTGTGGCAATGTGGGATCTAGCAGCACTGATGCTTCTGTGGTACAGTTCACTACATCTGTTGTGTGTGCCTTGCAGGTGTGTGCACACGTGGGATCATTCACTGCTGATGCTTCTGTGGTACAGTTCACCACATCTCTTGTGTGTGCTCTGTACGTATCTGCACATGTGGGATCTTACACTGCTGACGCTTCTGTGGTACAGTTCACTATATCTGTAGTGTGTGCCTTGCAGGTGTGTGCACATGTGGGATCTTGCACCACAGACGCTTCTGTGGTACAGTTCACTACATCTGTTGTGTGTGGCTTGCAGGTGTTTGCACACATGGGATCTTTCACTGCTGATGCTTCTGTGGTACAGTTCTCCATATATGTTGTGTGTGCTCTGTACATGTCTGCACATGTGGTATCTTGCGCCGCTGATGCTTCTGTGATACAGTTCGCTACATCTGTTGTGTGTGCCTTGCAGGTGTGTGCACATGTGGGATTTTGCACCGCTAATGCTTCTATGCTACAGTTCATTACATCTGTTGTGTGTGCCTTGCAGGTGTGCACATGTGTGATCTTGCACCGCTGATGTTTCTGTGGTATAGTTCATTATATCTGTTGTGTGTGCTCTGTACGTGTGTGCACATGTGGGATTTTGCACTGCTGATGCTTCTGTGGTACAGTTTACTATATCTGTTGTGTGTGCTCTGTACGTGTGTGCACATGTGGGATCTTTCACTGCTGATGCTTCTGTGGTACAGTTCACTACATCTGTTGTGTGTGCCTTGCAGGTGTGTGTACACGTGGGATCATTGACTGCTGATGCTTCTGTGATACAGTTCACTACATCTCTTGTGTGTGCTCTGTACGTATCTGCACATGTGGGATCTTGCACCGCTGATGCTTCTGTGGTACAGTTCTCTATATCTGTTGTGTGTGCCTTGCAGGTGTGTGCACATGTGGGATCTTGCACCGCTGATGCTTCTGTGGTACAGTTCACTACATCTGTCGTGTGTGCCTTGCAGGAGTGTGCAAATGTGAGATCTTGCACCACAGACGCTTCTGTGGTACAGTTCACTATATCTGTTGTGTGTGCCTTGCAGGTGTGTGCACATGTGGGATTTTGCACCACAGACGCTTCTGTGGTACAGTTCACTACATCTGTTGTGTGTGGCTTGCAGGTGTTTTCACACATGGGATCTTTCACTGCTGATGCTTCTGTGGTACACTTCTCCATATCTGTTGTGTGTGCTCTGTACGTGTCTGTACATGTGGGATCTTGCACCGCTGATGCTTCTGTGACACAGTTCGCTACATCTGTTGTGTGTGCCTTGCAGGTGTTTGCACATGTGGGATCTTGCACTGCTGATGCTTCTGTGGTGCAGTTCACTACATCTGTTGTGTGTGCCTTGCAGGTGTCTGCACATGTTGGATCTTGCACCGCTGATGTTTCTGTGGTATAGTTCATTATATCTGTTGTGTGTGCTCTGTACGTGTGTGCACATGTGGGATCTTGCACTGCTGATGCTTCTGTGGTACAGTTTACTATATCTGTTGTGTGTGCTCTGTACATGTGTGCACATGTGGGATCTTTCACTGCTGATGCTTCTGTGGTACATTTTTCTACATCTGTTGTGTGTGCCTTGCAGGTGTGTGACCATGTGGGATCTAGCAGCGCTGATCCTTCTGTGGTACAGTTCACTACATCTGTTGTCTGTGCCTTGCAGGTGTGTGCACATGTGGGACCTTGAACCACAGACGCTTCTTTGGTACAGTTCAATATGGGGGTTATTACAACTTTGGAGGAGGTGTTAATCCGTCCCAAATGTGACGGATATACCACCAGCCGTATTACGAGTTCCATAGGATATAATGGACTCGTAATACGGCTGGTGGTTTATCCGTCACTTTACCGTCACTTTTGGGACAGATTAACACCTCCTCCAAAGTTGTAATAACCCCCTATATCTGTTGTATGTGCCTTGCAGGTGTGTGCACATGTGGGTTCTTGCACCACAGAAGCTTCTGTGGTACAGTTCACTACATCTGTTGTGTGTGCCCTGTACGTGTCTGCACATGTGGGATCTTTCACTGCTGATGCTTCTGTGGTACAGTTCTCTATATCTGTTGTGTGTGCCTTGCAGGTGTGTGACAATGTGGGATCTAGCAGCGCTGATGCTTCTGTGGTACAGTTCACTACATCTGTTGTGTGTGCCTTGCAGGTGTGTGCACACGTGGGATCATTGACTGCTGATGCTTCTGTGGTACTGTTCACCACATCTCTTGTGTGTGCTTTGTACGTATCTGCACATGTGGGATCTTGCACCGCTGACGCTTCCTTGGTACAGTTCACTATGGCCCTCATTCTGACCTTGGCGGGCGGCGGAGGCCGCCCGCCAAAGTCCCGCCGTCAGGTTACCGTTCCGCGGTCGAAAGACCGCGGCGGTAATTCTGACTTTCCCGCTGGGCTGGCGGGCGGTCTCCTTCAGACCGCCAGCCAGCCCAGCGGGAAAGAGGCTTCCACGATGAAGCCGGCTCGGAATCGAGCCGGCGGAGTGGAAGCTGTGCGACGGGTGCAGTTGCACCCGTCGCGTATTTCACTGTCTGCGCAGCAGACAGTGAAATACATGTAGGGGCCCTCTTACGGGGGCCCCTGCAATGCCCATGCCAGTGGCATGGGCACTGCAGGGGCCCCCAGGGGCCCCGCGACCCCCCCTACCGCCATCCGGATCTCGGCGGTCCGACCGCCGGGATCTGGATGGCGGTAGGGGGGGTCAGAATCCCCGCGGCGGTGCAGCAAGCTGCGCCGCCGCGGTGGATTCAATGGGGCCGCGGTACACTGGCGGGACCCCGCCAGTGGTGCCGGTCCGACCGCGGCTTTACCGCCGCGGTCGGAATCCCCATTGAAGCACCGCCGGCTTGTCGGCGGTGCTCCCGCGGTCCTCCGCCCTGGCGGTCAAAGACCGCCAGGGTCAGAATGAGGGCCTATATCTGTTGTGTGTGCCTTGCAGGTGTGTGCACATGTGGGATCTTGCACCGCTGATGCTTCTGTGGTACAGTTCACTACATCTGTTGTGTGTGCCTTGCAGGTGTGTGCACATGTGAGATCTTGCACCACAGACGCTTCTGTGGTACAGTTCACTATATCTGTTGTGTGTGCCTTGCAGGTGTACACATGTGGGATCTTGCACCACAGATGCTTCTGTGGTACAGTTCACTACATCTGTTGTGTGTGGCTTGCAGGTGTTTGCACACATGGGATCTTTCACTGCTGATGCTTCTGTGGTACAGTTCTCCATATCTGTTCTGTGTGCTCTGTACGTGTCTGCACATGTGGTATCTTGCGCCGCTGATGCTTCTGTGATACAGTTCGCTAAATCTGTTGTGTGTGCCTTGCAGGTGTGTGCACATGTGGGATCTTGCACCGCTGATGCTTCTTTGGTACAGTTCACTACATCTGTTGTGTGTGCCTTGCAGGTGTGTGCACATGTGGGATCTTGCACCGCTGATGTTTCTGTGGTATAGTTCAATACATCTGTTGTGTGTGCTCTGTATGTGTGTGCACATGTGGGATCTTGCACTGCTGATGCTTCTGTGGTACAGTTTACTATGGTGGTCATTCTGACCCTGGCGGTCTTTGACCGCCAGGGCGGAGGACCGCGGGAGCACCGCCGACAGGCCGGCGGTGCTCCAATGGGGATTCCGACCGCATCGGTAAAGCCGCGGTCGGACCGGCACCACTGGCGGGGTCCCGCCAGTGTACCGCGGCCCCATTGAATCCTCCGCGGCGGCGCAGCTTGCTGCACCGCCGCGGGGATTCCGACCCCCCCTACCGCCATCCAGATCCCGGCGGTCGGACCGCCGAGATCCGGATGGCGGTAGGGGGGGTCGCGGGGCCCCTGGGGGCCCCTGCAGTGCCCATGCCACTGGCATGGGCATTGCAGGGGCCCCCGTAAGAGGGCCCCTACATGTATTTCACTGTCTGCTGCGCAGACAGTGAAATACGCGACGGGTGCAACTGCACCCGTCGCACAGCTTCCACTCCGCCGGCTCGATTCCGAGCCGGCTTCATCGTGGAAGCCTCTTTCCCGCTGGGCTGGCTGGCGGTCTGAAGGCGACCGCCCGCCAGCCCAGCGGGAAAGTCAGAATTACCGCCGCGGTCTTTCGACCGCGGAACGGTAACCTGACGGCGGGACTTTGGCGGGCGGCCTCCGCCGCCCGCCAAGGTCAGAATGAGGGCCTATATCTGTTGTGTGTGCTCTGTACGTGTGTGCACATGTGGCATCTTTCACTGCTGATGCTTCTGTGGTACAGTTCTCTATATCTGTTGTGTGTGCCTTGCAGGTGTGTGACCATTTGGGATCTAGCAGCGCTGATGCTTCTGTGGTACAGTTCACTACATCTGTTGTCTGTGCCTTGCAGGTGTGTGCACATGTGGGACCTTGCACCACAGACGCTTCTGTGGTACTGTTCACTATATCTGTTGTGTGTGCCTTGCAAGTGTGTGCACATGTGGGATCATTCACTGCTGATGCTTATGTGGTACAGTTCACTACATCTCTTGTGTGTGCTCTATACGTATCTGCACATGTGGGATCTTACACCGCTGACGCTTCTATGGTACAGTTCACTATATTCTGTTTTGTGTGCCTTGCAGGTGTGTGCACATGTGGGATCTTGCACCGCTGATGCTTCTGTGGTACAGTTCACTATATCTGTTGTGTGTACCTTGCAGGTGTGTGCACATGTGGGTTCTTGCACCACAGAAGCTTCTGTGGTACAGTTCACTACATCTGTTGTGTGTGCTCTGTACGTGTGTGCACATGTGGGATCTTTCACTGCTGATGCTTCTGTGGTACAGTTCTCTATATCTGTTGTGTGTGCATTGCAGGTGTGTGACAATGTGGGATCTAGCAGCGCTGATGTTTCTGTGGTACAGCTCACTACATCTGTTGTGTGTGCCTTGCAGGTGTGTGCACACGTGGGAACATTGACTGCTGATGCTTCTGTGGTACCGTTCACCACATCTCTTGTGTGTGCTCTGTACGTATCTGCACATGTGGGATCTTGCACCGCTGACGCTTCTGTGGTACAGTTCACTATATCTGTTGTGTGTGCCTTGCAGGTGTGTGCACATGTGGGATCTTGCACCGCTGATGCTTCTGTGGTACAGTTCACTACATCTGTTGTGTGTGCCTTGGAGGTGTGTGCACATGTGAGATCTTGCACCACAGACGCTTCTGTGGTACAGTTCACTATATCTGTTGTGTGTGCCTTGCCGGTGTGCACATGAGGGATCTTGCACCACAGATGCTTCTGTGGTACATTTCACTACATCTGTTGTGTGTGGCTTGCAGGTGTTTGCACACATGGGATCTTTCACTGCTGATGCATCTGTGGTACAGTTCTCCATATCTGTTCTGTGTGCTCTGTACGTGTCTGCACATGTGGTATCTTGCGCCGCTGATGCTTCTGTGATACAGTTCGCTACATCTGTTGTGTGTGCCTTGCAGGTGTGTGCACATGTGGGATCTTGCACCGCTGATGTTTCTGTGGTACAGTTCACTACATCTGTTGTGTGTGCCTTGCAGGTGTGTGCACATGTGGGATCTTGCACCGCTGATGCTTCTGTGGTACACTTCACTATCTCTGTTGTCTGTGCCTTGCAGGTGTGTGCACATGTGGGATCTCTCGCCGCTGATGCTTCTGTGGTACAGTTCACTACATCTGTTGTGTGTGCCCTGTACATGTGTGCACATGGGGGATTTTGTGCCGCTGATGCTTCTGTGGTACCGTTCACTATATCTGTTGTGTGTGCTCTGTACGTGTCTCCACATGTGGGATCTTGCGCTGATGACGCTTCTGTGGTACAGTTCACTATATTTGTTGTGTGTGCCTTCCATGTGTCTGCACATGTGGGATCTTGCGTCGCTGACGCTTCTGTGGTACAGTTCACTGTATTTGTTGTGTGTGCCTTCCATGTGTCTGCACATGTGGGATCTTGCACCGCTGACGCTTCTGTGGTACAGTTCACTATATCTGTTGTGTGTGCCTTGCAGGTGTGTTCACATGTGGGTTCTTGCACCGCTGATGCATCTGTGGTACAGTTCACTATATCTGTTGTGTGCGCGTTGCGGGTGTGTGCACACATGAGATCTTGCGCTGCTGATGCTTCGGTGGTACAGTTCACTACATCTGTTGTGTGTGCCCTGTACATGTGTGCACATTTGGGATCTTGCAGCGCTGATGCTTCTGTGGTACAGTTCACTATGCCTGTCGTCTGTCTAGCATGTGCATGCACACGTCGGATCTTGCACCACAGACGCTTCTGTGGTACCATCCCTATAAAAAATGTCTTCAAATCTCTTCACTGCTCGGACACCCTCCCTCTCCATTCTCTCTTGTGTTTAGGTCCCGCCTCACACACCTCACTTGTCTCCTTTTCTGCTTCTTTTCTTTGTAATTCTCATCTCAGTATTTCCGTGGTCTCTGCTCATCACTTACTGTGCATCCCTGTCTCCTTTGATTAATGACTCGTTTATTGATTTGGCCAAGCCTCACAACTCTCTTATTTCTCAGAAATTCCTGTCCTCCTTGGCTCCCCTTTTACTAATTTCTCGTTTACTATGTTATTGATTTTTACAAACTATGTAAACAAGACCAATAAATCCCCAGACCGGGAATGACTCTCTGCCATGAAACAAGATGGATTGACTTTCAAACTTTGAAAAACAAAGAAGTGATGGGCTCAGCACTTGAATTCATCTCAGGGTCTGGCAATTTCTCTGTTCTGCATTCCAGTCCATCCTTTTGCTCATTATGAGTCCACAGAGAGGGACCATCCATACAAAAGCATCCTTGCAGTGGCTCCTGGAGGAACAGGTCAGTGCAAACACCTAGGACATCAGCCCTTGGAAGAGGGACTGAAGCAAGTCCAGGCCACAAGTGGTACCTCCCTCTGAGATAATCAAACAGGAAATGGCAAAGCTACGTAATCTAACTTCATTGGGTGCTTAATCTGTATAACAGAATGTATTGTATTGTTTTTATTGCACTTTAAGAAGTATTCATTTTTCATTAAGGAATATTGCAGATTGATATTTTATAGATGTGAACATTGAAAGGGAAAATTGTTAAAGTAGAAAGTAAACGGTAGATTCGAGCATTTTAAAACATATATATCTGTTGTCCTGTTGTTAGGATGCTAAGCTGGGATGTCACATGTTATGGCATAATGAATGTTGTGTTATGCTCTTGTTTGTGTTGTTTGTCATGTGTTAGATGCTACTGCGCCCTGTTATGAAATGATATTTTGCAGTGGTAAGTAGGATATGAAGCTGTGTTATGATGCTGTGTTAGGGTACTATGTTACAGTGATGTTTCTATGGTGTGTTCTGTTATGTAAGCAGTTAAAGAGCGGTGTAAAATTGTTGTGCTTTGCTGCTGTTCTTATGATGCACTATGGGTTACATTTTGATGGCGTTATGTATTGGTCTCATTAATGTTAATGAATGAAGCCATTCAGTGGCCTTCATGGCTTATTGGTGAGTCCTTGAAAATGCCTTAGACAAACCCATCCAACAGCCAATGTGGAACAAATTTAATAATATTGACCCATAGGCACCTAAAATTAATGATTTCCCAGAAATTAAGGGCCTGATTTATATTTTTTTAGCGCAAAATTTGCGAAATTTGTTGATGCAAAAGTGGCGCAAACCTATAACTTTCAATTATATTTTGTACGTTTGCGCCGCTTTTGCGCAAAAAAAATTACGCAAAGGCGGCTCTACAAAAAGTATAAATCAGGCCCTAAGTATTAAATTATGCCGTTGTGTATGTCAATTGTCTACATTTGCTCACTCTCGAACGGTGGCAGACTGAGCCAGCACCATGATATGAGACGCTATAAGCAGCAGACAACAGAAAGAGGAAGACAGCAGGCGCTTAACCAACAGAGCTACCTTACATTATGTTTCAGTGACTGTGAAGTGACAGACAGTACTGCGCATATCAGAGTATTTATGACAAAACAAGCAAAAGCCTGTCATTCATTTCCTAATGCAAAAAGAACAAGTGATGGACGGAACACTGAACAATGTCAAACATTCACCCCCAGTACAGAGATCTGGGCCTAAATCCATCTTTTTTTTGCTACCCATGCCGTTCCAGTTTGGACCCAGCCATATGCAAATCAGCCTTGACCCTGTTCCCCATGCGAACAGTCCAGCCCGAACTGCCAAGCCAGGTCCTCCCTGGACTGGAAACAAGGATCCTAGCACCGGTTTCAGGGTATCATTTTTCATCAGCCAGGCTAGCTTGATTCCAGTGGCATGGGGAGCACGGGACCCACGTCTGGGCATAGGCTTCCCACTTGGAGCAGCAAATGCAAAAAAGAACAAGTGATTACATACCTCAAAGAAGCGCTAGAAAGTGACGTCAAATAGCCCAAGACTTAAGTTTAGAGCATGTTTAAGAGCCCCTAGCGCCATCTACTGACACAATAGGGTCATTGTTCTGATGCTTATGTTTCGTGCGATGGCCAAAATCCTCTCGCCATATTTACAAAGTGGCGCAATGCATGCATTGCGCCACTTTGTAAACCCTTGCGCCATATTATGCCTGCGCCATGCATCACGTATGCAAGGGGGTGATCCCCCGTTAGGGGGGCCAAAAAATGGTGCAAGGAAATCTAAGAGATTATCTTGTGCTATTGTTATCGGCACTTTATATATTTATAATGGGCCCCTATGTACTCCGTAACAGTAGTGCCAAAATTATGGCACTACTCCTGCAGAGTACATCAATAGCATTAAAAAAATGACGCTATTGAACTCTACCCTGCGGCATGGAGGTAGTAGGGGGATGGTAAAGGGTGCAAGAAAAGTGATGTTGCACTGTGTGCAGCGCCACTTTTCTTAAATATGCCCCTATGTGTGTTTTACTTTGCACAATAAACAGCTGCAGAAGTGGACATCAGGCTGCGGAAGAAGCAGAGACGATTGATGCATAGAAGCAAAAAGCGTGGTGGGCGTAGAGACTATTCTGTTCCTACTGTGAGAATACATTTACTAGGTGGGCGTTGGTGGAATTTGAATGACTCCAGAGTAATCTGAGTGATTTCAAAACTTCTGCATTACTCTTTGACACAGAACTACTGATAATTGCACAATTATTCTTACTTGTGTAATATCAGGAAAAAATCCAACAGCGAGAGCGCATTAAGCGAGGGCAAGTGGGTGTTCTTGCTCACTATTTGTGATCTGATGCATTTAGCTCCATTTCTTAGTGCAGAAATGCATTCTCACCTCCATTTTGTATGCAGGGGTGCATTTTGCGTTAGGAAAATAGTCTAAAGGCTGGGAATCAGTTGGAGAATAATCGTACCCCAAAAGCACATTTAGCGAGCACAAGCGGTTGCTCACTATTCATGTTCTGCTGCACTTAGCACTATTAGTGCAAAAATGCATCCTTGCTTCCATTTTGGAGGCAAGGGTGTATTTTGCACTAGGCAAATAGCACTAAATGAAGGGAATAAGTTGAGGAAAAATCCTACCCCAAGAGCACATTTAGCAAGCGTGAGCTGCTACTCGTGCTCACTATTTGTGTTCTGCTGCATTTGGCACTATTTCTTAGCACAAAATGCATCCTCGCATCTATGTTAGGCACAAGGGGGCGTTCTTGAAGTAAGAAATAGTGCTAAATGCAGAATTACACTTATCACCTAATTTTGCGGAAACTTTAGATAATTCCGTGTGATTATGCTGCACGGAATTATGCAAGTCACACCCACCCCTATTACTAGGATAGAAATCTTCGCCGCACGCCGCATGGAGGGAAGGATGACACGAAGCCAGTAGTCAGTTACTACTAGTTGAGAGAGATTTGTATGTCTGTGTGTGCTGTTAGTATACAGCCAACTGAGCAAAACAGCAGAGTCGTAGAGGCTTAAAGGCAAGGATACAGTCTGAAGGTGATTGGAGATGCAACTGGATTCTAGGAGTAGCCCTAGACTGCTACCTCATTGCCATCTACTGATCTCCAAACAGGTGTGTCTTCAGCTCTTGTTTAAATCTGTCTGTATTGCCAAAGCTCTCAGGGCCTTAAGAGCTGCTCTTGCTGAACACTACAATTTGCCTAAATTGGAGCAGGGTTGGAGGGGTCCTGTTGGATACAGGGATGTTGTCCTAAATCTTGGGTGCATAGATGGAAAAGGTCATTTGCCTTGCTTGAAAAGGATACTGAAGAATGTGTTTTTTTATTATGAAATGAAAGGATGCACTGTTAAAATGTTTTTATTCTAAACAATGACCTTCTGAACATATGTGCATAAATCAAATCTAATCGAACCCATGAAAGCATCACCCAATGCAATACACTTGGACACAGTGTGGGATAATGGAGAGGCTAGTAGTAAAATCTAAAGCATGTGAACAGAAACACCAACAATTCAGAGAACAATTGAGTTCCAACAAAGTGATGCTTCTAAGCTTACTAATACTGCTATTAGCACAATAAATAGACAATTCAATTGCACATGACTGTTTGCCACAGCAACTGCATACAAAGCATATTTCTTTCCCGATTTCAAGAACAAAAGGATGAGAAAGAGAGCTCAGACACTGCTGAGGCACTCCCATTTGATTACTGGTATACCCATCCATATGCTCCCTTGCAGAGGCACAAAGCAGCCACTCAACCTAACCGATGCTGCACTTGTCACAGATGGCAAATAACTCATATTCATCCTGGTCAGAGCACAACATCTGCATCTCTATGAAAACCACGTAATATGGAAGCAGTTCTCACTCCTCCGGAAACATCAAATCCATCTTGTGATGACGACTTCTGAACTATATTTTTGAATTAAGCACCGCCCTACCAGCATGTGCCCCCCCCCCCCCACTCAAGGTCATCCTAGGCACCACTGGCAGGATCATCAAAGATTTGTGCAAATTTGACAAAATCACCTCACACTGATTTATTCATCCCAGGAGCCAAACAGAAAACAAACAGCTGCAACTTTGTCATGATTGGAACTAAGAAAACCAACAGTAAAATCCTCAGGAGACACACCTTGACTGGTGCAATTAGGCCCATATTCATACTTTTTTAGCGCCGCATTTGCGTCATTTTTTGACGCAAAAACGATGCAAATTTGCAAAATACAATTGTATTTTGCAAGTTTGCGCCGCTTTGGCGTAAAAAAGCGGCGCAAATGCGACGCAAAAAAGGTATAAATATGGGCCTTAGAATCTGAAATAACAGCATGCTGTACACCATGCTTAGCAGAGTCCCCTGCAGTTTGAAAAGGAGCCAAAATCACATCTCTTTAAGAAGCACCAGAAGATGATCCAATCTATCCTATTCTATAGAGTATCCATCTTCCTAGTCCATGCATCCTATGACACCTTGGATGACCTACGCTAACATAGTTCATACACTCTTGACCTTGCTAGCTCCCTTTTCCAAGTCACTGGATCACACCACATCCTATTGTACATGACATGTAATCATTGACTTTTGCAGACTATTGTAGAGCATCCATTGCATACCCACATTGAGCTTAGCATGCTTTGCCCCCCAGCAGATACACAATGCATAGTCCTTTGGTTTCAAGCAACACTGACCATATATTCAAAGAAGTCAGCATGGTAATAAATCTCGCACCAGAAGAAAATGAAACCTTTTCACCAACAAAACAACCTCAGAGCATATTATAATCTGGTACTGTCCCACTTGTGTGAATGCATTCTGCTGCTCGAGAGTGTTCCGGATGTGGCCCTTAAGCTGCTGAAGTGCATCCTAGACATCGAGGCACATCTCGTTAAGAGTCTGAACAAATTCAGCCCAAGCATACTAGTGGGGTACTTTGCATCACAGAAATGTGAGGAAAATGAGTGACCAAAGTTTGAGATTTGCATGACATTCTGTGGAAGAAAACACTGTGGTAGACACACGAGTGACACCATCATGGACTTTCCTGGGTGTCTAATTTTCAGAAATGTCTTGTTTTTCCTTGAGTGGCGGCCAAGCCCAGACTGAAATGCTTCAGATACCAACAATATCAAAATTGGTCAATTTTCATTGTGAAAATTGGATGTAACTTGGCGTTTTAGGGCCTATTACACCACTGCCCAGAAACACAAGTGGAGTACAGTTTTTATCAGAAAAACTATGGGAATGGTGGTTGTAATGACTGTGTGGAGATCTACAGACTTTGGAACTTTCGCTCAAAGACATTTGAGGAAAATGTGTTACTTTAAGCCAAAGTTTGAGGTTTGCAGGACATTCTGGGTGAAAGTGTCTTGGGATCCATGCAAGGCACACAATCCTGGTCTCATCTGTGTGTGTAGTTTTCCGAAATGTCTTGGTTTAGTAGCTTTTTATGTATGGTGGCCTAACTTGGGTCCAAATATCACTGCTACCACACCAGTAAAAAGAATCAGTTTGCAAAGAAAAAATTTTGATGTCTCCAACTTGCACTTTTGGGCCTTTCTTGTTAGAGGCAATAGGTTCAGCCACTCAAATGGGTGCCGCTTTTATTTGGAGAAGTGTGTCATTACAAAATAGTAAAATATTTGTTACTATCATTTGAAGTTCTCTATATTTTTCGCTTCTTAATGAAAACCAGTGTGCAAGAAAGAAGACATTTTGGAACATGCCTTCTGAATCACATCATTACGGGCAATCACAAATTCAGAGATGTACAAATAAAATAGCCTTATTATAGTACACTTAGGGGGTCATTCTGACCCCGGCGGTAATTACCGCCATGGCGGAGGTTGGCGGTAGCACCGCCAACAGGCCGGCGGTGCTCCGCCGGGCATTTTGACCGCGGCGGTACAGCCGCGGCCAGAAGCGGAAAGCCGGCGGTGTACCGCCGACTTTCCGCTGCCCGTCAGAATCCTCCATGGCGGCGGAGCGCGCTCCGCCGCCATGGGGATTCTGACACCCCCTACCGCCATCCTGTTCATGGCGGTTCTCCCGCCAGGAACAGGATAGCGGTAGGGGGTGCCGCGGGCCCCTGGGGGCCCCTGCCGTGCCCATGCCAATGGCATGGGCACGGCAGGGGCCCCCGTAAGAGGGCCCCACAAAGTATTTCAGTGTCTGCCTAGCAGACACTGAAATACGCGACGGGTGCAACTGCACCCGTCGCACCTTCCCACTCCGCCGGCTCAATTCTGAGCCGGCATCCTAGTGGGAAGGTTGATTTGCCCTGGGCTGGCGGGCGGTCTTTTGGCGGCCGCCCGCCAGCCCAGGGCAAATCTCAGAATCACCGCCGCGGTCTTTTGACCGCGGTGCGGTGTTCTGACGGCGGTACCTTGGCGGACGGCCTCCGCCGTCCGCCAAGGTCAGAATGACCGCCTTATTATCTTGGGCACATTTGAAAAATGTATATATTTCCTTCATACCCAGTACTCATTGATTAAAAGTTGCCATATGAATTGATGAATGGTCAGTACACAATGAAATTGCCTTTTGATGGTAAATGTGCATTTTATGTTCTTAGGAAATAAACAGGCATTATGTGCCCTAGTGACCAGAGGGGTTTAACAGACATAACGGTATACTTCTTTTGGACATCAGGGCAAAACATTGCATTTGAAAATGTAGAAAAATACTTCTATAGTTTTCCAATTATTTTCATTTCTTTTTATTTAAACAATTAGGAACAATTAGAAAATCAGGAACGGGCTATACAATTGACCCCCTGCAGAATTTCGAATTTTGCCTAGGATTCAGAAATGTATAGCCTTCCAATAGGTTTCACACCTGTTTCTACCACAAACTTCAAGTAGGTAAAAAACACCAAAAATAGAAGAAATCTATTGACACTTAGAACAATGCATTAAGTTAACCAATGCATGAAGTAACCATTTACTCGGCTTGGACGATGGTGATCTTAGAACAGCAAACATTTTGTAGATACCACATTTAGAAAGAACACACATACTTTCTTGCATAGCACTTTTTCAATTTTTCGGAAAACAAAAACAAGATTTTGCTGTGTTTTGTTTATTTTCTCGGTTCTCTCCAGGGGATCTTCAAACTCTGGGTACCATCATAAGCCCAAAATGTGGAGAAAAAGGCACATATCTGGTGTGGATATGTTTGGGGGAAAAATATAAGAATGTTTAAGCATATATATATATATATATATATATATATATATATATATATATATATATATTCAACAGCAAAAATATAGAACAGCAGCACTCTCAGGAAATCAAAAGGAAGTAAATTTATTTAAACACAACGCGTTTCGGCTGACTAGCAGCCTTGATCACGTGAATAACCCAACCTTTCCATACACCAATATATACTCAGAAATCATGGTCATAGAAACAGGACTAAATCATGTATTCTTGCAATTAATATAAATTTCAATAAATTTCAAAACATGACCATAGTTAACAAGTTAGTCTAAAAAGTTGAACATCAAATTGTACGCAATACAGAATATATACTAAATTCATCCATATACATCCATCTATCATCATATATAAATAAAATAAATATGATATAACTCAATAAATATATTATAGATAAATATAAATGACTTTAGAAAAAATTGATTAATTATGTATGCTCCCATATATCAAAGGACAATATCTCTATAAATACATAAATAATTACATAGTTGTATAAATATAAAAGATATATAAATCTCCATATGTATATGTGATGCATATAAGTCAAAACATAATTTCAATTTAACCACATCATCTAACTATTTTCACTTCAATAAATTGATTATCGTAGATATATATGGAACCAATATCATATTCTAAAAAGCACATTTATACAAGATGTTTCATATATGTCATGCATTAATTGAAAATTGTTTTCTTTCTTTGAAGGATTCAAGCCAACAAGTAATATGAACATGTTCTTAATCTAGAAATTTCAATAAAGTATTTATTCCCTTATCTATTTTGTGTAATACACAAATAATGGAAAGAATACTTAACACTGTTTCTATAGGTCCAATATCCATCACCCTGTGAACAAACTAAACCATAATCACTAGTCAATATACGAATCTGGAATCCAGCCGGACCCCATCATTCTGAAAAAGACATAAAATATAAAACAAAGCACATTATACTTAAAAAATTATCACTTGAAAACTACATTAGGAAAAGAATAACACAATAAGAGAAAATATAACAGTTCATTAAGACCAAGATCAAGTAAGCCTGCTATTTATGTTTCAAAATGCCTTGAGATCAAATCTTCGAAAATCACCAATTCAATTGACATAATCACTGTCTCAAATCTCAAATAGGTGAGTGCATAACTCTTCACCAATATTTTATCCATTTGGTATTTTAGTTTCTAAATCAACAATATATACGGATTCTTTTTTCCTTAGCATCAATTCTCTATTTCAACCTCTATGATGGGATGGTACATGTTCAATACCATAGTAGGATAACAGAGTAGGTTAACATCGCTCAAACAAAAGAACGCAACCTACAGGGATTCTTTCCTTGCGGTCATTGCAAAGCTTGCCGCAACAGTGTGTCTAGAAAAGAATACCCTATGAGTAAATTAGGAGTTAACAGACAAATTAAACAGTTTATACCGTGTAGTACTCCATTTACTATATACGTATTGGAATGTCCATGTCACCTTAGGTATGTGGGAAGTACGAAACATGTAGTAAAAAAACGTATTTTGGAACATATGCGTGCCATTACAACAAGAGATTCTCATTACCCTGTAGCGCGACATTTTCAGGAGAAACACAACTCTGATTCAACTCTGTTATCCTACTATGGTATTGAACATGTACCATCCCATCATAGAGGTGGAAATAGAGAATTGATGCTAAGGAAAAAAGAATCCGTATATATTGTTGATTTAGAAACTAAAATACCAAATGGATTAAATATTGGTGAAGAGTTATGCACTCACCTATTTGAGATTTGAGACAGTGATTATGTCAACTGAATTGGTGATTTTCGAAGATTTGATCTCAAGGCGTTTTGAAACATAAATAGCAGGCTTACTTGATCTTGGTCTTAATGAACTGTTATATTTTCTCTTATTGTGTTATTCTTTTCCTAATGTAGTTTTCAAGTGATAATTTTTTAAGTATAATGTGCTTTGTTTTATATTTTATGTCTTTTTCAGAATGATGGGGTCCGGCTGGATTCCAGATTCGTATATTGACTAGTGATTATGGTTTAGTTTGTTCACAGGGTGATGGATATTGGACCTATAGAAACAGTGTTAAGTATTCTTTCCATTATTTGTGTATTACACAAAATAGATAAAGGAATAAATACTTTATTGAAATTTCTAGATTAAGAACATGTTCATATTACTTGTTGGCTTGAATCCTTCAAAGAAAGAAAACAATTTTCAATTAATTCATGACATATATGAAACATCTTGTATAAATTTGCTTTTTAGAATATGATATTGGTTCCATATATATCTACGATAATCAATTTATTGAAGTGAAAATAGTGTTAGATGATGTGGTTGAATTGAAATTATGTTTTGACTTATATGCATCACATATACATATGGAGATTTATATATCTTTTATATTTATACAACTATGTAATTATGTATGTATTTATAGAGATATTGTCCTTTGATATATGGGAGCATACATAATTAATCAATTTTTTCTAAAGTCATTTATATTTATCTATAATATATTTATTGAGTTATATCATATTTATTTTATTTATATATGATGATAGATGGATGTATATGGATGAATTTAGTATATATTCTGTATTGCGAACAATTTGATGTTCAACTTTTTAGACTAACTTGTTAACTATGGTCATGTTTTGAAATTTATTGAAATTTATATTAATTGCAAGAATACATGATTTAATCCTGTTTCTATGACCATGATTTCTGAGTATATATTGGTGTATGGAAACGTTGGCTTATTCACGTGATCAAGGCTGCTAGTCAGCCGAAACGCGTTGTGTTTAAATAAATTTACTTCCTTTTGATTTCCTGAGAGTGCTGCTGTTCTATATTTTTGCTGTTGAAAGGAGATTAACCGGAGTGCTCTGCCGGTCTTTTTGCTGCACCACCCCTCTTGGGCCATCTGGAGCTCATTTGTGAGCATTTGTATCAAAGAATATATATATATATATATATATATATATATATATATATACATATATATATATATATATATATATATATATATATATATAAAACAAAATCAAAATAACTAATAAACCATAAAAAAAAGAAAAACTTACCTTAAAATTAATTGTTCAGGCACTTGTTATTCATGCAAAATCGTTTAGACAGTAGTTGTTCAGTACTTCGTTGTAGAGACTTTTTAGTTGTTTAGCAGTAGTGGTTCAGGCAAGCAGTGGTTTAGACCTCGTTGTTCAGGATGTTTCCCCATGGGTAAACATGAGGTGGTAGAAGAACCCCCTCTAGACAGATATGGCATTGCTGAATTCCTGTGGGCTGGGTGGGACACATTGAAGAGAGGGAGAGCCAGGCTCCCTCAGTATACTTCAAAGGGTGCTCTCCGATTCACAGGGAGGTTACAAGGAAGGGGCCTGGGCATAAGTCAGGAAGGAGATGTGGCTGATAATAGAATCATAAAGAGTAGTCCTGAGGAGCTGGGGTAACCTTTTGATGCACATATCACTGTGGCTGACACCCAGGTGTGAGCTCCTAGTCACTCCCATGGCCTGTTTTGTGTGCCTATCAGTTTTGGAGTTGTTCCGGCTGTGACAGGCTGGAAAGAGAGGGCAGAGGAGTGGGCACTTCAAAAGGAAGCAGACCCCGAACAAAAATTAAAAAAACTCAGATCTAAATCGCATTTGTTGTCTTGCAATGGACTGTAAGAAGAAATAGTTTGAAACTCCAAAAAATTTCAACTAACAAGCAGTCGGGCTGTGCGCAAAGGAGCAGCTCTTTATGACTTCTGCCTGTGAACAGAGGTGGGGGTCAAGGCCTGCTCATTTCCCTCAAGGAGGGGTCATCACTAGGGAATCCAAGACCACCTGCCCTGGAGCGAGGATCACCAGCATCTGCCTACTTGCCAAGACCAGTGCACCCTGCGAGGAAGAGAAGAGAGTTGGAGGTAGTGAGGTCCTGTGGGGAATCCTTTTGAGTGGATTCCTCTCGCAAGGTGTGACGTTAAGTATTGGTACTGTAGAAAATGAGTCTTCAACAACAGATATTTAAAAGTTGCTTACAGTTGAGGCCTAACAAGATGCATCCTAATAGTCCATTACACACATGCAATACTGCACACTCTTGTCATGATCATCAGAAATCACACAACTCAGAACATCCATCACATCACATATCAGGAAAGGCATTCAAGTATGGCATGCATCACACATGATACAGCAAGGACCGCACCAAACATCACAGTTTGTGATGAAAATGCAACAACTAAGGTTGTGTATTTTCTCCTGCACCTGTAGAGCTGTACACTTTTTAATAGTTAAGCAAACTTCAGAGTGTTTCTCAACACCATCTTTTCAAATTCTCCCCCATTTGTATTAGCGTAGAAATAGCATCACTTAAGTGGTTTGTGGTTGACCGTTTCATCCATTATTTTTGTAAACTCTGTTTTTATTAGTTAATCTGAAAGGGAAATAAGAAATGCAAACAAATGCAACTTTTCAAGCAATAAGCGTATGGGGGTGGCGTATACTGACTTGTGAATGTGATCATGCAGAGTGACCACTGTATGAGCAGGACTACTGAAATTATGCAATTCTACAGTGTAGTATTTTCCACATAACTACAGATTGTATTACATGACTGAAGGTTCCTATTATGCATTTCTTTTCTCGCTTTATTTCAATCAATGATAAAATACACAAACTTCTTTTCTGAAAAACATCCTAAAAGATGATGTTAGAAAGAGCACAGCCAATGGTTGTAACGGGACATATTAATCGTGATTGAGAGCAAGAAGCCGTCTTTTCTTGCTGGTTGCCGTCATTGTAAGTCACTTTGCAAATTTCCATCATATATTTTTCATTTATTATTATTATTATTATTATTATTATTAATATTATTATTATTCATAGTTTACTTAAAGCCAAAAAATCTCAGCATTAATTCTGCATATTATAAAAACACATAATTAAGTAAAAATTGGTAATACGTTAAAAATAATAATAAAAGTAATGGACAAATATAAATATGGTCGGTCAGTCATGTTATATCAACAGGTGATATGGTACTCATCACACAACTCCTTAAAGTGCTAAAGTGAAAATCCTGCCACTTTCCTTATCCTCCAAACTGCTTTAAGGTGGCAGCCGAGTCCTAGTGCTATGTGGGTACCACAATCCGCCCTTAGGAAACAATAAGCTTCTCTATAATATTTTGTGCCTAAGGAAATACACAATGGTCTAAGTCATGACCGCATGGGTCTATCATATGCGGGGAAAAAAAATAAAAGATGTTCTACATCTTCAGTCTTGTGACTATGTAAAGGGCAGCTATGTCAAGTCGATGGACTGGGATCCCAATCAGAGATAAACGTATTGACCAACAAGGTGCCCGCCCTATTTTTTTATGAGCAGTGTACGTGCTAAGGGTGGTATGTATACAGCCATATGTGGCTCAAATTTGGGGGTGGGTGTGAAGGACAGGAACCCCTCTACCAGCTCTCCTGCTCCAGCATTTAAGGAATGAGAGTCATTTACCCAGTCCCAGTATTTATCTTTTACCAATGACTTGGTATTTTTTCATTTATTATTAATTTGATTGTTTGCTTACATTAGTGTCTTTCTTCAAAATATGGTTCAATGACAATAGCCCTGTTTTCTGCTGCTAAAATACTCAACTTCCTTCTTACTACAGTTGGAGACCAGACCACCAGCACTAGCAATAGATGCATTCTTCCAGAATTGGTCCTAAAATCTCAATTACCTCTTTCCCCCTATTTATCATGATAGCTTGAGTTTTAGAACAAGTGTGTTGTCAACAAACCTTCCTAATTTCTGTAACCACATCCAGGGGACAACTGCCAACTCTCTAAGATACTTTCAAAGAAACAAAACCTAGTAAGGATAACAAGCATTTGCAATGCAATAGGTCTTGCATTTACTTGAGTTGGAGGTATTGGCGTTATAAATACATAACTGGACTTTTTTTTGCCACATTAATTGGTCAACCTGCTGCACACTTTGGTCCTTGCTGCCACATAACTCCAGTGGCTCTGTATATAACGAAAGGGCTAGTGGGCCTACTGGAATAATTTTTTAAACAAGGACCTTAAAACACAAACTACTCCCATGTGCAAAACATATTTACTTGGCAGTTGGTTCAGGCGACATTGCCCGCAGGGCAATGAATAACTAATTGTACTCTAAGAATGCATGCTTACTGGTTCACTGCCCCTTTACTGCGGTCTGGAGAGTCGAACAAAATTCCCATGATTTTTCACACGCTTGTGGAGAGCCATTTCACATGATATTAATGATCCTTAGTCGGTCTTGAACTGAAATATTAGTTATAAAATATTGACCATTGTACAGCATAATCAACTGTAACCTCTCTTCGATGTTTGTTTTATAAATACACACACACACAGCTCAAGTTTCACAAAGTCAAACGTGTGTAGTTCATCTAGTCAGGTTTCTGTTTTGTATTCATAACTTGTATCACATTATAAAAATATAACTACAAGACCAGAATGCAAAGCAGAAACATAAACTAAATGAGTGACGTGTTTCTACAAACTGTGAGAGGGGACTCGAAGTCCCAGCAGGCCCTAGGGAAAGGGGCGGAGCACCATCACCCCGAGGCAGTGCTATAAAAGCACAGAGAGATCCCCGCAGCACGGGACGCACTTCTACAAACTGTGAGAGAGGACTCAAAGTCCCAGGGAAAGCAGTGGAGAACCATCACCCCAAGGCAGTGCTATAAAAGCACAGAGAGAGCCCGCAGCGCGGGACGCACTTCTACAAACTGTGAGAGAGGACTCGAAGTCCCACCAGGCCCCAGGGAAAGCAGTGGAGCACCATTACCACGAGGCAGTGCTATAAAAGCACAGAGAGAGCCCGCAGCGCGGGACGCACTTCTACAAACTGTGAGAGAGGACTCGAAGTCCCAGCAGGCCCCAGGGAAAGGGGCGGAGCACCATCACCACGAGGCAGTGCTATAAAAGCACAGAGAGAGCCTCGCAGCGTGGGATGCGCTTATACAAACTGTGAGAGGGGACTTGAAGTCCCAGCACGCCCCAGGGAAAGGGGGGGCACCATCACCACAAGGCAGTGCTATAAAAGCACAGAGAGCCTTGCAGCGCGGGATGTGCTTCTACAAACTGTAAGAGGGGACTCGAAGTCCCAGCAGGCCCCAGGGAAAGGGGCAGAGCACCATCACCAAGAGGCAGTGCTATAAAAGCACAGAGAGCCCTGCAGCGCAGGACACGCCCGGGCAAAGCCCGGGCCAAGGGCGGGCCCATCTTTGCTCGTCAGTGGCTGGAAGAGGCTGGGCTGGGCCACCCCTCTGATACCTGGCAAAGTAGGGTGAGTGTTAAAACCTACTACTGCTACTATCCCCCCTAACTTTATGCGTGAGAGGGTGCTTTGTCTCTCCCTCCCACAGCAGTAATTACTCAATTGGGTGAAAAGTATTTGCGAGACAGCTGGTCAAACCAACAGGATTGGTAGGAAGAGGACCCTGCAGAATGGAGAACAAGGTGCAGGGGGGAAGGGATCATCAAATTAAACGCTAGACTCATTTCTTGCCCGAGCGGTTGGGGTGGTTGCAAAGGAGATAGACTTGGCAGAGAGACGGCTTGAATTGGAAATAAGTGACTGGCAACGAGTACCACCCAATATTGAGATTTTGGAGTCCTCTGTTAATGAAGATGGGCAGCCATTGGTAGGGCGGGGGTACTGTCCAAATCCCCCCCAGCAGCGGGGAAAATGGGTTGGAGGACTTATCAGGGAATAGCAAGAGGATTCTGTCTGATTTGCAGTTCGGTGGCAGTAGTCCCCCACCCAAGAAACCTCAGAAGAAACCCGTGAAAAAATCCAAAGTACCTCTACCTGAAAATCTGAGCTGGTGCCGGCCAGTGCCTAGCTCCCGGTCTTGATAATCTTTTGGTAAAAATTAAGGAGCTGACTGAGGCACATTTGGTCCCGGTAAAAGAAAAACTGCAGGCCTTGAAAGCTGCAGTTTTTCTTATGAGCGGGGGGTCCGGATACAGTGCCAACACACCTTGGGCCTTTGGATCCTATGTGTCATGGTCACACATACGAGGAGGAGACTTTGTTGGTAGAAAATCCGGGAGCTCAGGAGAGAGATACCTTACATCCTCTGTATCACTCTAATTTAGGGATCCCAGTAAAGTGCACAAAGATGACCTTTGCAAATTTGTGGGCAGATGCAAGGGATACAGGCAGACTTGGAGATGGAGGGAGATCTGGGAGTGGGACTGGAGAGAAAGCAGTGGTGAACTAAGACCAGAGGCAAAATTTGTATCCTGATAATGGCCTCCCACTTGTCCGTTTAGAGCTTCCTCCTGACTGTGTCCCCTATGTGGTGGTACTTACAAATGTCCCACCCTTAGGGCCAGGTGCAAGTGAATCCATTGATCAACTAAAAAACAAGACAGGACACTGGTTGGACAAAAATTGAGATTTCAATTGCAAGGACTTTAAGGAAGGTAAAGGGGATTGTATTATTGTGAATTGTAGATACCAAGGGTTGGCACAACAACTTCTCTCGATACACTACACAGCTCCCCAGATAAATGGAAAGAATGGTATGGTCCCCCTGGGCTTCTTCTACAGGCATACTCAACCCATAGATAGGTGTCGAGCCTGGGGGGTCCAGCAATCTGCAGGAGAAATTGAAGCCACCTAGATTGGATTGCAGATTTACCAGAAGCCCTGATCTGGAAGAGAATGATTGACGGTATGAATGGGGGGTTCCGGTAGCACAGGAGGAAAGGGGAAAGGTAGCTCCATTGTGGCCCTTAAATGCAACCTTAGGTTTGGGAGGTGTGGGTGAGATAACCTCCCAGACCTGTTTAATTTCTTGGAATGTAGCAGGGTATAACACCAAGCTCCAAGATGGCCAAGGGGTTAAGTTCATGGTAGATCATGATTTCATTTTACTCCAGGAGACTTGGTCAGAAGGAGAAGTGGTTTGGGATGGTTTTCAAAGGTTTGCAGTTCCGGCTGAGCGGTTTGTTGCCGGTCACCTAAAAGGGGGTTAAGTCACCATGGTTCAGGCCTCCATGATAGCGAACGCATATCAAATAAATTGTAACCATTGGGGTCTCCTCATTATATGGGTAGTCTTTCCAAAAAAGTATAATGTCTTTTTGGTACATTTCTACAATGCAGTATGGGACTCTAGATGCCTAATTGGGGCCCTTTTTTCAGTGTTGCAGATATTGAGGCGAAGACTGGAGGTGTGCGCTATGGAATTTTGTGCCATTGTTTCTGGGGACTTCAATACGAAGATAGGGGGTACTGTACAGCAGCGAATCCCTTTGAGCAGGACAACAGTGTGCATGTATCTGAGGTAACTCAGGATGTAAGGGGAAGGTCTCTTATCAAGGGGATACAGAGTCTGGGATTGCTAAATATATGTGACCTGGAGTCTGCAGGTGAATCTCAGGTACCAGCCTTTGTGGGGAGAGGGCCAGGACGACAATTGATTATATTTTTGTATCTCCTTTATTGAGAAATCTGGTCCAGCATGGTAAGATCATAAAGCAGTATTTTAACGATCATAACCCTCTTGCGGTTTTCTATAACCTTCCTATATAACATGTGCAAACCTATGTTTGGAGGGCCGGTAGCTGTGAGAATAAAGGATTAGGGAAGGAGAACTGGAAGGAGACAGGTGAGCATCCCACAGGTAGTGGAGAGGGTGGTGAGCCAGAACCTAACTTTGATAATAGGGATTCTTTTGGCTGAGTACCCCCCACCGGGAGATGTTATTGATGCTTTGACCAGAGTAAATGAAGCCATTAAAGAATGTATGATCAAAACTGAAAAGCCCACTCCTAAGCATCAGGGAGGTTGGTTCAGTAAGCCCTGTTATGAGGCGAGGAAATCCCTGAAGAAGGCTTTAAAGGCATAGCCTAGAGATAAGGCCTTTGTGAGCAGTGCGCATGCTCAGTATAAATCTGTCTTACTGGAAAGAAAACAGCAGCTCAAGGAGCAGGCCTGGGAGGATCTGGAATGTGCGTTATGCACAAAGAACTCAGGCCTGTTCTTGAAGATTGCAAATAGGGGCACTTTTGGGACAGAAACGACCAAAGGGCTGGGCTGTAATATCCTACCTGATGTCTGGGTGAGCTATGCTGCAAGGTTTTCATGGGGGGTACCTAGGGGGAGGAAATGGATAAGCTGCATGGATACACCCCTAATTTGGCTATTAGATTTAGTCTTGATGAGGTGTTGGAGGCTATGCAGGACAACACTAGCCACAAAGCACCGGGCCCGGATGCCATTCCTGTGGATCTATACAAATGCTGTCCTCAGCTGTAGGCACTCATACTGCTCAATGTCCTAAATGTGTCAGTCAGTGTAGGGATCCCTTCTTCTTGGAAATCAGCATGTATTGTCCCCGTTTATAAAAAAGGAAACCGGAATGATCCTAAATCCTACCGCCCTATCTCACTCTTAGATTCCTCAGTGTAAATTCTGGGGCGAATAGTTTCAAGACGCATTGAGGATTGGATGAGTTGGTGCAGTATGGCTTTAGGGAAGGGCTTAGAACTCAAGAGCAATGTCTAAATTTGCTTATGCTGATTGGTAAATATATGCAGGCAAAGAAGGGTACCCTGTATCTTGCTTTTATGGATCTTAGCTGTGCATTCGATAAAGTGAATCATAGTAAGTTATGGGAAAGGCTAACCTTGATGTACTTGGAGCCCAAAATTGTGGAATTGCTCCATTACTTACATTCAGGAACAAATGCAACTGTGAGGTTTGGGATGAAGGGAGAATGCACAGAATCTTTTGGGTTTAGAAGGGGTATGAGACAGGGGTGTGTTCTGGCCCCCACACTTTTTCTTTTATATTCTAATGGGTTGCACAATTTCCTGGTAGAAAGATGTAAGGATGTTCCCATAATAAGTGGAAAGAGTGTCCCAGTCCTGAAATATGTGGATGATGCTGTACTTATGGCTCGTACCATGAATGGTCTCCGCGAGGTGGTTAAGGCGTATGACAATTTTATGTCTGACTTGAACTTGGAGGTAAATAGCAGTAAGTCACACTTCATGGTTTGTGACAAACCACTGAGTAAAGTGGGTGCGGGAAAGATCAATGGCCAATGTATCAGCTGCGTGCAGGAATTTCCCTACCTAGGTTAACCTTTGATAAGGGTACATGGAAGCTCTGCATTTCAAGACGGTCTGCTCGTTTTAATGCTACTGTAGGAGCTACCTTTGAGTTTGCCTCAAGAGTGGGAAATAAACCCATACAGGCCCTGCTTGAGGTATATGGACGCAAATGCCTCCAAGTCCTAAAGTATGGGCAGCACTCTGGGGGTCACTCAGGAAGCAAGGCTCCCTTGTCAGAGGAAAATCGCTTCTGTAGAAGGCTGATGGGCCTCTCCGCAGCCTTCGATACTGTATGCCACCAAATCCTCTGCGCACGCCTTTTCGACGCACGAATCCGGCACAAGGACCTGGACTGGCTCACCTCCTTCCTCGCCGAAAGAAGCCAGAAAGTCCGCCTCCCTCCTTTCCAGTCCCCCGCAACCAAGATCACCTGTGGGGTCCCCCAAGGAGCCTCCCTCAGCCCTACCCTCTTCAACATTTACATGGCCCCGCTTGCCAACATCCTCCGCCCCCACAGAATCACCATCATCTCGTACGCAGACGACACCCAGCTCGTCATCTCCCTCACCAGGAACCCTTCCACCGCCAAGAGAAACCTTCACGCCGAACTCCTCGACACCGCCAAATGGATGACAGCAAGGCACCTCAAACTCAACTCCAACAAAACAGAAATCATCATCTCGGCCCCAACAAGACAGTATGGGAAGACTCCTGGTAGCCCACTGCCCTAGGACCACCCCCAACACCCTCCACCCACGCACGGAACCTCAGCATCATCTTAGACTCATCTCTCTCCATGGCCTACCAAATCAGCACCATATCATCCTCCTGTTTCAACACCCTTCACATGCTATGGAAGACCTTGAAATGGATTCCCATAGAAACCAGAAAAACCGTCACCCATGCACTCATCAGCCGCAGATTAGACTACGGAAACGCCCTCTACGCTGGTACCACAGCCAAGCTTCAGCAGAAACTCCAGCGAATCCAGAACACAGCCGCACGTCTCATCCTCAACCTCCCACGCCACAAACACATCTCAGCTCACCTCAGATCCCTTCACTGGCTGCCCATCAGCAAAAGGATCATCTTCAAAGTCCTCATCCACGCTCACAAATCCCTCCACAACACTGGACCAGCCTACCTCAACGAACGAGTGAACTTCCACGCACCCACTCGACTCCTCCGCTCTGCTGACCTCGCCCTCGCCACAGTCCCCTGCATCCAACGCACCACCTCCGGAGGCAGATCCTTCTCCTACCTCACCTCCAAGACTTGGAACTCCCTCCCCACCAAACTACTCAAGACCCAGGACCTCATGACTTTCAGAAAGCACCTCAAGACATGGCTTTTTGAGCAGTAAACGGCATCCCCTCTTCCTCCCCCCCACAGCACCTTGAGACCCTATCGGGTGAGTAGTGCGCTTGATACATTTTTTGATTGATTGATTGATTGATTGATGGGTGTGGGACAAAATACCTCCGGTTTCTGCATACATGAGGAATTGAATTTGGAGTTCATAGATGATGCTATTAAGATGGCGCCCTTTCTGCTATGGATCTCAATTTGGTCAAATGAGCGTGCCTCCCTAAACAGGGAAATCCTGCATGACTGTATGGCATGCAATCACGCTTTACATATTCCCTGGCTGTCATATATAAAAGAACTCGCTACATCCCTTGGCCGCCCAGACATGTTAAATGCCCTGGAGTGTCTAACACGTTCTGATCAATGGTGGGCAAATGAGAACCTCTTAATAGTCTAGGCACCAAGAGGGAGGCAGTGAAACTAAGGAAACAATCAGTGAGGGATTTCCTAATATTAAAGATGTTGAGGGGTCCAGAGATGTATCTCCTGATGGTACATAATGTATGGAAAAGGACACTCATTTCACGCTTCCACTTAGGAGTAATTAGAAGTAATTTGTGCTTCCCGCTTGGACAATATGACCCAAAAGCCATACAAATTTGCCCTTGTGATGGGGTGTCCTCAGAGTCTTTGATCCATTTTACTTTGTTCTGGGATTTTTATGCACTATTTAGGTGACAATTTTTACTCCCCCTGCTGTGGAAAAGGGGCTTTGTGCAGTATCGGCCAGCCTTTGTGTGGCTGCATATGGTCCCTGATGTGCCGGGAGCTGGAGTCTTTTTTAAAGGGAGCCATAACTTGGCGGAATAGCGTAAATTTTAAATTATTTATAGGATTTTATTTATTGAATTTTGGCTGAAAAATGAAATTGGTAGCATTTTAAGCTTTTAACCATGTAAATTTTTAGCTTGTTTTGATTATTATGTGTTACGTATTTATGTGATTTATGGTTGATACTATTTAACCGAATAAAGAGAGAAAGAAAGAGTGAATCACTCATTGAACTCGGGAGCTGGACAACTCTATGAATACTATTCCAAGGGCTGGTTTCCAGCTTGTATCATGTTATAAATATAAAACAATTCTCAGAATGCAAAGTACAAACATACACTAAATGAGCAAATCATGTTTTGAACTAGAAAGATGGACAACTCTATGAATTCTACTCCAAGGGCTGGCTTCCAACTTTACAATATTACAGTTGGAATGCCCTCTTGAATAGTAGTGTATCACAGTAAAAGCACAGCAAAGCCAGGATTTCAGCACCTTACCTGAATGTTTTCATCATGGAGTGCAGCTATAGCTCATGAGCTAGGGTTGCTGCCTGCACGGTGTTTGGAAGCAGCCGCAGTCCACAAATTTCAATAGTATTTATTAAGCAGCTCAGTAATTTAGTAATATTGCGCTCAAGATGCCCAAAAAATTCAAACATCATCAAAGCAGAAAATAGCTTTAAAGCACTTTGCAGTATCATGGCTGCTGCATATAAATGTTAAAGCTCTAAATACTGAGGCAACATAATTTTAAAGCTACATTGCACTCTATGTGGCGCAGAGGGTTATTGTGCCTGCTGCAAAGAACGTGTGCTAAGCAGATCAGAGTGCATAAAATGTAAAAATGTAAAAATAACTCTGGCGATTAATGTTATTTCTGGAGAGAGAACGTACCTTTCTCTAATGGAAACTTGGTGGCATCATAAGGTAGCGTAGAAGGCTAATGTGCCTGCTGCAAAGAAGGTGTAATAGGCAAATCACAAAGTGAATATAATGTAAAAATGTAAAAATACCTCTGGAAATGAGTGTTCTTTCTGGAGTGAGAATGTACTTTTGTCTAGTGGAAGCTTGGATTCATAATGAGACAGTGCAGGGGGTTAATGTGCTTGCTGCAAATAATGTGTGCTAGGCATAATGTAAAGATGTAACTCGATTTATGTTCTTTCTGGAGAGAGAACATACTTTTGTCTAGTGGAAGCTTGGAACCATGAGCTCACGGAGCGCATACAAAAGAAAAAAAGTAGTTTGCCCACGCTGAAGTATATCGGCAATCGTGCAATAATCCATGTAACAGGGTCAGTGTGCAAGGCATGACAAAACAGCCTCAAGGCGGAAGAAACGTAAAGCATTTAACAATGACATCAAGTGATTGTTGAAAGGCAAGCCCAGGAATAAATAAAAGTGATGGGCGTGAGGTGGGAGTGGTTAAAAGCCCACAATACTTACAACAGGTCAAAGCACTTGAGGGCTCGGCCTAAAAAAGGGGTTATCTGAGATAGTCTTTGTTTTTTTCTTACCTATTCATGTAAGATGTCTTTTTGGACTTTTTGGACTTGCATGCTGATTAGCTTGAATGCCTCTACTGATAATATTGATTCTGTCCTGAGAAATGTCGAAGAAGTAGTAAGTGCCAAAGGAATTACAGGGTAAACAAGAGACATTTTTCACCAGAATGCTTTCTATACGCATGAAAGAAACAAGATGCTATTGTTGAGTGTAGGAGCAAAATTCTATCATATCGGGATCATAATACGGAAGATGGGATATCTGTCACATTTGTAATGCAGTATTCTCTCCGCCGAGACCTTAATCAGTCCCTAAGTCAAAAGGTAAACACTTTGACCAGTGCAAACACACTTGGTGTAGCCAAACTCTGCCCCATCGTGATCACTCTGAAACTGAAAATAGGTCCTGGTCAACCATGAACAGTGACTGGCGTGTTACTTTTTCTTGGTTCTTTTTGCCCCAAATATCACTCACATTCACCATTGAGCACACCCCCCCCAACTACACACATTCAACCAAGAATTCAACATCAAGTACACCATTAAAAGACATATTCCATGGAATCCAACACCCCAATAAATGTTGACCCTCAGCATCAATACTGTAATTTTAAACACATGTTGTTTGCAACACTTGAAGTGCAAACAAGTACCAGAATGAAGAGCGCTGTTGGCCAACAAAACAGGGATTGTGAGATATGCCACACATGATAAGGATTCACACTGTTGCTATGCACCTTTACCTGTAAGGAGGCTCATTCCCAGTCCCTATACATAGAAAGAAAGAAAAAACTGTGGAGCTCCCGCTGCTTCAAAACTCAGATAAACATATTATTTTTAAGATACAGTGCTCTCAAGCATGTTGTGTCAAGAACCAATTGTTAGTGAGTCTACAAACTAAAAAGAAGCAGAAGAGGCCTGGCAACTGCAGGGTAATTCCTTCTTGATCCACACAGTCCCAGGGAGAAGGAGTAGAAGGGGCATGTTGGGCTTCTTCAATCAAGATAGGTCTACTTACATACAGACCCAAATTGACTCAGATATACAGGCACCCATGCACACTGAAACCCTGAAGCTCTCACAAAATCATACCTTCAAGAGCTCACCCACAGACATACCAACAAGTACACAAACCTCAGTGCAAGAACACATGCTGCATTGTCTGTGTTCAAATGCAGAGACCGAGCAAAATAGCATCAGAGCAAGAAATGGCCAGCAAATTTATAATTTGCCAGGGGACAATTACAGGGGTGAAGTGTTTACCACACAGCTAGGAATTCTATTAGCTTTGGAAACCTCTGTTTGCTCAGGGAATGGATTTGTTTCTCTAGAAACAGAATCAAGTTCACAGAGAGATCAGTATAGACAACACACATGCAGGAGCACGGACAATGAATGGCGACATTTGCAAGTTGACATGCAAACACCGATGGATGGGTAACGAATGTTCATGTGGGTGATGTTTAATGGTGCATGAGTATGAATGGATGTAGGGACACTACGACAAATGCACAAATGTGGATGTATTAATGGATCCATCAGTGAATGGTGTGTATTATACTTGCTTGGGAGGTTAGAAAAAACACACCCTCGCCATGCACTATTTATGACCTCACATAATACATCACTTGTGACTTGTTCTATGACATCATTAATAACATCAATGCAATATCAAACAGTATTATTGACGACAACACTGTGCATGGCTAGATCGCGAGTTTTAGTCACTTAAATTACCCATATCTGGTGAATTTAAGGATTTTTTTAGCTCAAAATGTTACAGTTTAACTGACATTTTCACCTAACTATAACATCATTTTAACCTTTGCTTTTTGTCAGTGAATTTATATATTATATATTTATAACTATCAATATAGAGATACATATTGATATATAGACAGTCACATTGCCAATTTGTAGTTATAGGTAGGACAGACTTTCCATAGGAAGAGCATTTTTTTGTTTTGCTAGTAACTGTTTGATGAACCTTCATGAAACATTCAAAGTCAAAGTCATCCACCTCAGCTCTTGCCTGGAAAGTTTCAGGGTGATCTGTCAAGGTGGGGGGCTGACAAAAATTATGGTTCTTCAAACACGTTTTTAGCATGCAATTTTCCACAAGAATTTTGGGAAACGATACAGAAAAAACAGTGGAACAGAAATACTCCAAATTTGGCCAAAAACAAATTTTTGATTTAGAAAGTCTACTTTTTGTGATTTGTTGTAAATCTGTTTAGCTGTTTTTGAGACATTGAAGATCAAAACATAGTGATATCTGGATGATTGATACAGTGGAACTCCAGCGGTACTGCAAGTTGAAAAAATAGACCACTGTGACTGCCAAAGATGCCTCCCCCCCCCCCCCACAGCACCTTTGAAACTTGTTGACTGGTCCTACAGTGCCAAGCAGTCTGAATGGCTTGCTACAACATCAACGAAAATGCTGCAGCCGCCATTTCAGGACTCGGACTCGGTTCCGGGGTTCTGAAATTAAAAAGAAAATAACATACAATGGTAGCAATGTGGGTACCCTGACCCTCCCAGTCCTTTTGTGGTGGGCTCCCAGAGACCCCCTTTACCTCTGGGGGCATACAAAATTAGGCCCTGCACACTGCGCTACTCCAGCAGGACCTAGCGAGGTCTCACTGTGAGGTCCTGCGTGGATGTGCAAGCATTAAAAAGTAAAGCTTGAACTCTCCTGTGCAGCGTGGCTTGCGTGGTGAGTACCACCAAACATTTTGTCATTATTGATTTGCATTATTTAATACCTTTACCAAAATCCTGTCGCTTTGTTTTCCTCCATGCCAATGGTCCACACCATACTTTTCTACTCCAACAATTTCACGACCCAGGCTTGCCAGATGCAAAACTTTCTGGATTTCTTGAGATGCCTGTAGCTCACCTGACAACAACCTGTTTTCCTCACATTCTCTAGTGCCGGGTATTGCTAATTTTTATTTTCTTTCGGCATATACAGCCTGACATTCCTAATTTTTCCCTAGTCTGGTGATTGTGTGTTCTCAGCCGAAATGATTATCCATGTCCATACCTAGTAATTAATTAATTAATGTAAGACAAATCCTTTTATAATAAAGATTATATTTAGGTATGATCATTGCACACACACATGCATGATTTGTTCATTTCCTGTAATCTCTTTGCTAATACTTAGAGGAAATGTTACTGTAGTGTAAAGCAGGCAGGGGTGAGGCTTCAGGAAGGCTGTTTGGGGTTTGACCCCCCCAAATCAATGCGTTCTTGGTTTGGTAGTTAGGTCTGGAGACCATGAGTTGGGTCTTCTTGGCTGTGTCAGTTTTTCTCATCATGCACCAAACATAAAAGAGAAAACAGTGGCCTTTGATGTAAAATGGGAGAGAGACAGAGATATATACATTTCACCCTGTATTACTAGTAGGGCAAACTGTCCTTGTTTGCACCACGGTGCACCTTTAACCAGATGTGCTCGCATAACCAAAGAGAATGCAACCTATTATGATGAATGCGCTGCCATTAGAGTAAAACCACTCTGTGTTTCTCTGTGCAGGCAGCAACCCGCCTACACTTTATAGAGGGCTTAGAGATCCCCTTGCAGGCAGATACAGTGAGTGACTGCACCTGCCTGAACAGGATGTCTCGGGGGGTCCTCTTCCCCCTTCCAGAGGGCTGTCCTCAGGGAGTGCGCTGAAAGTGCATTACCTTTTATTGTTGCTTTGCAAGGGAATATGTTTGCCTGTGCGCCCTCATCCAAAATACGGAGTGGATGCTCATTTACATGGGGTCGCACCCCCATGCAGTGATAGAATGCCCTCTGAAGATAGCGGTGGTGCTACATGTGTGCTAGAGCTAACAGTATCACAGAAGGATCCTCACAAGTGTCAGAGGCCCCTTTTGTAATACCATAGTGCCTGGGGGAGGGGCGGTCACAGAAATTGGGTGTACACACCCGTTGTACCCCGGGCACTAGCTGTAAAATAGTCCATGGTGGCTGAATTGCAAAATGTGAAATGAGATAACCTGGAATCAATGCCAGTTTCCTAGACAAAGAGTTTGGCCCTCATTATGTACATGGCGGTCAAGTCCGCCACGCTGGCGGTAATTACCGGCATGGAGGTCTCGACTGCCATATAAAAACAAGGGAAGACTGCCACAGGCGGTCCTCTGCCACCACCAGGCTGCCGCCGACAGGCAGCCTGACGATGGCGGATTACATTATCTGACAGGACAGCGCTGCCCTGTCGGATAATGTATCCTGTTTCCCCCAGCCTTTCGCTGGCGGAAGGGGTGCTCCGGGGGCCCCCCCTGGGGGCCCTTGCACTGCCCATGCACTTGGCATGGGCAGTACAGGGGCCCCGTGCAGTGCCCGTTCACGCAGGTCACTGCCTAATTTACGGGCAGTGATTGTGCGACGGGTGCTGCTGCACCCGCTGCACACCAACATTGGCGGAGGCTCCATTTGGAGCTACCATCCATGTTAAGGCCCTGTTCTCTGCTGGGCCGGTGGGCGGAAACACTGTTTCCGCCCGCCGGCCCAGCAAGTAAAATATTATACGGTCGGCGGGGGCCGTCGCACTGGCGGTCTTCTGTTGACCGCCAGCACTGATCTCAGCAATCTTTACCGCTGAGATCATATTGAGGGCCTTTATTTCACAGATGCTAGTTTTCATTATTATCACATGAACACCCTTTAACCACTTGAGTAAGAGACGTGCACTGTACAAGCATTGCTTATGTTTGGTTTAGTAGACTATAATGTTGTTCCAACTACAATAAGAATTTAGACCACGTTTAGTGTTTACATGACTTGCTTGGGGGATAGAAGCCAGCAGTGTTTCTAAATTCATGTTAAAAACACTATCACAAATGTCTGTCTATGCAGTGATATCATCTGATGTATGAAGGCAAAACACCTCTGTATGTTAAAGAAATGCACTTTTTAAACTTTAGAAAAAAACTGTATCATAATTTTACCCTATGTTTGTTGCATGATATACATGCCAAACGGTTTCATGACTTGGCTCATACATAGACTCTTAGAGCGAAATTAGACCCTTGGTTCGGCTCACCTTATTAATTTGCAGGGTTGCCCATCTCTATTTGCAACTTGGGCTTAGTACATGAGGCTTGATAAAACGATTAGTAAAGGGTGGGAGGGCTGGAAATACGGAGCTCTGCATACATGCACTGATTCACGGCAGAGATGAAGAAGAGTGCATGCAGTGAAATACATTTAAAATAAGAGATCCCAGGGCAGGGACTCCAGGACGTTGTGTTGTACGTGACCAAATTCATGATAGTCATGAGGTCCCAGGATTGGCTACCATGCCCTGGTGGTTTGAGCAGGGGAATAGCTTTAGGGGTGAAACACCTCCCAAATGCATTCTGGGCCTGGTAGTTGGGTCTGCTGGCCCAGAAGTGGGTCTGCTTTGTTTGTGTAGGTTTTCTCATTGTCCTACTTTAACTAAGAGCTTTTAACTTGTTCATTTTTTCGAGTGGATATAGCGACTGGTTTACCAAAAAAATAGTAAATTTGCACCTAAAGTACTCCTTAAAGGAGTGCAAATAAACTACATGTTGGAATTCACAAACATTGGCAGCAGTAGGCTTGGCAAGGCATGTCATTCCCTGGTTTCCAGACACACTACTGACAATCAAACACCCAGAAGGTGATGGGATGAATGCTTGTATAAATGCTTGTATATAGTCCAAACAGAGGCCTCTTCTTGGGGTAGCATCCCTACCCATTGTTTTTCGCACACTGTTCCACTCTAGAGAGAGGTCCACCTAATGCAAATCAGTGCTGACCCTGTTTCTCATGGAAACAGTCCATCTCGAACCATAGTCATCTTACCCCTCCACCTTGCAGCCCACTGCTTTTTAGTTGGGAAATTTGAAATGTGTGTGCTATCCTTGTGACAGCTCTTACTGCTGATGCCACGTCCTGTCCTCGTGGCACGTCTTACCGGTCTAACAGGTGATCACAGGTGCTATCCTTGTGGCACCTCTTAATGGTGATCACAGGTGCTATCCCCATGGCACTTCTTATCGGTGATGACAGGTGCTATCCTTGTGACACCACTTACCTGTGGGTGATCACAGATGCTATCCTTGTGACATCACTTACCATTGTGTGATGACAAGTGCTATCACTGTGACACCTCTTACCGCTTATAACAGGTGCTATCCTCATGGCATCTCTTACCAGTGATCACAGGTGCTATCCATGTGGCACTTTTTACCGGTGGTCACAGGTGCTTTCCTTGTGGTGCCTCTTACTGGTGATGAGAGGTTGTATCCTTATGGCCCTTCTACCGGTGATGGAAGGTGTTATCCCTGTTGCACCTCTTGCTAGTGATCACAGGGGCTATCCATGTGTCACCTCTTACAAGTGATGATAGGTGCTACCCTCGTGGCACCTCTTTCTGGTGATCACAGGTGCTACCCTTGTGACACTTCTTACTCGTGATCACAGTGTTATCCTCATGACACCTCTTACCAGTGATCATCAGTGCTAACCTCATGGCACCTGTTATCCTTGTGGCACCTCTTACTGGTGCTATCCTTGTGGTCCTTCTTACTGGTGATGGCAGGTGCTATCCTTGTGGCACCTCTTACCAGTGATCACAGGGGGTATCCTTGTGGTACCTTTTACCAGTGATGGCAGGTGCTATCCTTGTGCACCTCTTTACGGTGATCACAGGTGCTAACCTTGTGACACTTCTTACTGGTGATCACAGTGCTATCCTCATGACACCATCCACCAGTGGATGACCACAGGTGTTATCCTTGTGACACTTCTTACTGCTGATCTCAGGTGCTAGCCTCATGACACCTCTTACCAGTGATCACCAGTGCTAGCCTCATGACACCTGTTATCAGTGGGTACCCACGGGTGCTATCCTTGTGACATCTCTTACCGGTGGTCATCAGTTCTATCCTTGTGACACTTCTTATCAGTGATCACAAGTGCTATCCTTGTGACACTTCGTACCAGTAATCACAAGTGCTATCCCTATGTCACCTCTTACCTGTGTGTGATTACTGGTGCTATCCTTGTGACACCTCTTACAGGTGGGTTGCTAGGATGATGGGAAAAGGAAAAAAAACAGGACACCATAGTTACTCCTGGATTCTGGCCTTTGGCGCAAAGCGGCCGTCCAACTGGCCCCTTACATCAGGGGCATACCATTGTCCCCTCTCATGGCAAGGAACTCTCCCTCCTGGTCATGGGGATCCACCTCTCGGGATGGAACCTCCTACAACATAACATTCCTCCTTTACCCCAAGTGAAAACTGAAAACGAGAACAAACTAAAACGCACAAAAACTATACATATTGTTATTCTTTCTTACCCTCCACACTGATGCTGGGTAAATTAGAAATGGAATTTACCTGAG
Source organism: Pleurodeles waltl (assembly GCF_031143425.1). Taxonomy (NCBI): domain Eukaryota; kingdom Metazoa; phylum Chordata; class Amphibia; order Caudata; family Salamandridae; genus Pleurodeles; species Pleurodeles waltl. Next base: position 1,050,192,576 of record NC_090449.1, on the reverse strand, counting down.
CCCCTCAGGTCAGTACAAAGTATCTCAGTTTGGTGGAAGTCCTGGGGTGTGGCCATAGATTATACCTCTCCCAGACCCGCCTTGGGGTGATGGATTCCTTACGGATGCTCAGAGTGTCCGATCAGGATAGATATTCCCTCCCTTCCTTTCTGGAATCATGTAGCACAACAGTGGCTTGGCTTGTTTCCGCATCTGGCGTGGCATTTCCACCGGAGTCACAGGTGCATCCAACGGGGGACAAGGGCATCTCTCAGTCCACCATGGCAAAAGGCATGTCCGGCACACCATTCTCTAGTTTTTCAGACTGGGGGCTTGGGGTTCGGAATTGTTTTGAGAATTACACGTTTGTCGTTATAGACTTATATCCTCTCCGAGCAGTAACCAGGGTCCCTCAGACTTTTGAAACATTCCATGGTGCTGGTTCAAAGGGAAGGGAAGTTTGAACTTCCCTTCTGGATGTCGGTTCTTGACGAGCACCTGATTGCCCACTCAAATGTCTCAGTCTCGGGCATGCCTCTTCCTGGACATGCAGTTGTTGTGGATGCGGTGTTGACGTAGGGTGTCAGCCACTTGGTCCTGGAAGGTAGAAGGATTTTCACAGTGGGGAATGGTATCACCCACCATTCAGTTTATGCACAGGGTGCTCAGCGGTACCTTTGTAGTAGCATGAGGAGTGAGCCTGTACTCCTGTGGAAAAGCATACAGTGCCCTTTCAATGTTTTGTCCCTTGGCTACAGCAATTCTCACGACTTTGCTCAGGGTTCTCATGAACCGTTCTGCTTCCCCATTCGCTCGAGGCCAGCGAGGTGTGATCTTGCAATGGCATATGGCATGGGAGACCAGATATTCAGTAAAGTTTAGCTTGAGAAGGGCGGACCATTAACTGTTCGGAGTTCCAGAAAGAGACCGTGAGTAGCCATAATCATCTCAAGACGGGAGATAGTTTGTTGCGTGGTGGTGGAATCCAGAATTTCCACTTTGGGATATTTTGAGCAATCGTCAATGACAACTAGCATATGCTGTCCATCAGGTAGCCTACTGACGTCTGCACTGCCATGGGGACGCGAGGATTGGTTCAGTGATGAAGGGCACTGGGGGATCGGCCAGGCCAATGGCCTGGCAGATGTGGCAATGTTTCACGACCCTCTCCACATGCTGATCCAGTCAAGGGAACCACACCTTGCATCTTAGCCTTGCTTTGGTTTTCATGATACCTTGGTGTGCCGAAAAGGTGAGGTCTACGACTCATAGGGATGTCGGGATGACCAATCACGGGCCTCACAGGAGACACCCTTCGGGTGATACTGCCAGTTCCTGTCGGACATGGTGGAGGAAGGACAACATTAGGCATCCTTCTTCTGTTCTTCTAGATACGTTAAGCATCATTGCACGCCATCTCCTGGTGGTGATGCCAGAGATTGCCAATTGCAGACATTCATCAGATTGGGTGGCCGTCTGGATTTCTTCCAGGGAGCTAGGCAATGGTCCTGACTGTTCTACCACCATCCGCACATATTCTTCCACATTTTCGGCGTAAGCCTCTTCTTAAGGGGTGGCTGGCCTGGCATACTGAGAGAGGTAGTTAGCATGGCTCTCGGCCCCTGTGTGATAGGCCACAGAAAACTGATACTTCTGCAGCTGGAGGGTCCACTTCTCGATCCTGGGAGGGGGCTTGGAGAAGGACCAATTAAAAAGCTGGATGAGGGACTTATGGTCAGTATGTACGGTAAATGGCTGGTCGTACAGGTAGAGATGGAAGTGACGGTAGCCCCAGTGGTCTGCAATGACCTCCTTTTCAATGTGCGAATATCGCTGCTCGGTGTCCGTCAGTGCTCAACTGGCATAGGCCACCGGGGCCCGCTCCCTGTTTTCTCCCTTCTGGGATAAGACAGCCCAGAGTCCTGTGGGGCTGGCATCCACAGAAAGTTCCGACTCTTTGGAGGGGTCAAAGTACACTAGGGTGGTGTGAGCTGACAGAGCTTTCTTTGTAGCTTGGAATTCTGCTTCTTGTGTTGGCCCCCATTCCCAGACCACACTGACCTTGGTTAACTCCTGGAGGTGTGCGGTGAGGGAGATCAGGTTCTGAATGAACTTCCAGCAGTACGTAACCATCCCTAGAAAACTGGGAACTCCAGTGACAGAGGTGGGAGCAGGTGCCGACTGAATGTCTCTGACTTTTTCCAGGTCATACATTACCCCATTTTCTGAGAAATGGTATCCAAAGAATGTAAGGTCTTGCTGAAGAAGGGCACACTTCTCGCGATGAAGTGTGAGGCCGTTATCATGCAACCACTTGAATGTGGCACGCAGTCACTCCAGATGCTCTTCGACGGTGGGCGCGTGCATCAGAATGTCATCACTGACAGTGATGAGTTCTTTCAGCCCCTCCAGTACCCTCCTTATGATGTCTTGAAACACTTTGGCTGCACTTGACACACCGAAGCTGAGAAGTTTGTACCTCTGGAGTCCAACATGTGTTGAAAACGTGGTGATGGCCCTTGACTCTGGTGCTAGCAGTAGTTGATGATATCCAGCCCGGAGGTCCATCTTAGAGAACCACCGTGACCTGCTCACCTCTGCCACAATGTCATCCACGATTGGGGTTACGTGGCGTTCTCAACAGATGTCCGAGTTTGGTAGGCGCATGTCCACGCAGATTCTTGCCTCCCTGGACTGTTTTGGCTTACGAGTGACGACAATGGGTGAAACCCAGGGCGTTGGTCCTGCCACATGTTCAATAATGTCAGCCAGCTCTATATTCCTTAGTTCTTCTTCTACCTTGATGGAACGGGACCCGCTGGTGCTTTAAGGTGACAGGTTGTATGGACTCATCAATGTGAAGGTTTATGAGCTTCCCCTTGAGACATCCTATGCCCTCAAACAACTATGAGTATTCCATTACCAGGTCATCAATGTTCCCCTGATGGATACTGAAAGCGAACGACACCAGGTTTAGTTTCTCTGCCATTCAACAGCTTAACAGCATGTCTGACCCGGTCTTGGTGACATATATTTTGGCACGAGTCATCTGAGTGTCATGCTCAATGTCGGTTGTAAAGACTCTGGCCAGGGGAAGTGGTGTGGAGGACCCAAATACATAGACTTGAGTGTCTGTGGGAAGAAGCACTGGACGAATGGGGAGGGTTTTGAGGACCGATTGCGCCAGGATGTTGATGGATGCCCCTGTGTCATTGAGGGTGATAAATGTTGGCCTGCTACTAGGACATTGCACCTCAGGGTTCGTTTTCGGAAGTGTCCCCCAGGTTGCAATGCGTGGATGATGTGGACAGCACTTTCTTAGTCATCTTCATCATCATCAATGTCCCTTGTTTCCTCGAGGAGTAGGGAGGTTTGTGCATTGTTTACTGTTCTTGCTTTTGCTGGTCTTTTTGAGGGCATGGAGTGACAGACTTTGGCAAAATGATTTGGCTTGTTGTAGTTGGTACACCATTTTCCTTGGGCCAGACAGGAGCCCTGATGTGGGTATAACCTCCCACACCTGTAGCAGGTCCTTGTGCCTATGGTTGATTTGGGTCAGGCTTTTTTCTTTTCAGTGGGCGCCACGGCTACGGCATTCACTGGCTCTGACTTCACTTGCCTCTGCAGTACAGCCTCCATGTGTGCCATGCACACCTTTCATAGCGCCTTCGAGTGGCCAGCGGTGACTATGTCTGCCATGGACATGCCAAGAATCTGCAGGATGTTCTCTCTCAGTCTCACAGAGTGGCACCCGTGGATGACCTGGGTCTGCACTTCATCATCCATGTTGGGCAACGCGCATGTTCCTTGGGCCTCATGTAGAAAGTTTCCACTGTATCCTCCAGAAGTTGATGGGCCTGCCAAAAAAGAAATTGCTCATATTCCTGATTCGCAAGGGGTTTAAAGTGTGCAGTGAGGGCCCGCTTCAAGGTCTGGTAGGTGAATGGTGGGCCTTCCTCAGCTACAGACTTACTGGTCTTGTGAATGAAGGTGCCCCTCAGATGGAGGTGCACGGGGCGATCCACCCATCGTGATGGAACCTTCCACAACATAACAGGGGGTAATCACAGGTGCTATCCCTGTGCACGGTCTTCCTGGGGATCGCATGTGCTGTCCTCGCGACATCTCTTAGCAGGGCTCACAGGAAGGCGCAATCCTCTAATTCACAAACAAGAAGTGGCCACAGGGAGGCAGGGGATTGGTTTATAACTACGCTTCGCTCATCCGATGACTTCACAGATGGGGAAGATGTCAAATTTTGCCGGACTACACAGGTGTTTGAACACAGATGTACACCACTAAATAGATTATTTTGCACCTGTGTTTGTGCTATACACAACACACGTGAACGCGAGTGGCGTTCACTGGGGATCTGCAGCTCCCATTAAACTTGTGTACTAGTGGGAGTGACTCCCTTGAAACGGAGGCTAAAATACTGCATTTAGAAAGCGATGTGCCAAATAGCTATTTATTTATAATTGTAAGCACTTTCGTTAGAAATAGTTGCCAAACCACTAATGCCAATAAATATTCTTGTATGCCGTTGCTTTGTATTATAGCGCATTGTATAGCACAACGTTTAACAATACTTTTTTTGTGACAGGATTCTGGGAATTAGGGTTTTTTCATAAAGGGAACACTTAAAATAAGTTCAATGAAGGTTAGTGATGGAAAAGTCCGTTATCAGCCATCCTAAGCGGACGCTTACAATTGTCACTATTTGATGTAAACAGGCCCACTTGCCAAGCCCGGCATTCGCAAAGAAATTAATTTCCCTAGACACATATAGATAACTGCTGGAGAAAAATACAGGCCTCCAACAAGCAAAACATTTCTGTTTGCACAATTTTGTTCAGAATTTAGGTAGGGTGATTGCAGAAGACTGTATAAAAAACAATTATCTGACTTGGAAGTAAACTTGGAAAACCGCCAAGGCCCCTTTTAAAATCCGCCTTTCCACGGCGCAATCTGCCGAGCAACGGGGGCCTCTGTTAATTTTAAATGTTCTCAGGGACTGCTGTTTGCAGAGGAGTGCCAAACACTTGCTATGTGTTTCTACACACAGGAACTCTGTTGAGGCACCCGCAGAGGCGAATAACAAAAATACAAAACAGGCGATGCTTGAAAAAAAACAGAGTAACGATTAAACAAACGCATGAAATTATCAGCAAAATAAATCACGGTCCTGTAAAAAGAGGTAAAAACTTTTTAAACCTGTCCCCTGGAATTATGTGACAATGAACGACAAAGCTATAACTGTTGCCAAAATGAAAGGTCGAAGCAAGGCAAATTATGCTGCATATTATTATGATTAAACCTATTATGCCCCATTTTCCATGACATTGTTGCCGGTTTTACATTTTACAACTTATTAATAAACAAGCCTTGGCAAACCAAATTAGCCAGGTGTTACTGTACTGACATATGCAAACATAACCATGTTCAGACGCTCACTGATTGTCAGTGCCTTGTCTCTGTGACACCTGTCCCTTTCTGTGGCTTCTAGGGGCCTGATTCACAAACGTAAACTTACACTTTGGGAACGTTTACTATTTGTTTGGTATTCACAAAATGCAAGCTTAATTTTACTAACAGTATTCTTACCACTGCAGACACTCCACACATAAAAAGATAGACCTGTCCTATCATTTTGCATCTGGAATCTCTGCACGTTTTAAAGAATTTTGTCTGAAAATTCCATAATAACGATTTTAAAGGATATGGGTTTTAGCAATGTAAGTCGGCGTTAGTGTTTTTGCAAAGGCGATCACTGCCAAATATGTGTAGCAGTCTTTGCCAGATTCTGAGTCTTCAGTTCGCTACAGCAAGTCTTTGCTGTTTTAATAGGATGATATTTTACAGTCAATGGTGTTATTTATATTGTGTTTGTATTTTATCACATATAATAAAATGCATTTGTTTATTTTTTT